>NW_027513832.1:925019-1233359 GCF_048772815.1 Callospermophilus lateralis | reverse complement strand
GCAGCAGGATATGCCCTATTCTAAAGGGGGAACACCCTAATCTCCTATTATGCTAAACTGCCCTATTCTAAAGGGGGAACACCCTAATCTCCTATTATGCTAAACCGCCCTATTCTAAAGGGGGAACACCCTAAACACGGATCCTGCCCTGGTCCTTGAGCAAGGTCACCTTTCAGAAGTCCTTCCACTAGACAGCATGGGAGTAAGCTGGCAAGGAATTTGTCATACCTACTTGGCTGATGGCTCCCAGCAAACTTCAAAGAGAGAGGTAAAAGATTCCTGCAAAGCTGTGATGGAATTTTTTAATATCTTTAAGTTTTGATCTATTGCTGCTTCTAATTGGGTCATTTGTTGTGTCCCATGGACCAGGGCAGTGGTTCCTGTGCGAACCCAGGCAGCAACTCCTATTCATAATAGAATGGCTAAGGTGAGAGATATATGTTCCCACCTGAACCGGGTTGTATGCCCCTCTATTTGATCTTCAAATGAACCTGCGTCATAATAGAGCACTCTGGGAAGCATCTGCACCATTACACAATTAATCACTTCTGTTGACCATTTCATAAAAACATAAACAACGTTTAAGTATATAGAATTATATTGTTGTAGGGACGGAAAAGGCAAGGCACGTAAGATAGCACCAAAGACAAGGAAACAGTCATATTTGGTTGCAACCAGATTCAGAGGGCATTGCTTCTGTTGTAATCAATTAATCCCCTGAAACCCAAGTTTAGGTAGTTTCAGAATTTTGTACCCAACATGTAAGGGAAGGGGCTCTGAAGTTCACAGTCTGCAGAAGTTCACAAAGAGCAGTTTTTGTTTCTGATTTTTCCTCAGTTCTGGGCAAGTTAAATTTTCAAGGACACCTGGGTGGGGGAGAGCTTTTTTTTCCCCTTTTATCCCTCTGCCAGCTGTTTCCACGGAGCCCAGTTTGCAACTTATCCATCTTAAAAATGTAGCCATCTCTATGAAGCCCCAGCTCAAGGCCAGAGGCCTTGATCACATATGTTGTGAAAAACTAGTAAGGGTGTGTCTAGCTCAGGAGTGCTGATTTTTTTCAGCCAGTTGCCAGGTAGACCAGGGCAACACAAAAAGAGGAAGTTTATCTACACTGAACTCTTTTATAGGGACTCTTTTGCTGAAAGTCCTAAAGTTAGCCATGGTGAAAACTTCTGGATAAGGTCAGTTAAGACTTTCCTGTGGGTCTGGTACAGAGGGGGAAGACGGGGAATGCAGGGCTGAGAGCAGCTCTTTGGATCTGAGAATGAGGAAGGAGAGATGTAAAAAAATAATGGAAAAGGGTTTTGAAATCTTCCTAGCAACAAAAACATGAGTAGTAGAATGGGTAGAACAGAGCGGGAGATGGGAGTGAGTATCCCAAAAAGCCTGTAAGGGACTTTAAATTCTTAGTAACCTGTTTTCAGTGATGGCAAAGCAACTTTAAAGGCCATTTTCATTACATCTTGGATAGGGGTCTGAGGGCTCTTCTCAGCTGGTTTGAGCTTTGGGTTAGCTGGTAAGAGGACCTGGTGGGACCCAGTGTGGGCACTGACAGGAGAAGAGAGGAGTGAGTGAGTGGAGGGTTACCTCAGTACCTGCTACCTCAGCAAGGGGGCAATGGTCTGAGAAACGGTGGAGGTTTGGGTTTTTAATATAGTAATTGGAGGGGAGAAATCAAGTTGATGAGGTGGGAGTGACAACAGAGAGTCTAGAGCAGAAGGCTGAGGGTGAGCATGTATTGGAGAAGCATAGTTCACGATGTGAGCAAAGGAGAGAAAAGGCCTCCACATAGAGGAATCTCCTTTCACCCTTTTGAGCACTTGCAGAAGTTAAAAAGGTCACACAGAATTTGAGGATCTAGAGACCCCTCTGGGGGCCATCGGTTTTGGTTGTCTAATTGGTAATATGGCCAATGCTGTGTAGAGAATTTCATGAGTAGTTTGGGTTCCATGTGGCAGTCCCTGTATGCTCACATCCCCATGACTTACAGAAGATGTCGGCGTTCCCCGCACACAGCCTTGACTGTTTGTGGCTTTGATAGTACACTGGGCAAACATAGTAATCTAGGCTAGCCAACCAGCATCTGGCTCGCGAGTCCCTACATCAATAATGTTTGTTTCCATTATCTATGGTATGGAAGGAATTTAATGGAATTTTAGTGGGATCCTCTTCATTAGGGATATCCCAATCGGGAAGACCTATACGCAGCTGACAAATGTCTGGCTGGAGAGATGGCCACCAGGTCCCTAAGCGGGCTGTATGCAAGATAGACCATACTTCCTTTCCAGTAGGATTTGTGATCAGCCATAGCTGCTGAACAGGCTTATGAGGGTTAGGACTACTGGTGGTCAAGGGGAGAGTCTATAGCCTTATCCACACAGCGAATCCACTATTTGAAAGGGTTTCCAGTCTTTTCCAGTTTCCAGCCAGAGTCTGGACAGGGCACAGGCTTGAGATGAGAGGTAGGGATCCAGGAAGTGATTTTGACTACCTTTACCCTGTAGGTGTTATAAGTAGCACCTGGTATGGTCCTTTTCAGCGGAGTTACAGGGATGACACCAGATGTCGTCTTACATAGACGAAGTCTCTACTTGATACCGCTGTAGAGTCCCCTCATCCTCAGGTTGGCAGGCAGTGGCCATCTGTTTTCACAGGTATCCCTGAGTTCTTTCAAGAGCTTTAAGTCTGTTAAGCAAGGGGGTGTGGAAGGAATCGTTAGGTCTTAGAGTTGGGGTAGGTCCCTTACTGGAGGAGGGACACCATTGAGAATTTCACAGGGTGTGAGGTTACACAAAGAAATAGATTGAGTATTTCTTGCATGAAACAGTACATAAAGCAGGAGCATAGTCCAATCTTTTATGCCAGTCTCTAAGTTTAATTTCGTTATGGTCTCTTTAATGGTTCTCTTCATTCTTTCTACCTGTCCTGAACTCGGGGGTCTGTAAACACAATGTAACTTCCAATTAATCCCCAGGGTCCTTGCTAACCTCTGAGTTACCTGGGCCACGAACGCCGGTCCATTATCAGACCCTATTACTTTAGGCAGGCCGTACCTTGGAAAAATATCTTCCAGGATCTTCTTGACCACCATTTGCGCTGTTTCATTTTTTTTTCTTTTCTTTTTTTTTTTTTGGGGGGGGGAGGCTTCAATCCATCCTGAAAATGTATCTACAAAGACTAGGAGATATTTAAGTCCATTCCTTGCTGGCTTAATTTCAGTAAAGTCCACTTCCCAGAATTGTCCTGGTCTGGTTCCTCGTAGGTGCTTTCCTGCAGGAAGCTTGGAAGGGTAAGAATTAACCAATTGATGGACCCAACAGGCTTTTGTTATCCATTCAGTTGTTTCCTTTCACTGTGAGTTGGTTAATGGAAAACTCTGTTCTTGATCCTTCAAAAATGAATGCAGTTTCTTTGAACCAAGGTGAGTGATTTGATGTACATTTTCTACTGACATAGTTAGAGCCGTGATTCTAGGAGTTTTTACTGAAGGATTTAGAAATTCCACTTGGGGGCCTTCAGGGTAAAAAGTTATTTTGGCCCAGAGCTTTGTGAGCAGATCTCTGCCAATCAATGGGGCCGTGCATTCTGGGATTACTAGGAATGAGTGATGGATTTTTCCTTTCCCCTGGTCCATGGTCCTCTTAGTTGTCCAAGCCCGATATTTACTGCCATTAGCCCCTTGAATTAGAGACCTTTTATTTGATAGAGGTTCCAATGGGGCCTTAAAGGCAGAATATCTTGCCCCTGTATCCACTTCAAAGTATACTGGGGTCCCCTCCACTTCAAAAGTTACCCTGAGCTCGGGGAGAGGATCTGAGCCCCGACTTTCTTAGTAATCCTACAGAGTCAGAATGTCCAGCTGGCCTGGCTGTCTCTTTCTAGGGCACTCTTTAGCCCAGTGTCCTTTTTTTAGAGTAGGCACATTGAATTGAGGCCAGGGGTGGCCTCTTGTGTGGGCCCCGTTGTCCCTTCCTGTCTCCATGTTTCTTAATTTCTGGTCTATTTGTTGTTGTGACCAGGATCTTAGTCAATGCCTTAGTCTGTCTTTTGTTTCTTTTATCCTCCCTTTGCTCCCTAGTCTTTCTCAGTTTCTCTCTTATAGTATACCTTCTTGGCTTCTCTGACTAAACCTCTCAAAGTCATATCTTGTAATCCATCTAAGCATTGTAACTGTCTTTTAATATCCAGAACAGCTTGCCCAATAAAGGCCACCATGACAGATGCCTTTTGATTCTCTCCCTGAGGATCGAAAGGATTAAATTTCCTATATGCCTCCATAATTCTCTGTAGGAATATGGAGGGACATTCATCAGTCCCTTGAATAATCTCTCTTACCTTGGCCAAAATAGTTGGTCACCTAGCGGCCACTAAGATACCCACTATTAGAGCCCGGCAATAAGAGGAAGGATGCTCATTACCTTCACAGGTTTTGGGGTCCCAGTTGGGTCTGTGCAAGGGAAAGGCGGCTTTGCATATGTTGGGAAGTTTTGTCGATCACCCATCTGGTCCGAGAATATTTTTTTCTAGAATCCAGGAAGATTCTCTTTTGTTCCTCTTTCATGAAGAGCATCCCTAGGAGTTGCTGGCAGTCATCCCAAGTAGGCTGGTGTGAAAACATCAATGACTCAACCACACCTGAGACCCAGGTGGGGTCCTCGGTAAAAGGGGGATTGTTATTTTTCCAGTTATTTAGGTCTGAAGAGGAGAAAGGAAAATACTGGTAGGCTTGCATTTTTCCCCCATGGTTGTCATCAATCATTGTTCCTTAGAAATGGAGAGGGAGCATCACGTGAGTTCCAGGGATTTCAATCATTCAACGCCGGCAAATTCCTTTAGCCGGGCCAGCAACCTCCAGGAAAGGAGGGGCTGTGTTTTCCGCAGGGGAGTTATCTGGAGTGCGCTGGGCTCGCTTAGCTTCCTCCAATGGCGGAGAGGCTGAGACAGCAGCAGGGGAATTACTTAGAGGGTGTTGGGGGTTGGGGAACGAGGGCAGGGAATAAGTAGTAGGACGAGAGTCCAGTAGAGTAAAATGTTGTGACTCAGGGAGAACAGAGGTTGAAGGAGGAGGAGAAGCAGAAGGTTTGAGAGAGCATGACGGAAAGAGTAGGAGCGGGGGCAGGGGCAAGGAAAAGCTTCACACATGGAGGAGGAGAATTGCAGAGGTCCTGCAAAGTTAAGATATATGTCTCGTGATCCTGATGTCTATGTGGCGCTGGCTGAAAGTCAATATCTCTGACTTTTTAAATTAGTGGGAAGTAGAAAGATCCTTCTAGGGGCCATCTGAATCCAAAGGTGGGCCATTCTGAGGCACAGAGAGTCTGCCAGGTCCAGCGTTTAACTAAAAAAGAAAGATTCTGAGCCCTTAAGCGGACTTTGGTGCAATGATCAAGGGTCAGCAAAAGAGGCATTGAAGTGCTCTATCCCATAATGAAAGATAAACAATCAGTAAAAGCAACGACACACGACACAGACAAGACAATACAATAAAGACAGGCAATGGACGTCCAACACTGAGACCAGGACTGAGTAGCCGGCAAAACCCGATTGGCTGGCAATACCGAATCTGAAACAAAATATCACTGAGTCGAGGAGACTATTGTTCCTCGATTTCCCGAGTCCTCTGGGGAGTCCCCCAGTGACGTGGCCTGTGGCTCTATGACATGTCTCTCAGCCACCGTCGGAGAGAGCTGACACTCTTCATCAACAGCCATTTGCCAAACCCTAACCTGAAACCTGAAACTAGAAAGAGGCACCTTACGTACCCCGAGAGGAGCCCGTTGGGGTCTCTCATCTGCCGCTGCTGGATCTCAGTGGAACCTCCATATGTAAAGGTCGGGCTAGCGTCCGGGGAAGAAACCACCAAGAGACTGTCTCATGCAAAAGCAAAGGGTTTATTATGGGTCCAGCATGCTGGGGCTCAGAGTTCACTTGAATAGAGCAGAGAGCCCTGAGAACAGCTTAAGCAGAGCTTATATACTTTCCTTGGAGAGGGCAGGGCAGGATGTTTATTGATGGGTACGGGCGAGCGAGCTGTTTGTGGGCAACCGGGTGAGGAATTACTTTCTGCAGTTTGGCAGCTGAGGACAGCACATTCTGGGAACAAGACTAGCAAACATTTCTCAAGATTTCAACAGTGTTTTATTAAGCATACAGAAAACAGGAAGCGATAAGTACCTATTTTATTAACCTTTCACTACGGACTACACTTTGCCAGATTTCCTAATGTCTCTATTGATATCTGCTTTCCTACATATTTTCCCCAGTTCATCATTGTGACTGACTCTTCACATGTGGTGACATTTACATTCACTCTATACCCAAAACCCTATAGCTAAAGAACTTTTGGTCCAAATCCTATGCTCACTCTCCTTTCTAAACCTACCGACTATCTTCCTAATCCTACTGATTATCCCTTTTTGACTGGAAGTTCTCTTTGACAATCAATCATCCAAAATACACGGACCTTTGCCATTGTATATTGATGTATCTGAGACATCTGTGCAGAAAATAAATCAAAGCTCAGTATCACAATCAAGGTCCCAATGCTCTTCTGGGCTTCAAATCTTACCTAGATTTCTGTTTTCATACTTAATTTTCACCTATATATTCTTGTAAATATCGCAGGTTTTCAATACCATTATTCATCCAGCAGAATGATTCCTAATGCAAATTGAACCTGTTATTAACCCTAACCATACACTGTTCCCTCAATCTAACTTTACAGAAGAGTAGGGACAGAGTAGGTCTTACAATACAGGAATGTAGGGGAACTTCCTATTGCTAAGAAACTCAAAGGTACATGCAAAAATGATCCCTGGAGAAGTTGTAGGCAGCTATGAAGGAACTCAGTGAGCAAAAGTCATCTTCTCTTGCAAACAACCTGGTCAGGATGAAGGGATATGTCTGAATCAGCCTCTCTCTTCTTAATGTAGAGAAGAAGAACCAAACCAGGCTGTGTGGAGACCTGTTCCCGGTTGCCTATGGTTAATATACCATTCTAACTTGTGAAACTGTCACAGAAAGTAGGGGCAGCCTTCATTTCAGGGGACCCTTGTAAGCAACTGTTAGGACAAAGTGGTTGCCAAGGGTGTGAGCTCATTCAGTTCCTGAAGGAAGTGACCTCAGACCTCACCTCACATCCTTGGTGATAGAACTCTCTGAACTTGGGATCAAGGAAGCCAGGCACCCAATCCCATTCCAGTCCCAGTAGCAGTGGTCTCACTTCTTTGGATTTACCAAGGACAGAATCAGTCTTTGTTGGTACCTACTGATATGAGGATGGCCAAAAGCCAGGAAAGCTCTGAAGAGTGGCCTTTCCTGAGAAAGCAGGTAGTGGATCACCGCTGCCTCCTGACAACTTTACAGAGTTGTCCAAGGAAACCACATCTGAAACAGGGCAGGCAATTTCAGGGGAACATTGTATGGCCCAATAGTCAGAGGACACTACGGATAGTCAGAGACCTACTTGGGGGAAGAAGGTGCTTTGTGGGTGTGGGTGTGTGTTTGTGCTTTTGTCTCATGTTCTCAGAATAGGTAGGAATGGCGGTTTGTTTGGTTTGGAGTGAACTGTATCTAATAAGTGATTTGATAAGGCAAGTGTTTCTATGTCTGTGTATCCCATTGGGTCCGTGGTTGTAAACATTAGAAAAGAGAATGCATGAATGGATGTGTCCTGTCTGGTAGAAAGCTTCACAGCATTCATCCAGGGGAATATAAGAATGCACTGTGACTTCCCTTATCGATGGGCAACACCTGCTATTTTCCTAAGGTCTGGTTTTATTTTTGAATTGTGGCCACTCTCCAGAATAGGCTCATGGTTTTGTGTCCAAGCGAAGTACCACCTTCAAGCTCTGTGACATGGCCATGTACTGGATAGCTGAAGGGAATGGCGAGCAACTAAGAAAACTCAGATATCAGTGTGACCAGTAAAGTCTCAGTGGAAAAACCGTGCTTTGGGCCTTTTGCTTACCTTTTGTTCTATTTCCCTGTATTTCAGGAATTTCTTTGCCTCAGGCCACCCCTTTGTGAAGCTGGAAGAAAACATTTTTCAAATGGAAATGAATGTGCCTCACCTGTGGCTCTTTGCCTAATTGCTTTAGAAAGGGGTGTGTCTGAATCAGCCTCTTGGCCCTTTGTGAGGCTTTGGCTTAGATTCTTAGCACCTGATTGATATAAAGAAAGATCCCATGTGTGAATCCAAAACCGAAATGCCCAAAAGAGGAGTCATTGAGCATAAAGTCTCTTGCCTTCCACTGTAAGGTTCCTGACCTCCATCAAGTGAGAATAGGGATCCTTTGGGTCAAATGATTTCTTCAAAGCCCTGCACATGCTAGCCCAGAGGTGCTTGTGTTTTCTCATGACTCCAATTCACATAAAGATTCTAAACCCCACTCTCAGTAGGCCTCAAATTGGAGAAGCAGAGCAGTATTACGGCAGGCCTATTTGATCACTCCTGGGTCACAGGAAGGGTGTCCAGGCCACCCTGACATTAGGAAAATAAGGGGCAAGGAAGCCTATTTTGGACACTGTCTTGGGCTGTGTCCTTCATGGAAACTTCCAGGCAGAGGTTAAGATGAGTGTCTATATGCAATAAGATGAGGGTCATGTGGGAATGTTTTGGTTTAATTTTGGTCATTTGTGTTGGGGTTGGAAGAGATGAGTAGGTCAACCAGGACTTGAAATCTGGTGTGATTCCCCTTAGAGACTGAGTTATGGAACTGAACTCAGAGAAGTATTGGCATGAATTGTGTTGAGTTTTTAGGAGGCAACACATGAGACTCGCCCTTGGAAACTGAGACCTAGGCCGAGGGTGGCTTTCCACAGAGCACTGGGAATCTCACCCAGGATATCACAAGATTTTATTCTGAAAGACTTGGCAGCCATAGTCAAAACACACATAGACCTCACACTGTAGACCTCAATGGGCCTGGCTTCATGTGACCTTTTGGCGACTCTTTGGGAAGACTTGCCTGTGAGTGTCCTCCAGAGATTTCATTGAAATGAGCTTCCTCACAATTTAATGGTTCCTAAATGAATTGAAACCTACAGTGCCTCCAACTTCCACCTTGAAAAATGGCTAGATAAATACCATGAAATTTTTGAAATTCCTATGACCAGGTGGCACTGGAGAACCTTTGTATGCCCTGTTGCTGATCATGAGTGTACCAGAAAGTTCCCTAATTGACTGAGTTTCATTAAATTGGTGTAGAACAGAGATGCCAGTAAGTTGAATACTCCTCAATTGTAGGTGCAAGCTGTGGTGTGCATGTTTGTGATAAAACATCCATGGTGGGGCCATGTGTATCTGCCATTGCTTCCAAATGGCATGTGACTGACGTGGTGCAGCCAGGAAATTCTTATATGTAAATGCATATTGGTATATGGAGAATTTTTAGGGCAATGTTCAGAATCAGGTTGCTATGGACAAGGGGACAATCTATGTGGGCTAGAAGCCTGGTTGGTGCATTCTCCTGCAGACCATGACCCACTACACATGACAGAACTCCCTTCAGCACTGTGTCCCAGTTCAACTCCTTGTATTTCGTGAAGAAAATACCAAACTCCCAGTGCAGCAGCAAGAAACACCACGAAAAGTGGAGAATGACCAAATGCCCTCACAGTCCACACGGGGAGACTCTTAGACCCCAGTGGTCACAGTTTATCTACATAGAGATAATTCAGTACTGTAGCCTAGTGTTCATTGGAAAATAAGAAACCACGTCCTCCAGGTCTCATAGATGTAGACCCAGCTCTGATGGTCTCACTAGAAAGAAAGCTAAAGCTCCTGACAACAACATATATTTTGAGTTCCCAACCTCAGAGGCAGTTTCTCAAGAAGTCTTTAGGCCAGAAGAGCTACAAGTATGTGGAGTGTTTACCTTGTCCCTTATATTTGGAAACTCCTCTACCACATCCAAGGTTGTGAACTCCTTTGAATTTTCCATTCCAGATATATATTCACAGATTTTCCAACTCTTCTCCTCTAATTGCGTCTTATTTGGGGCAAAGGTAATGTGAAGCCATTGTTCTGGATGAGAGTGGGAAATTTATTGTGTAGCCCATATTTGCATGCACATTGGATTCATTTTCCTTTTTTCCATTCAAAATACTGAATCCCTGACACTAACCCATACCCTACAAAGGAATTTAATGGAATTTTAGTGGGATCCTCTTCATTAGGGATATCCCAATTGGGAAGACCTATACGCAGCTGACAATTGTCTGGCTGGAGAGATGGCGACCAGGTCCCTAAGCGGGCTGTATGCAAGATAGACCATACTTCCTTTCCAGTAGAATTTGTGATCAGACATCGCTGCTGAACAGGCTTATGAGGGTTAGGACTACTGGTGGTCAAGGGGAGAGTCTATAGCCTTATCCACACAGCGAATCCACAATTTGAAAGGATTTCCAGTCTTTTCCAGTTTCCAGCCAGAGTCTGGACAGGGCACAGGCTTGAGATGAGAGGTAGGGATCCAGGAAGTGATTTTGACTACCTTTACCCTGTAGGTGTTATTAGTAGCACCTGGTATGGTCCTTTTCAGTGGAGTTCCAGGGATGACACCAGATGTCGTCTTACCTAGATGAAGTCTCTATTTGATATCGCTGTAGAGTCCCCTCATCCCCAGGTTAGTAGGCAGTGGCCATCTGTTTTCACAGGTATCTCTGAGTTCTTTCAAGAGCTTTAAGTCTGTTAAGCAAGGGGGTGTGGAAGGAATCGTTAGGTCTTAGAGTTGGGGTAGGACCCTTACTGGAGGAGGGACACCATAGAGAATTTCACAGGGTGTGAGGTTACACAAAGAAATAGATTGAGTATTTCTTGCATGAAACAGTACATAAAGCAGGAGCATAGTCCAATCTTTTATGCCGGTCTCTAAGCTTAATTTCGTTATGGTCTCTTTAATGGTTCTATTCATTCTTTCTACCTGTCCTGAACTCGGGGGTCTGTAAACACAATGTAATTTCCAATTAATCCCCAGGGTCCTTGCTAACCTCTGAGTTACCTGGGCCACAAACGCCGGTCCATTATCAGACCCTATTACTTTAGGCAGGCCATACCTTGGAAAAATATCTTCCAGGATCTTCTTGACCACCATTTACGCTGTTTAATTTTTTTTTTCTTTTCTTTTTTTTTGGGGGGAAAGCTTCAATCCATCCTGAAAATGTATCTACAAAGACTAGGAGATATTTAAGTCCATTCCTTGCTGGCTTAATTTCAGTAAAGTCCACTTCCCAGAATTGTCCTGGTCTGGTTCCTCGTAGGTGCTTTCCTGCAGGAAGCTTGGAAGGGTAAGAATTAACCAATTGATGGACCCAACAGGCTTTTGTTATCCATTCAGTTGTTTCCTTTCACTGTGAGTCGGTTAGTGGAAAACTTTGTTTTTGATCCTTCAAAAATGAATGCAGTTTCTTTGAACCAAGGTGAGTGATTTGATGTACATTTTCTACTGACATAGTTAGAGCCGTGATTATAGGAGTTTTTACTGAAGGATTTAGAAATTCCACTTGGGGGCCTTCAGGGTTAAAAGTATTTTGGCACAGAGCTTTGTGAGCAGATCTCTGCCAATCAATGGGACTGTGCATTCTGGGATTACTAGGAATGAGTGATGGATTTTTCCTTTCCCCTGGTCCATGGTCCTCTTAGTTGTCCAAGCCTGATATTTACTGCCATTAGCCCCTTGAATTAGAGACCTTTTATTTGATAGAGGTTCCAATGGGGCCTTAAAGGCAGAATATATTGCCCCTGTATCCACTTCAATGTATACTGGGGTCCCCTCCACTTCAAAAGTTAACCTGAGCTCAAGGAGAGGATCTGAGCCCCGACTTTCTTAGTAATCCTACAGAGTCAGAATGTCCAGCTGGCCTGGCTGTCTCTTTCTAGGGCACTCTTTAGCCCAGTGTCCTTTTTTTTTAGAGTAGGCACATTGAATTGAGGCCAGGGGTGGCCTCTAGTGTGGTCCCCGGTGTCCCTTCCTGTCTCCATGTTTCTTAATTTCTGGTCTATTTGTTGTTGTGACCAGGACCTTAGTCAATGCCTTAGTCTGTCTTTTGTTTCTTTTATCCTCCCTTTGCTCCATACTCTTCCTCAGTTTCTCTCTTAGTATACGTTCTTGGCTTCTCTGACTAAACCTCTCAAAGTCATATCTTGTAATCCATCTAAGCATTGTAACTGTCTTTTAATATCCAGAACAGCTTGCCCAATAAAGGCCACCATGACAGATGCCTTTTGATTCTCTGCCTGAGGATCGAAAGGAGTAAATCTCTTATATGTCTCCATAATTCCCCGTAGGAACATGGAGGGACATTCATCAGTCCGTTGAATAATCTCTCTTACCTTGGCCAAAATAGTTGATCGCCTAGCGGCCACTAAGATACTCACTATTAGAGCCCGGCAATAAGAGGAAGGATGCTCATTACCTTCACAGGTTTTGGGGTCCCATTTGGGTCTGTGCAAGGGAAAGGCGGCTTTGCATATGTTGGGAAGTTTTGTCGGTCACCCATCTGGTCCGAGAATATTTTTTTCTAGAATCCAGGAAGATTCTCTTTTGTTCCTCTGTCATGAAGAGAGTCCCTAGGTGTTGTTGTCAGTCATCCCAAGTAGGATGGTGTGAAAACATCAATGATTCAACCACACCTGAGACCCAGGTGGGGTCCTCGGTAAAAGGGGGATTGTTATTTTTCCAGTTATTTAGGTCTGAAGAGGAGAAAGGTAAAAACTGGTAGGCTTGCATTTTTCCCCCATGGTTGTCATCAATCATTGTTCCTTAGAAATGGAGAGGGAGCATCACGGGATTTCCAGGGATTTCAATCATTCAACGCTGGCAAAATCCTTTAGCCTGGCCAGCATCCTCCAGGGGAGGAGGGGGTGTGTTTGCTGCAGGGGAGTTATTTGGAGTGCGCTGGGCTCGCTTAGCTTCCTCCAATGGCGGACAGGCTGAGTCAGCAGCAGGGGAATTACTTAGAGTGTGTTGGGGGTTGGGGGACGAGGGCAGGGAATAAGTAGTAGGACGAGAGTCCAGTAGAGTCAAAACTTGTGACTCAGGGAGAACAGAGGTTGAAGGAGGAGGAGGAGCAGAAGGTTTGAGAGAGCATGAGGGAAGGAGTAGGAGTGGGGGCAGGGGCAAGGAAAAGCTTCACACATGGAGGAGGAGAATTGCAGATGTCCTGAAAAGTTAAGATATATGTCTCTTGATCCTGATGTCTATGTGGCGCTGGCTGAAAGTCAATATCTCTGACTTTTTAAATTAGTGGGAAGTAGAAAGATCCTTCTAGGGGCTATCTGAATCCAAAGGTGGGCCATTCTGAGGCACAGAGAGTCTGCCAGGTCCAGCGTTTTACTGAAAAAGAAAGATTCTGAGCCCTTAAGCGGACTTTGGTGCAATGATCAAGGGTCAGGGAAAGAGGCATTGAAGTGCTCTATCCCATTATGAAAGACAAACAATCAGTAAAAGCAACGACACACGACAAAGACAAGACAATACAATAAAGACAGGCAATGGACGTCCAACACTGAGACCAGGACTGAGTAGCCGGCAAAACCCGATGGGCTGGCAATACCGAATCTGAAATAAAATATCACTGAGTCGAGGAGACTATTGTTCCTCGATTTCCCGAGTTCTCTGGGGAGTCCCACAGTGACGTGGCCTGTGGCTCTATGACATGTCTGTCAGCCATCGTCGGAGAGAGCTCACACTCTTCATCAACAGCCATTTTGCCAAGCCCTAACCTGAAACCTGAAACCAGAAAGAGGCGCCTTACATACCCCGAGAGGAGCCCGTTGGGGTCTCTCATCTGCCGCTGCTGGATCTCGGTGGAACCTCCATATGTAAAGGTCGGGCTAGCGTCCGGGGAAGAAACCACCAAGAGACTGTCTCATGCAAAAGCAAAGGGTTTATTATGGGTCCAGCATGCTGGGGCTCAGAGTTCACTTGAATAGAGCAGAGAGCCCTGAGAACAGCTTAAGCAGTGCTTATATACTTTCCTTTGAGAGGGCATGGCAGGATGTTTATTGATGGGTCCGGGCGAGTGAGCTGTTTGTGGGCAACTGGGTGAGGAAGTACTTTCTGCAGTTTGGCAGTTGAGGACAGAACATTCTGGGAACAAGATTAGCAAACAGTTCTCAAGATTTCAACAGTGTTTTATTAAGCATACAGAAAACAGGAAGTGATAAGTACCTATTATATTAACCTTTCACTACCGACTACACTTTGCCAGATTTCCTAATGTCTCTATTGATATCTGCTTTCCTACATATTTTCCCCAGTTCATCATTGTGACTGACTCTTCACATGTGGTGACATTTACATTCACTCTATACCCAAAACCCTATAGCTAAAGAACTTTTGGTCCAAATCCTATGCTCACTCTCCTTTCTAAACCTACCGACTATCTTCCTAATCCTACTGATTATCCCTTTTTGACTGGAAGTTCTCTTTGACAATCAATCATCCAAAATACACGTAACTTTGCCATTGTATATTGATGTATCAGAGACATCTGTGCAGAAAATAAATCAAAGCTCAGTATCACAATCAAGGTCCCAATGCTCTTCTGGGCTTCAAATCTTAAATAGATTTCTGTTTTCATACTTAATTTTCACCTATATATTCTTGTAAATATCGCAGGTTTCCAATACCATTATTCATCCAGCAGAATGATTCCTAATGCAAATTGAACCTGTTATTAACCCTAACCATACACTGTTCCCTCAATATAACTTTACAGAAGAGTAGGACAGAGTAGGTCTTACAATACAGGAATGTAGGGGAACTTCCTATTGCTAAGAAACTCAAAGGTACATGCAAAAATGATCCCTGGAGAAGTTGTAGGCAGCTATGAAGGAACTGAGTGAGCAAAAGTCATCTTCTCTTGCAAACAACCTGGTCAGGATGAAGGGATATGTCTGAATCAGCCTCTCTCTTCTTAATGTAGAGAAGAAGAACCAAACCAGGCTTTGTGGAGACCTGTTCCCGGTTGCCTATGGTTAATATACCATTCAAACTTGTGAAACTCTAACAGGAAGTAGGGGCAGCCTTCATTTCAGGGGACCTTTGGAAGCAACTGTTAGGACAAAGTGGTTGCAAATGGTGTGAGCTCATTCAGTTCCTGAAGGAAGTGACCTCAGACCTCACCTCACATCCTTGGTGATAGAACTCTCTGAATTTGGGATCAAGGAATCCAGGCACCCAATCCCATTCCAGTCCCTGTAGCAGTTGTCTCACTTCTTTGGATTTACCAAGGACAGAATCAGTCTTTGTTGGTACCTACTGATATGAGGATTGCCAAAAGCCAGGAAAGCTCTGAAGAGTGGCCTTTCCTGAGAAAGCAGGTAGTGGATCACCGCTGCCTCCTGACAACTTTACAGAGTTGGCCAAGGAAACCAGATCTGAAACAGGACAGGCAATTTCGGGGGAACATAGTTTGGCCCAATAGTCAGAGGACACTCCGGATAGTCAGAGACCTACTTGGGGGAAGAAGGTGCTTTGTGGGTGTGGGTGTGTGTTTGTGCTTTTGTCTCATGTTCTCAGAATAGGTAGGAATGGCGGTTTGTTTGGTTTGGAGTGAACTGTTTCTAATAAGTGATTTGATAAAGCAAGTGTTTCTATGTCTGTGTATCCCATTGTGATCGTGGTTGTAGACATTAGAAAAGAGAATGCATGAATGGATGTGTCCTGTCTGGAAGAAAGCTTCCCAGCATTCATCCAGCCGAATATATGAATGCACTGCGGCTTCAATTATCGATGGGCAACACCTGCTATTTTCCTAAATTCTGGTTTTATTTTTGAATTCTGGCCACTCTCCAGAATAGGCTCATGGTTTTGTGTCCAAGAGAAGTACCACCTTCAAGCTCTGTGACATGGCCATGTACTGGATAGCTGAAGGGAATGGCGAGCAACTAAGTAAACTCAGATATCAGTGTGACCAGTAAAGTCTCAGTGGAAAAACCGTGCTTTGGGCCTTTTGCTTACCTTTTGTTCTATTCCCCTGTATGTCAGGAATTTCTTTGCCTCAGGCCACACCTTCGTGAAGCCAGAACAAAACACTTTTCAAATGGAAATGAATGGGCCTCACCTGTGGCTCTTTGCCTAATTGCTTTAGAAAGGGGTGTGTCTGAATCAGCCTCTTGGCCCTGTGTGAGGCTGTGGCTTAGATTCTTAACACCTGATTGATATAAAGAAAGATCCCATGTGTGAATCCAAAACCAAAATGCCCAAAAGAGGAGTCATAGAGGATAAAGTCTCTTGCCTTCCACTGTAAGGTTCCTGAACTCCATCAAGTGAGAATAGGGATCCTTTGGGTCAAATGATTTCTTCAAAGCCCTGCACATGCTAGCCCAGAGGTGCTTGTGTTTTCTCATGACTCCAATTCACATAAAGATTCTAAACCCCACTGTCAGTAGGCCTCAAATTGGAGAAGCAGAGCAGTATTACGGCAGGCCTATTTGATCACTCCTGGGTCACAGGAAGGGTGTCCAGGCCACCCTGACATTAGGAAAATAAGGGGCAAGGAAGCCTATTTTGGACACTGTCTTGGGCTGTGTCCTTCATGGAAACTTCCAGGCAGAGGTTAAGATGATTGTCTATATGCAATAAGATGAGGGTCATGTGGGAATGTTTTGGTTTAATTTTGGTCATTTGTGTTGGGGTTGGAAGAGATGAGTAGGTCAACCAGGACTTGAAATCTGGTGTGATTCCCCTTAGAGACTGAGTTATGGAACTGAACTCAGAGAATTATTGACATGAATTGTGTTGAGTTTTTAGGAGGCCACACATGAGACTCGCTCTTGGAAACTGAGACCTAGGCCCAGGCTGGCTTTCCACAGAGCACTGGGAATCTCACCCAGGATATCACAAGATTTTATTCTGAAAGACTTGTCAGCCATAGTCAAAACACACATAGACCTCACACTGTAGACCTCAATGGGCCTGGCTTCATGTGACCTTTTGGCGACTCTTTGGGAAGACTTGCCTTTGAGTGTCCTCCAGAGATTTCATTGAAATGAGCTTCCTCACAATTTAATGGTTCCTAAATGAATTGAAACCCACAGTGCCTCCAACTTCCACCTTAAAAAATGGCTAGATAAATACCATAAAATTTTTGAAATTCCTATGACCAGGTGGCACTGGAGAACCTTTGTATGCCCTATTGCTGATCATGAGTGTCTTTATTGACTGAGTTTCATTAAAATGGTGTAGAACAGAGATGCCAGTAAGTTGGATACTCCTCAATTGTAGGCACAAGCTTTGGTGTGCAGGTTTGTGATAAAACATCCGTGGTGGGGCCATGTGGATCTGCCATTGCTTCCAAATGGCATGTGAATGACGTGGTGCAGCCAGGAAACCCTTATATGTAAAGGTATATTGGTATATGGAGAATTTTTAGGGCAATGTTCATAATCAAGTTGCTATGGACAAGGGGACAATCTATGTGGGCTAGAAGCCTGGTTGGTGCATTCTCCTGCAGACCATGACCCACTACACATGACAGAACTCCCTTCAGCACTGTGTCCCAGTTCAACTCCTTGTATTTCGTGTAGAAAATAGCAATCTCCCAGTGTAGCAGCAAGAAACACCACGAAAAGTGGAGAATGACCAAATGCCTTCACAGTGCACACGGGGAGACTCTTAGACCCCAGTGGTCACAGTTTACTTACAAAGAGAGAATTCAGTACTGTAGCCTAGTGTTCATTAAAAAATAAGAAACCACGTCCTCCAGGTCACATAGATGTAGACCCAGCTCTGATGGTCTCACTAGAAAGAAAGCTAAAGCTCCTGACAACAACATATATTTTGAGTTTCCAACCTCAGAGGCAGTTTCTCAAGAAGTCTTTAGGCCAGAAGAGCTACAAGTATGTGGAGTGTTTACCTTGTCCCTTATATTTGGAAACTCCTCTACCACATCCAAGGTTGTGAACTCCTTTGAATTTTCCATTCCAGATATATATTCACAGATTTTCCAACTCTTCTCCTCTAATTGCGTCTTATTTGGGGTGAAGGTAATGTGAAGCCATTGTTCTGGATGAGAGTGGGAAATTTATTATTTAGCCCATATTTGCATGCACATTGGATTCATTTTCCTTTTTTCCATTCAAAATACTGAATCCCTGACACTAACCCATACCCTACTAGACTCTGACTACTAATATTACTATAATGGAGAATAATAACACAAACAGAATAGAAATACAAGCCGTTCAGAGGAAGCATGGTGTATAGTTGGAATTGCCTTTTGCATGATAAAGGGTAGGTGTTATATATCTAGTCCATTTTTCATTGAAATAGTTCTCTATGTGTTTTTTTCCTTTAATTTTTATTGTTGGTTGTTCAAAACTTTACCTTTTGCTTGACATATCATATTTCATACTTTGATTCAAGTGGGTTATGAACTCCCATTTTTACCCCGTATACAGGTTTCAGCATCACATCTGTTACACATCCACTGTTGTACGTATTGCAATAGTAGTGTCTGTTGTAGTCTGCTGTCTTTCCTATCCTCTACTATCCCCCATCCCCTCCCCTCCCATCTTCTCTCTCTACTCCATCTACTGTAATTTATTTCTCCCCCTTGGTTTTTTCCCCCCTTTCCCCTCACTTCCTCTTGTATGTAATTTTGTATAACCATGAGGGTCTCCTTCCATTTCCATGCAATTTTCCTTCTCTTTCCTTTTCTCTTCCACCTCTCACCCCCGTTTAATGTTAATATTCTTCTCATGCTCTTCCTCCCAACTCTGTTCTTAGTTACTCTCCTTATATCAAATAAAACTATTGGCATTTGTTTTTTTTTTTTAGGGATTGGCTAGCTTCACTTAGCATAATCTGTTCTAATGCCATCTATTTCCCGGCAAATTCTATGATTTTGACATTTTTTAATGCAGAGTATTACTCCATTGTGTATAAATGCCACATTTTTTTTCCTTCGTCTATTGAAGGGCATCTAGGTTGGTTCCACACTCTTGCTATTTTGAATTGTGCTGCTATGAACATCAATGTAGCAGTGTCAATGCAGCATGCACTTTTTAGGTCTTAGGGAATACACTGAGAAGGGGAATAGCTGGGTCAAATGGTTGTTCCATTCCTAGCTTCCAAGAAATCTCCATACTTCTTTCAAATTGGCTGCACCAAATTGCAGTCCCACCAGCAATGTACAGGTGTACCCTTTTCCCCACATCGTCGCCAGCACTTGTTGTTTGACTTCATAATGGCTGCCAATCATACTGGAGTGAGATGGTATCTTAGGGTGGGTTTGTTTTCCATTTTTCTGACTGCAAGAGATGGTGAGCATTTTTTCATGTACTTATTGATTGATTGTATGTCCTCATCTGAGAAGTGTCTGTTCAGGTCCTTGGACCATTTGTTGATTGGGTTATTCGTTTTCTTATTGTTTAATTTTTTGAGTTCTTTGTATACTCTGGATATTAGGGCTCTATCTGAAGTGTGAGGAGTAAAGATTTGTTCCCAGAATTTAGGCTCCCTATTTACCTCTCTTATTGTTTCTTTTGCTGAGAAAAAACTTTTTGCTTTGAGTAAGTCCCATCTGTTGATTCTAGTTATTAACTCTTGTTATTAACTCTTGTGCTATGGATGTCCAATTGAGGAATTAGGAGCCCAACCCCACAGTATGTAGATCATACCCAACTTTTTCTTGTATCAGATGCAGTGTCTCTGATTTGATATCAAGCTCCTTGATCCATTTTGAGTTAACTTTTGTGCATGATGAGAGAAATGGATTCAGTTTCATTTTGTTGCATATGAATTTCCAGTTTTCCCAGAACCATTTGTTGAAGATGCTATCCTTCCTCCATTGCATGCTTTTAGACCCGATTGACATTGCATTTAACATATAGAGAATTTTGGTTATGTTGCCATTTTGATGATGTTAGTTCTGCCTATCCATGAACATAGTATATTTTTCCATCTTCTAAGATCTTCTTCTATTTCTCTCTTTAGGGTTCTGTAGTTTTCATTTTATAAGTCTTTCACCTCTTTTGTTAGGTTGATTCCCAAGTATTTTTTTTGTGTGTGTGTGTGTGTGGATATTTTGAATGGAATGGTTGTCCTCATTTCTATTTCAGAGGATTTGTTGCTGATATACAGGAATGCCTTTGATTTATGCGTATTGATTTTATATCCTGCCACTTTGGTGAATTCATTTATTAGCTCTAATAGTTTCTTTGTGTACCTTTTTGGGTCTGCTAAGTATAGAATCATGTCATCTTCAAATAGTGATAATTTACGTTCTTCTTTTCCTATTTTTATGCCTTTGATTTCTTTAATCTCTCTAATTGCTCTGGCCAGTGTTTCGAGAACTATGTTGAACAGAAGTAGTGAGAGAGGGCATCCCTATCTTCTTCCAGATTTTAGAGGGAATGCCTTCAATTTTTCTCCATTCAGAATGATGCTAGCCTGAGGCTTAGCATAGATTGCTTTTACATTATTGAGGTATGTTCCTGTTATCCCTAGTTTTTCCAGAGTATTGAACATAAAGGGATGCTGTACATTGTCGAATGCTTTTTCTGCATCTATCGAGATGATCAAATGGTTCTTATTTTTAAGTCTATTGATGTGATGAATAACATTTATTGATTTCTGTATATTGAACCAGCCTTGCATCCCAGGGATGAATTCTACTTGATCATGGTGCACAATTTTTTAAATATGTTTTTGTATCCGATTCGCCACAATTTTACTGAGGATTTTTGCATTTTTCCTGAAATAGCTTGAAAAGTATTGGTATTAGTTCCTCTTTAAAGGTTTTGTAAAACTCTGCTGTATACCCATCCGGTCCTGGGCTTTTCTTAGTTGGTAGTCTTTTGATGGTTTATTCTATTTCCTCAATTGTTATGGTCTGTTTAGGTTGCCTATATCCTCCTGACTCAATCTGGGCAGATTATATGACTTGAGAAATTTATCGATGCCTTCACTATCTTCTATTTTATTGAAAAATAAGAATTCAAAATAATTTCGGATTATCTTCTGTATTTCTGAACTATCTGTTGTGATACTGAATTCTCCCTCTTCTTTTCTTTGTTAGCTTGGCTAAGGGTCGGTCGATTTTATTTATTTTTTCAAAGAACCATCTTTTAGTTTTGTCAATTTTTTCAATTGTTTCTTTGTTTCGATTTCATTAATTTCAGCTCTGATTTTAATTATTTCTTGGCTTCTACTTCTTTTGCTGTTGTTTTGCTCTTCTTTTTCTTGGATTCGGAGATGAAGTATGAGATCATTTATTTGTCTTTTTTTTTTTTCCTTTTTTTAAGGAATGAAATCCAAGCAATGAATTTTGTTCTTAGAACTGCTTTCAATGTGTCCCATAGATTCTGATATGTAATGTCTGTGTTTTCATTTATCTCTAAGAATTTTTTAATTTCCTCCTTGGTGTCTTCTATAACCCATTAATCATTCAGTAACCTATTTTTCATTCTCCATGTGATACATGATTTTTCCTTCTTTCTTTCATTGTTGATTTTCAGTTTCATTTCCTTATGATCAGATAAGATGCCTGGTATTATATCTACTCCTTTATATTGTCTAAGAGTAGCTCTGTGACATAATATATCATTTATTTTTTGAGAAGTATCCATGTGCTGCTGAGAAAAAAGTGTAACTGCTTGATGTTGGGTGGTATATTCTATATATATATCATAAGTCTGGGTTATTAATTGTGTTATTGAGTTCTATAGTTTCATTATTCAACTTTTGTTTGGAAGATCAGTCCATTAGTGAGAGAGGTGTGTTTGAGTCTCCCATGAGTATTGTATATTGGTTTATTAGAATCTTGAACTTGAGAAGAATTTGTTTGATGAACATAGCTGCACCAATGTTTGGGGCATATATATTTATGATTGTTATGTCTTGTTGGTGTATGGTTTCCTTGAGCAGTATGTAGTGTCCCTCTTTATCCCTTTTGATTAACTTTGGCTTGATATCTATTTTATTTGATATGAGTATGGACACTTCTGCTTGTTTCCGAAGTCCATATGAGTGATATGATTTTTCCCAACTTTTCACCTTCAGTCTATGTATATCTTTTCCTAACAAATGCGTCTCCAGTAGGCAGCATATTGTTGGGTCTTGTTTTATGATCCATTCTACTAGCCTGTGTCTCTTAATTGGTGAGTTTAAGCCATTAACATTTAGGGTTATTATTGAGATATGGGTTGTTCTTCCAGCCATATTTGTATATTTATGTTACTAAACATGGTTTGTTTTCCTCCTTGATTATTTTCCCCCCTTTACTCCTCTACTTCCCACTGTTGGTTTTCATTGTTATTTTCCATTTCCCCTTCCTGTGATGTTTTGCCAAGGATGTTTTTAAGAAATCGTTTTCTAGCTGCAAATTCTTTTAACTTTTGTTTATCATGGAAAGTTTTAATTTCATCTTCTATCCTGAAGCTTAATTTCGCTGGATACACAATTCTTGGATGGAACCCATTTTCTTTCAGTGTTTGAAAAATGTTATTGCAGGATCTTCTAGCTTTCAGAATCTGTGTTGAAAGATCAGCTGTTATCCTGAATGGTTTACCACTAAATGTAATGTGCTTCCTTTATCTTGTAGCTTTTAAAATTCTCTCCTTTTTCTGTATGTTGGGCATCTTCATTATAATATGTCTAGGTGTGGATCTCTTATGATTTTGCACATTTGGCATCCTGTAAGCTTCTAGGATTTGCCATTCTGTCTCATTCTACAAGTCTGGGAAGTTTTCTCCTATATTTCATTGAATATATTGCTCATTCCTTTTGTTTGGACCTCTATACCTTCCTGTATCCCAATGACTCTTAAGTTTGGTCTTTTTATGTTATCCCATATTTCTTGGATGTTCTGCTCATGGTTTCTTAAAAGTCTTGCTGAGCTGTCTGTGTTCTTTTCAAGTTGAAATAATTTGTCTTCATTGTCTGATGTTCTATCTTCTAAGTGTTCTACTCTGCTGGTAGTATTCTCAATTGAGTTTTTAAGTTGGTTTATTGATTCCTGCATTCCTAGGATTTCTGTTTGTTTGATTTTATAATCTTTATCTCCCTGTATAGTTGATCTTATGCTTCTTGGATTTTTTTTATGTAATTCATTATCAAGGTGATCTTTCATTGTCTGATTTTGCTCTCTAATGTCTTCCTTGAGACTCCAGATCATCTGAAGCATGTATATCCTGAGTTCTTTATCTGACATTCCATCTGCTGCAGATATTACCTCTTCTAACGTTGACTTTACCTGCATTGCTTATGGTCCTTTCTTTCCTTGTCTTTTCATACTGTTCATATTTCTTTCTGCTTGGTGAAACTGTTGTGTTATTGAATTTTTCCCCTATATATTTATATTGCTCTTGTATAGTTTCAAAGTCTCTCTCGCAGGCACGGGTGGTGGCTCTGCCCCTCCTACAATTGGGACAATGTGCCTACCACACCAGCAGGCTGCTAGGCCTGTTCTGTAAGTCTTTAGCTGGTCCGCCTACCTTGAAGGTGCGAGCAGCACCTCTGCCCCTCTGCAGGCACTGGGCCTGTTCTGCCAGTGGGTCGCAAGTTGGGCTACTTTGCAGGTGTGGGCGGCAGCTTTGACCATCCGCGGGCCACTGGGTCTGTTTTGTCTGTCCCTTGGAGGTCTGTCTACCTTGCAGGCGCCTGTGGCTGCTCCGCCCCTCCCCCAACCGGGACGATGTGTCTACCATGCTGGCGGGCCATAGGCCTGGTCTGTCGGTGGTTGCAGGTCCACCTACCTTGCAGGCGCAGAGGGCGTCTCTGCCCCTCTGCAGATTGCTGGGCCTGTCCTGCTGTGGGTCACAGGTCTGCCTACCTTGCAGGCCCGGCGGCATTTCCCCTCCCCCAACCAGGGCGATGTGTTTTCCACGGTGGCGGGCCACTGGTCCTGTTCAGCCGGTGGGTCGCAGGTCCGCCTACCTTGAAGGAGCGATTGGCAGATCTGCCCCTCCCTCTCTCAATGTGTTTTTAAAGTTGACAAGTATGTGAATTCCTGTCTCCCTTTCTCTGTAGCATATTCAGCACATGTTTTTTTATATGCACATATAGAACCCTACCTGGTATCACACGTACATTTTTGTGAGGTTGCTGACTTGGCAGATACAAATTATGAGAAGAGATCACTCCTCGTAAACGATGTTGTAACTGAAAATTTAAGCTATGGGTGAGCTTCCTAGTTAAACAATATTACACATAAATCCACGCTCAGTAAAATGAAGATTTTTGGATCTGTGGATGATATATATTTCATGAAGAATTTCAATTGGCATATATATTGCTACTTTTTAATGTCTGTTTTGTGTGTGTGTGTGTGTGTGTGTATACACACTCTTGTATATATATATATATATATATATATATATATATATATATATATATACACACTCTCCATATATTTCAAAATATGAAATAGATGTGTCTTATGTACAGTCCCAAAATTCATTCATGTTCATGTATGTGGAATTATAATCAAATTTTCACAAGATTATTCTCAGAAATATTCATCCACCTGAAATACATATTTGTTTCTTAGGACTGAAAACTAAATTCAGTGAATGGTGCATTCAAATCCTAATATTTCTACATTAACTGACTCAGTTTAACATCAATGCAAGAAGATTCCTATGGGACATGATGTTTATTTTGACGTTCATTTTTACTCAACACTGGTACATTACTATTCCTTCAGTTAATGCACATCAGAGGATATGTATTTCATCTACAATTTCACAAATTTATACGCATTTGTTTCACTTTCAGTCACTTCCTGCTTCAGAACACATGTATTTCTCCAGGTTTCTTGACTGGTCTTTTTATGAGACTTTTTTCCAAAAAAAAATATTTTCAATTTCCATAATCAATTTTAAGCAAAACTCACACACTCTTCATGATAAACCATAATCCTCATATTACCATTAGATGTAAAACGGGTTGGAATGAATGGTTGTATATCAATATAAGATTTCCTGTATATTTTCACATTTCAATTCAATCCATTATTTGAAGTTGGAACCAGTTATATTATTTATTCACAGTATGGTCTATACATGCATATTCTCCATATTCAAAGACAAAGAGTACACCTGTTTGTACCCCGAATACTAATTTATACATCTTCAAAATATTGCTCGCAGAAATGGTGGAAGAAATACTCAGGTCACCTTATCTACATATACATTGTATCACAGTAATATTCTGGACACAAAAAGCAAAAGTCACACTTATGATTGTACCAAAGCCTAAATGGAACTGAACATGGATTCCTAAAAACATCCAGGTCCAGTTTGCCTAATAGTCTCAAATATCAATCCTATTGGTGACTACATATTTGTTTCTTCCTAAAATTATATATTCAACCTAAATGCAGTTAATAATGTCTAATCCTATCACTCACTCTATACTTTGCCTGATTTCCTAATGTCTCTATTGATGTCTGTTTTCCTAAATATTTTCCCCAGTTCACCATGTGAGTGACTCTTCACATGTGATGATATTTACTTTCACTCTCTAAGCGAAACCCTATTGATAAAGAATTTTTGGTCCAAATCCTGTACTCACTCTTCTTCTGAAAGCTACTGACTATCTTCCTAATCTTACTGAGTTTCCCTGTTTGAGTGGAAGTTCTCTTTTCCATTCAATCATCCAAGGTACAAGGTCCTATGCCATTGATTATCGATTTATCTGAGACATATATGGGGAACATAATTCAAAGCTAAGTATCACAATCAACAGCTCAATGCCCTTCTGAACTTCAAATCTTACCTAGATTTCTGTTTTCATACTTATATTTTATGTCTATGTTTTAATAAATATCACAGGTTTCCAATACCATTATTCATCCAGCAGAATGATTCCTAACCCAAATCAAACATGTTATTAAACCCTAAACATACACTGTTCCCACAATCTCACTTAACAAAAGACCAGGGACAGTGTTGGTCTTACAATACAGGAATGTAGGGGATATTCCATATGCTGAAAAACTCAAAGGTCCATGCAGATGTGATCCCTGGAGAAGATATAGGCAGCTATGAAGGACCTTAAAGAGCAAAACTCATCTTCCATTGCAAACAACCTGGTCAGGATGAAGGGTTGTATCTTAATGAGCCTCTCTGTTCTCAATGTAGAGAAAATGGACCAAACCAGGCCTGTGTGGAGAGCTGTTCCTGGGTGCCTATGGTTGATTCACCATTCTAACTTGTGAAAGTGTCACAGGAAGTAGGGGCAGCCTCTATCTCATGGGACCCTTGGAAGCAACTGTTAGGACAAAGTGATTGCCAAGGCAGTGTCCTCATTCACTACCTGAAGTAAGTGATCTCACCTCTCTTACTTGGTGATGGAACTCTCTGAACTTGTGTGCAGAAGCCAGGCAACCAGAGCCAGTCCCAGTCCCAGTCCCATTGAGGTCACTTGTTTGGATTTACCAAGGACAGAATCAGTGTTTCCTGGAACCTACTGATGTGAGGATGGCCAAATGCCAGGAGAGCTTTGTAGAGGGGCCTTTCCTGAGAAAAAGGTACTTTCCCATTTCTGGCTCCTGACAACGTCACAGATTTGGCCAAGGAGACCATATCTGAGACAGGACAGGCCATTTGGGGGTACATAGTGTGGCCTACCAGTCAGACGACACTCAGGATAGTCACAGAATTACTTTGGGGAAGGAGGTGTCTTTGTGGGTGTGGGAGTGAGTTTGTGGTTTTTTCTCATGTTCTGAGAATATGTAGGAAAGGCAGTTTGTTGGGTTTGGAGTGGACTGTGTCTAGTAATTCCTTTGACAATGTGAGTGTTTCTATGTCTGTGTAACTCTCTGTGTCCGTGGTTGTATTCATTAGAAAAGAGAATTCATCTATGGATGTGTCCTGTCTAGTAGAAAGAATTCCAGCATTTATCCTGCCTAATTTATGAATGGACTGTGACTTGCCTTATCAATGGGCAACACGTACTATCTTCCTAAGTTCCTGTTTTCTTTCTGAATCTGGCCACTCTCCAGAGTAGGCTCATGGTTTTTTGTCCAAGTTATGTACCACCTCCAACCTCTGTGACATGGCCATGTATTCTATAGCTGAAAGGAAAGGGAGCATCTCAGAAAACTCAGATATCAGTGTGACAAGGAAAGTCTCAGTGGAGAAAACCGGCTTTGGGCCTTTTGCTTCCCTATTCCTCTGTTGCCCTGAATGTCAGGAAGGTCTTTGCCTCAGGCCACCCCTTTGTGAATCCTGAAGAAAACAGTTTTCAAATGGAAATGAATGGGCATCACCTGTGGCTGTTTGCTAAAATGCTTTGAGAGATATGTGTGTGAATCAGCCTCTTGGCCGTGTGTGAGGCTGTGTCTTAGATATTCAGCGCCTAATGGATCTTAAGAAAGATCCCATGTGTTCATCCAAAACCAAAATGTCTAAAAAATCAGTCATTGTAGATGAAGTTTATTGCCTTTCTCTGTTAGGTTCCTGACCTCCAACAAGTGAATTTGGGGATCCTTTGAATTAATCGAGTTCTTCAAAGCCCTGCAGAGGCTAGCCCATATGTGCTTGGGTTTTCTAATGAATCCAAATCACATAAAGAATCTATACATGACAGTCAGTAGGCCTCAAATTGGAGAAGCAGAGCAGTATTAGTGGCAGGCCTATTAAATCACTCCTTGTTTACAGGAAGGGTGTCCAGGTCACACTGACTTTAGGCAAATGAGGGCAAGGGAGATTATTTCAGACTCTGTCTTGTGCTTTACCCCTCATGGAAACCTCCAGCCAGAGGTAATGATGAGTGTCTATATGGAAGAAGATGAGGGCAATGTGGGAGTGTTTTGGATTTAATTGTGGTCATTTATTTGGCTGTTGGAAGATAAGACTGGGTCCACCTGGGCTTTAACTCGGGTTTGATTCACCTTAGAGACTGAGTTCTGGAACTGACCTCAGAGAAGTATTGACATGAATTGTGTTGGGATTTTAGGAGGGCACGCATTAGACTTGCCCTTGGAAACTGAGATCTAAGCCCAGGGTGGCTTTCCACAAAGCACTGAGAATGTCAGCCAGGATATACCCGGATTTTATTCTGAAAGACTTGGCAGGCATATTTGAGAGTCAAAACACCCATGGACCTCACATTGTAGACCTCAATGGGCCTGGCCTCATGTGATCTTTAGGCCACTCTTTGGGAAGCATTGCCTGTGAGAGTTCTCCAGATCTTTCATTGAAATGAGCTTCCACAACATTTAATGGTTCATGAATGAATTGAAACCCACTGTGGCTCCAAATTCCTCTTTGAAAAATGGCTAGATAAATACCATGAATTTTTTTAAATTCCCATGACCCGGTGGCACTGGAGAACAGTTAGATCTCCTGATGCTCATCATGAGTGTACCAGACTGGGCCTTGATTTACTGGGTTTCATGAAAATGGCATAGAACAGAGATGCCAGTAAGTTGGAACCTTCTGAGTAGTGCGCCTTGAGCAGTTGTGGGCAGGTGTGTGACAAAACATCTGTGGTGGGGCCATGTGGATCTGCCATTGGCTTCCAAATAGCATGTGATTGACTTGCAGCAGCCAGCAGACCCATTTATGTAAAGGCACCTTGTTATATAGAGAGGTTTCAGGGCAATGTTCAGAATTGGGTTGCAATGGAAAAGGGGGCAATGTAGCAAGCAATGAGTGATAGAAGCCTGGATGGTGCATTCTCCTGCAGACTCTAACCCACCACAAGTGACAGAACTCCCTGCAGCACTGTGTCCCAGTTGAACTCCTTGTATTTTGTAAAGCAAATATCAAACTCACTGTGCAGCAGCAAGTAACACAAAGAAAAGTGGAGGATGACCAAATGTCTTCACAGCGACACGGGGAGACACTAAGCCCCCAGTGGCCACAGTTTACCTACAAAGAGAGAATTCAGCACTGCTGCCCCATGTTCATTGGAAAATAAGAAAACATGTCGTCCAGGTCACATAGATGCAGACCCATCTTTGATGGTCTCACTAGAAAGAAAGCTAAAACTTCTGACAACAACTTATATTTCAAGTGCCCAATCTCACATGTAGTTTCTCAAACAGTCTTTAGGCCAGAAGAGCTCCATGTTGGTGTTGTGTTTACCATGTCCCTTGCTTTTGGAAACTCCTCTACCATCTCGAAGTTTGTGAACTCCTGAGCATTTTCCATTCCAGACATGTATTCACAAATTTTCTAACTCTTCTCCTCTAATTGTGTCTTACTTGGAGCGAAGGTAATGTCAAGGCATTGTTCTGGATCAGAGTGGGAAGTTTTGGGTTGCACATATTTGCACACACATTTGATACAATTTCCAATTTTCCATTCAAAATACAGAATCCCTGACACTATCCCATACCCTACTTGACTCTGGCTACTAATCCTAATATGATGGAGAAAAATAACACAAACAGAATATAAATACAAGCAGTTCAAAGGAGGCATGATGTATATTTGGACTTGCCTTTTACATGATAAAGTTTATGTGTTATAAATCTAGTCAATTTTTAATTAAATAGTTCTCCATGTGTTTTTAAAGTTCAAAATATGTGTATTACTGACTCCCTTTCTCTGTAGCCTATTCAACATATGTATTTTTATATGCACATACCTGGTATCACACCTACATTTTTGTGAGGTGGCTTCCTCAGCAAATACAAATTGTGAGAAGAGATCACTCCTCCTAAACGCTTTGGAACTGAATATTCAACCTATGGGTGAGCTTCCTAGTTGAACAAAATTATACATAAATCCATATTCTGTAAAATATATATTTTTGCATTTGTGGATGATATATATTTCATGATGAATTTCGATTGGAATATATTACTACATTTTAAAGTCTGTGTGTGTGTTTTTTTTTGTTTGTGTGTGTATATATATATATATATATATATATATATATATATATATATATATATATATATATAGTCTCCATATTTTTCAAAATATGAAATATTTGTGTCTTATTTAGAGTCCCAAAATTCTGTTTCTATATATGGTTTATAAATCAACTTTTCTTCACAAGATAATTCTCAGAAATATTCATCCAGCCTGAAGTACATATTTGTTTCCTAGTACTGAAAAACTAACTTCAGTGAATGGAGCTTACAAATCCTAATATTTCTACAGTAACTGAATCAGTTTAACATCAATGCATGTAGAATTCCTAGGGACATGATGTGTATTTTGAACGTTCTTTTTTATTCCATTCTGGTACATTACTCTTTTCTTCAGTTAATGGACCATCATAGGACATATCATTTCATCACAGTTCCAAATTTATAGGCATTTGTTTCACTTTCAATCGCTTCCTGCTTCAGAACACATGTATTCCTCCTAAGTTTCTTGACTGGTCTTTTCATGAGACTTCTTTGCCAAACAATTATTTTCGATTTTCATAATCATTTTGAAGCAAAGTCAACCATTCATGTTAATTATCAATCTGCATATTTCCATTAGATGTACAATGGTTTGAAATGAATGATTGTATGTCAAATAAGATTTCTTATATCTTTTCAAGATATCAATTCTATCCATTATTTCAAAGTGGAACCAGTTTTATTATTATATTCACAGTATGGTCTATTCATGCATTTTCTCTGTATTCATAGACACAGGGTGCACCTTTTTGTAGCCCAATACTAATTTATACGTCTTCAATATATTGCTTCCAGAAATGGTGGAAGAAATACTCATGTAACCTGATCTACATATACATTTCATCACAGTATATTCTAGACACAAAATTCAAAGGTCACACTTATGATTCTACCAAATCCTAAATAGAAAGTGAACATGGATTACTAAAAACATCCATGTCCAGGGTGCCTTATGCTCTCAAATGTCAATCCGATTGGTGACTACATATTTGTTTCTTCCTAAGATTATATGTTCAACCTCAAGCCTGTTGAAAATATCTAATCCTATCACTCACTTTATACTTTGCCTGATTTCCTAATGTCTCTATTGATATCTGCATTCCTACATATTTTCCCCCTTCATCATTGTTAGAGACCCTTCACATGTGCTGTTATTGAAATTCACTCTCTAACCCGAAACCCTATTGCTAAATAACTTTTGGTCCAAATCCTATACTCATTGTTCTTCCGATACTTACCGACTATCTTCCTGATCCTACTGACTATCTCTGTTTGAGGGGATGTTCTCTTCTACATTCAATCATCCAAGGTACAAGTTTCCTATGCCATTGTATATCAATTTATCTGAGATACCTGTGCAGAACGTAATTCAAGCTAAGTAATCCACTGAAGGACCCAATGACTTTCTGGACTTCAAATCTTACCTGGATTTCTGTTTTCATACTTACATTTCACCTATATATTTTTGTAAGTATTGCAGTTACCAATACCATTATACATCCTGTAGAATGATTACCTAACCCAAATCGAACTGGTTATTAAGCATAAACCATACACTGTTCCCTCAATATAACATTACAGAAAGAGCTGGAACAGAGTTTGGTCTTACAATGCAGGGATGGAGGGGATCTTCCACCTACTTAGAACCTCAATGGTCCATGCAGAAATTATCCCTGGAAAACATGTAGGCAGGTATGAAGACCTGAGAGAGCAAAGGTCATCTTCCATGGCAAACAGCCTGGTCAGGATGAAGGGTTGTGTCTGAATCAGTCTCTCTCTTCTTAATGTAGAGAAGATGGACCAAACCAAGCCTGTGTGGAGAGCTGTTCCTGGGTGACTATGGTTGATATACCATTCTAACTTGTAAAAATGTCACAGGAATTGGGGCAGCATCCATCTCATGGGACCCTTGGAAGCAACTGTTAGGGCAAAGTAGTTGCCAAGGCAGTGACCTCAGTCAGTTCCTGAAAAAGTGACCTCACCTCACTTCCTTTGTAGTGGAACTCTCTTAACTTGGGAACCAGGAAGCTAGGCCCCCAGAGCCAGTGCCAGTCCCAGTTGGCACACTTGATTGGATTTACCAAGGACAGAGTCAGTCTTTATTGGTACCAACTGATGTGAGGATGGCCAAATGCCAGGAAAGCTATGAAGACAGGTGTTTCCTGAGAAAGCAGGTAGTTGTTCTGGCAAAGACACCAAATCTGAGAAAGTACAGGCCATTTCGGGGGAACATGGTATGGCCCACCAGTAAGAGGAAACTCCGGATAATCAAAGACCTACTTCTGGGAAGGAGGTGCTTTGTGGGTGTGGGTGTGAGTTTGTGGTTTTGTCTCATGTTCTGAGAATAGGTAGGGATGGTGGATTGTTTGTTTTTGAGTGGATTGTTTCTAGAAAGTCGTTTGACATGGCGAGGTTTTCTAAAAGTGTATCCCACTGTGTCCGTGGTTGTTGACATTTGAAAAGAGAATGCATCAATGGAAGTGCCCTGTCTAGTAGAAAGCTACCCAGCATTCATCCTGCGCAATTGATGAATAGACTGCAGCTTGCCTTATGAATGGACAACACCTACTATCTTCCTAAGCTCCAGTTTTCTTCCTGAATTCTGGCCACTCTCCGGAATAGTCTCATGGTTTGGTGTCCAAGATATGTACCGCCTCCAAGCTTTGTTACATGGCCATGCACTGGATAGCTGAAGGCAATGGGAGCATCTCAGAAAACTCAGATATCAGTGTGACCAGTAAAGTCTCAGTGGAGAAACCCTGCTTTGGGCCTTTTGCTAACCAATTGTTCTGTTGCCCTGAATGTCAGGAATTTCTTTGCCTCAGGTAACCCCTTTGTAAAGCCTGAAGAAAACAGTTTTCAAATGAAAATGAATGGGCATCACCTGTGGCTGTTTGCTTAATTGCTTCAAAAGGGATGTGTCTGAATCAGCCCCTTGGCCCTATGTGAGGCTGGGGCTTAGATTCTCGGCACCTGACGGATCTACAGAAAGATCCCATCTCTGAATCCAAAACCAAAATGGCCATAAGAGCAGTCAATGTGGATGAAGTCTTTTGCCTTCCTCTGTAAGTCCTGACCTCTATCAAGTGAGAATAGATATCATTTGGGTCAAATGAGTTTTTCAAAGCCCTGAAGAGGCTAATGCATAGGTGCTTGGATTTTCTCATGACTCCAATTCACACAAAGAATTTATACTCAACAATCAGTAACAGTCAAAATGGAAAAGCAGAGCAGTATTAAGGGCAGGCCTATTTGATCACTCCTGGTTCACAGGAATGGTGTCCAGGCCACCCTGACTTTAGGCAATTGAGGGGTAAGTGAGCTTATTTTGGACACTGTCTTGGGCTGCATCCCTCATGAAAACCTGCAGCAAGAGGTTATGATGAGTGTCTCTATGGCAGAAGATGAGGGTCATGTGGGAGTGTTTTGGTTTCAATTGCGGTCATTTGTGTGGCAGTGGAATAGGCCACTAATGAGATTCGCCCTTCTAAACTGAGATCTAGCTCACTCCTTGGGAAAAATTGCCTGTGAGAGTTCTCCAGATCTTTTATTGAAATGAGCTTCCTCACCATTTAATGGTTCCTGAATGAATTGAAACCCACAGTGCTTCCAACTTCATCCTTGAAAAGTGGCTACATAAATACCATGAAATTTTTGCCATTCCAATGACCAGGTGGCACTGGAGAACCTTTGATGTCCTTTTGCTCATCATGAGTGTACCAGATAGTGCCTTGATTGTCTGGGTTTCATGAAAATGGTGTAGAACAGAAATGCCAGTAACTTGTAGCCTACTGAATAGTGGTGTGTGTGCAGGTGGTGTGCAGGTGTGTGATAAAACATCTCTTGTGGGGCCATGTGGATCTGCCATTACTTCCAAAGGGCTTGAGACTGACATGGTGCATCCAGCAGAACCTTATATGTCTGAAACCTCTCCATGTAAAGGCATCTTTTTATATGGAGATTTTCAGGGCAATGTTCAGAATCAGGTTGCTATGATCAAGGGGGCAATCTATGTGGGATAGAATCCTGGTTGGTGAATTCTCCTGCAGACCCTTACCCACCATACATGATAGAACTCCCTCCAGCACTGGGTCTCAGTTGAACTCATTTTATTTAGTGAAACAAATACCAAACTCCCAGTGCAGCAGCAAGAAACACCATGAAAAGTGGAGGATGACCAAATGGCTTCACAGTCCACACAGGGAGACACTTAGCCTTCAGTGGCCACAGTTTACCTACAAAGAGTGAATTCAGCACTGCCGCCTCATGTCTTTTGGAAAATAAGAAACCATGTTCACCAGGTTACATAGATGCAGACACAGCTTTGATGCTTTCACTAGAAATGAAGCTAAAGCTCCTGACAAAAACATATATTTCAAGGATCTTCTAGCTTTCAGAATCTGTGTTGAAATATCAGCTGTTATCCTGATTGCTTTACCCCTAAATGTAATCTGCTTCCTTTCAATTGTAGCTTTTAAAATTCTCTCTTTATTCTGTACGTTGGGTATCTTCATTATAATGCGTCTAGGTGTGGATCTCTTATGATTTTGCACATTCGGCGTCCTGTTGGCTTCTAGGACTTGGGAGTCTGTCTCATTCTTCAAGTCTGGGAAGTTTTCTCGTATTATTTCATTAAATACATTGCTCATTCTTTTGGTTTGGACCTCTATACCTTCCTGTATCCCAATGACTCTTAAGTTTGGTCTCTTTATGTTATCCCATATTTCTCGGATGTTCTGTTCATGGTTTCTTAACAGTCTTGCTGAGCTGTCTATGTTCTTTTCAAGTTGAAATACTTTGTCTTCATTGTCTGATGTTCTATCTTCTAAGTGTTCTACTCTGATGGTAGTGTTCTCAATTGAGTTTTTAAGTTGTTTTATTGCTTCCTGCATTTCTAGGATTTCTGTTTGTCATTTTTTACAACTTCTATCTCCCTGTATAATTGATCTTTTGCTTCTTGGATTTGTTTGTGTAATTCATTGTCGAAGTGATCTTTCATTGTCTGATTTTGCTGTCTAATGTCTTCCTTGAGACTCCAGATTATCTGAAGCATGTATATCCTGAGTTTTTTATCTGACATTCCATCTGCTGCAGCTATTACCTCTTCTAAAGTTGTGTTGACCTGCATTGCTTGTGGTCCTTTTTTCTTTGTCTTTTCATACGGCTCGCGTTTCTTTCTGCTTGGTGAAACTGTTGTGATTTTGAAATTTTCCCCCTATATATTTATATTGCTCTTGTATATTTGAAAAGTCTTCCTTGCAGGGGCGGGGGGTGGCTGTTGTGCTCTTCCAATTGGGGTGATCTATCTACCATGCTGATGGGCCGCTGGGCCTGTTCTCCTGATCGGTCGCAGGTCTGCCTACCCTGCAGGCGCGGGAAGCGGCTCTGCTAAGCCCCTCCTCTAATTGGTGTGACGTGTGTACCACACCCATGGACCCCTGGGGTGTTCTGCCAGTCAGTCTCAGGTCTGCCTACCTTAGAGGCGCGGGCGGCGGCTCTGCTCTGCCCCTACTCCAATTGGGGTGACGTGACTACCACGCTGGCGGGTGGGTGGGCCTGTTCTGCCGTCGGTCGCAGGTCTGCCTACCTTACGGGCATGGGCGATGGATCTGCTCTGCCCCTAGTCCAAATGGGGTGAAGTGTCTGCCGCGCTGGGAGGCCGCTGGGCCTCTTCTGCTGGTCGGGTGCAGATTTGTCTACCTTGAGGGCGCGGGTGGTGGCTCTGCTCTGCCGCTACTCCAATTGGGGTGTCGTGACTACGAAGCTGGCAGGTTGCTGGGCCTGTTCCGGGCACCATGGGCAAAGACTCTGCTCTGCCCCTACTCCTATTGGGGTTATGTGACTACCATGCCGGTGGGACACTTGGATTGTACTAGGTGCTGGAGAAGGCTCTGCTCTGCAATTACTCCAATTGAGGTGACGTGACTACCATGCCTGCTGGTCGCTAGGCCTGTTCTGGGCACCTGTGGCGGCTCTGCTCTGCCTCTATTCCAATTGGGGTGAAGTGAGTATCATGCAGGTGTGTCGCTGGGCCTGTTCCAGGCATGGGCAGCGGCTCTGCTCTGCCCCTCTGGCTTGATGACAAAGTGAGAGAGACTCGGGTGTTTCTGACTCACTTTCTTTACCAGGAGACCAACTGTTTCTGTCACCGCTGGTATTAATGAAGTTATCTCCTCCGCTGCTTTCTGATGACATCAGATCTCTGCCATGTTGGTATCCCATGCAAAAGGCAGCATTTCGTTCCCTTTGCTGGGTGACCAAAGCAATGGGTGAGTCCTGACTTGCCCTCACAAGCCTCGTCTCAATCCTGTTGCCACTTCCTATGAAGGCTCGGTTGATATTTACCTCCACATTATTCAGCAAGACCCACACCGGGAAGCAGTTTCCACGGGTTCTTGAGCCCTGGGCCAGATCAGTTCAGGGAGGCCAAATTTGGCCGCTCTGGGCTCAGTGTATGTTCTAATAGGAGCAGGCTCTAAGACGCAGTTTCTCCGGGTTCTTTAGCACTGAGCCTGAGTAATTTGTCTGCGAAGCAAAGGTGAATGGAATCCTGAAATTACCTGTTCTATAGCTGAATGAGCTGCGATCAGTCGAAAACAGGGATGGTGACGTCAGCTCTTCAAGATGGTGGATGCTGGCTTCCTCTGTGGTCTGACCGGTATGGAGAACGGAATTGGACCACATCCATCCCCGTCTCAATCCCAGAATTCAGCACTGAGCACAGTAATTGCATAGCGGGCAGGAGCCCATAGAATCCACACCACTGTATATTTGCGATGCTATCTCGTCTTTTCCCAGTGCGCGCCACACACTCTAGCTGCAGGGCAATTTGCTGAATAAGCAGCATGACCCTCCGTGCGGAAAAATCACTCGCGTTTGAGCCCCCGTAGCTGATCCTCGTGAGATGGATATATGTCCACTAGGTTTTGGAGCACCCCAAATTTGCTGCAAATTCCTAACAAGATAGGTTTTAGCCATTCTAACTCGTCATTTTCCCGCACAGTGACGCGGTACATGGGGGTAATGCACTCCATTCGCCGCCATCATGTGATCCCCCAAAGTTAGTTTTCAGTACAAGGAAAAAAATATGTATTTCAGGTGGAGGAATATTTCTGAGAATAATCTTGTGAAAAGTTGATTATAAATCCACATACATGAATATGAATGAATTTAGGGAGGGTATAAAAAGAAAAATATACTAAATATTTTGAAAAATCTGGAGAGTGAATATATATATATATATATATATATATATATATATATATATATATATATATATACACACACACACAGACACACACACACACACAGACATTAAAAAGTAGCATTATGTATGTGAATTGAAATTCACCATGAAATATATATCATCCACAGATCCAAAAATATTCATTTTAATGTACATGGATTCATGTTGTTTAACTAAAAAGCTCACCCATATGTTGAATTTTCAGTTCCAACAGCGTTAAGTAGGAGTGATCTCTTCTCACAATTTGTATCTGCCAAGCCAGCCACCTCACCAAATGTACGACTGATACCAGGTAGAATTCTGTATGTGCTTATAAAAATACATGTGATGAATAGGCTACAGAGAAAGGGAGACAGTTATTCACATATTTGTTAACTTTGAAAACACATGGAGAACTATTTCAATTAAAATTCGCTAGATTTATAACACCTACAATTTATCATACGAAAGGCAAGTCCAATTATACACCATGCCTCCTGTGAACCTCTTGTATTTGTATTCTGTTTGGGTTATTATTCTCCATCAAATTAGGATAAGAAGTCAAAGTCTAGTAGGGTATGTGTTAGTGTCAGGGATTCAGTATTTCGAATGGAAAATTGGAAAATGTATCCAATGTGTATACAAATATGTGCTACACAAAAATCTTCCCACTCTCATTTAGAATAATGCCTTGACATTACCTTCGCCCTACATAAGACACAATTAGAGGAGAACATTTAGAAAATCTGTGAATACATATGTGGAATGGAAAATGCTCAGAAGTTCACAAATTTGGAGTTGGTAGAGGAGTTTCCAAATGTAAGGGACAGGGTAATCACTCCAAAAACATGAAGTTCTGCCAGCCTAACATCTGAAGAAACTGCCTGTGAGGTTGGGCAATGAAATATATGCTGTTGTCAGAAGCATTAGCTTCATATGTAGTGAGACCATCAAATCTGGTTCTGCATCTATGTGACCTGGATGACATGGTTTCTTATTTTCCAATAAACATGAGGCAGCAGTGCTGAATTTTCTATTTGTAGGTATACTGTGGCCACTGGATTCTAGGTGTCTCCCCGTGTGGACTGTAAATTCATTTGGTCATCCTCCACTTTCGTGGTGTTTCTTGCTGCTGCACTGGGAGTTTGGTATTTGCTTCATTAAATACAAGGGTTCACCTGGGACACAGTGCTGAAGTGAGTTCTGTCAAGTGTGGTGTGTCGAGTTCTGCAGGAGAATGCACCAACCAGGCTTCTATCCCACATAACTTGCCCTATTGACCATAGCATCCTGATTCTGAACATTGCCCTGAAACCTCTCCATATAACAATATGCTTTTACATATAAGGTTCTACTGACTGCAAAATGTCAGTCACAATCCATTTGGAAGCCAATGGCAGATCCACATGCCCCCACCACAGATGTTTTATCACACACCTGCCAACCACTGCTCTAGAACAACTACTCAGCATGATCCAACTTACTGGAATCTCTGTTCTACACCATTTTCATAAAACCCAGTCAATCAAGGCACTGTCCTGTATACTCATGATCAGCAAGAGGACATCCAAATGTTCTCCAGTGCTACCCGGTCATGGGAATTTCCAAAATTTCATGATATTGATATAGCCAATTTTCAAGGATGAAGTTGGAGGCACTGTGGATTTCAATTCACTCAGAAACCATTAAATGAAAACTCTGGAGAATTCTTACAGGCAAGGCTTCCAAAAGTGGCCAAAAGTCAGATTAAGCCAGGCCCATTGAGGTCTACAATGTATGGTCCATGTGTGTTTTGACTCTCAAATATGGCTGCCAAGTCTTTAAGAATAATATCATGTGTTATCCTGGCTGAGATTTCCTGTGCTCTGTGGAAAGTCAACTAGGGCCTAGATGTCACTTTCCAAGGGCAACTCTCATGCATGGCCATCTAAAATTCCAACACAATTCCTGGCAATAATTCTCTGAGATCAGTAAAAGAACTCAGTCTCTAAGGGGAATCACACCAGAGTGCAAGCCTAGGTGGACCCAGTGATCTCTTCCAACCGCCAGACAAATGTCCACAATTAAAACCAAAACACTCTCACATGGCCCTCATCTTCTTCCATATAGACACTCATTATATCCTCTGGCTGGAGGTTTCCATAAGGGACGCAGCCCACGACAGTGTCCAAAATAAGCTCCTTGCACCGCATTTGCCTAAAGTAAGGGTGGCCTGGACTCTCTTCCTGTAAACCAGGAGTGATCAAATAGGCCTACCTTTAATATTGCTTGGCTTCTCCAACTTGAGGCCTTCTAGCTTTGGGGTTTAGATTCTTTAAGTGAATTGGAGTCATGATAATCAAGCCCCTATGGCCTAGCCTCTGCAGGGCTTTGAAGAACTCATTTGACCCAAAGAATCCCTATTCTCACTTGATGGATATCTGGAACCTACCAGAGGAAGGCAAGAGAGTTCATCAACAATATCTGATCTTTTTGCCATTTTGGTTTTGGATGCACGCATGGGATCTATCTTTAGATCCATCAGGTGATGAGAATCTAAGCCACAGCCTCACACAGGGCCAACAGGCTGATTCAGACATATCCCAATCCTAAGCAATTAAGCAAAGAGCCACAGGTGATGCCCATTCATTTCCATTTGAAAACTGTTTTCTTCAGGGTTCACAAAGTGGTGGCTTGAGGCAAAAAACTTCCTGACATTCAACAGAACAATAGTTAAGCAAAAGGACCAAAGCAGGGTTTCTCCACTGAGACTTTCCTGGTCAACAGATATCTGAGATTTCTGAGATGCTAGCCATTTCCTTCAGCTATCCAGTACATAGCCATGTCACAGATCTTGGAGGTGGTACAAATCTTGGACACAAAACCATGATACTATTCTGGAGAGTGGGCTGAATTGAGAGAGAAAACAGGAAATTAGGAAGCTTGTAGGTGTTGCCCATCCATAAGGCAAGCCAGAGTCCACTCATGAATTGGGCAGGATGAATGCTGGGAAGCTTTCTACTAGACTGGACACATCCATTGATGCATTGTCTTTTCTAGTGTCTACAACAATGGACTCAGTGGGATACACACACATAGAAACACTCACCTTGTCAAAGGACTTAATAGAAATATTCCACACCATACCAAACAAACCGCCTTTCCTACCTATTCTCAGAAAATGATCCACTACCTGCTTTCTCAGGGAAAGCCCCTCTTCAGAGGTTTCCTGGCATTTGGCCATCCTCACATCTGTAGGTACCAAGAAAGACTGACTCTGTCCTTGGTAATTCCAAACATGTGAGACCACTGGGACTAGAACAGGGACTGTCTCTGGGTGCCTGGCTTCCTGGATCCCAAGTTCAGAGAGTTCCCTCACCAAGGAAGTGAGGTGAGATCACTTTCTTCAGGATCTGAATGATGTCACTGCCTTGGCAACCACTTTGTTGCTTCCAAAAGTACCATGAGGTGGAGGCTGCCCCGATTTTCATGTGGCACTTTCTCTAGTTAGAATGTTATATCAACCATAAGCACCCGGGAACAGCTTCCACACAGGACTGGTTTGGTCCATGTTCTATACATTAAGAAGAGAGAGAATGATTCAGACACAACCCTTCATCCTGACCAGGATGATTGCCATGGAAGTTGACTTTTGCTTTCTAAGGTACTTCATAGCTGCCTTCATCTTCACCAGGGATTATTTCTGCATGAACATTTGAGTTTCTCAGCAGGTGAAGATCCCCTAGATTCCTGTAGTTTAATACCCACACTGTTCCTGCTCTCCTGCAAAGTTAGTGTATGGTTAGGGTTAATAATATTTTCGATTTGGGTAAGGAATCATTCTGCAGGATGAATAATGGAATTGGGAACCTGTGATATTTATAAGAATATATAGGTGAAATATATGTATAAAAACGGGAATCTAAGAAAGATTTGAAGCCCAGAAGGGCATTGGGCCCTTGGTTTGGATACTTAGTGTTGAATAATGTTCTGTACAATTGTCTCAGTTAAATCGAAATACAATGGCATAGGACCTTGTACTTTGGATGATTGAATGTAGAAGAGAACATCCAGTCAAAAAGGGATAGTTGGTAGGATTAGGAAGATAGTCAGTAGGTTTAGGAAGAAGAGTGAGTATATGATTTGGAAAAAAAAGCTTCTTTAGCAATAGGGTTTCGTTTAGAGAGTGAATGTAAATGTCAGCACATGTGAAGAGTAAGCCAAAATGATGAACTTGGGAAAATATGTAGGAAAGCAGGTGTCAATAGAGACATTACTAAATCAGGCAAAGTATAAAGTGAGGGATAGGATTAGACATTTTCAACAGGCTTGAGTTTGAATATATAATCATAGGAAAAAACAAATATGTCGTCATGAATGGGAATGACATTTGAGAGCATTAGGCAACCGGGACATGGATGTTATTAGTTATCAACATTCACTTTCCTTTTAGGCTTTGGTACAATCATAAGTGTGATATTTTATTTTTTTGTTGTTCAGAATATTACTGTGATAAAATGTATATGTAGATCAGGTGACATGAGTATTTCTTTCACCATTTCTGGGAGCAATAATTTGAAGACGCATACATTAGTATTAGGGGCACAAAGAGGTGTAACCTCTGTCTATGAATATAGAGATAATGCATGAATAGACCATACTATGAATAAATAACATAACTGATTCCACTTTAAATAATGGATTGAATTGACATGTGAAAATATATAAGAAATCTTATATTGATATACAATCATTCATTCCAACCAGTTATATATCTAATGGTAATATAGGATTATGATTTATGATGAATGGTGTTTGAGTTTTGCTTTATAAGTGATGATGTTAATCGAAAGTAATGTGTTTGGAAAGAAGTCTCATGAAAAGACCAGTCAAGAAACATGGAGGAATGCATGTGTTCTGAATCAGGAAGTGATTGATCGTGAAACAAATGCCTATAAATTTTCTAATTTGTGACTGAAATATATATCCTATGATGTGGATAAACTGAAGACATAGTAACGTACAAGTGTTGAATAAAAATGAAAGTCAAAATACACATCATGTCCCCTAGGAATCTACTTGCATTGATTTTAAACTGGCTAAGTAAATGTAGAAATAATAAGGTTTGTATGCACCATTCACTGAATTTAGTTTTCAGTACTAGGAAACAATATGTATTGCAGGTGGATGATTATTATGAGAATAATCTTGTGGAAAGTTGATTATAAATCCACAGATATGAATATGAATGAATTTAGGGAGTGTATAATAAGACACATATATTTCATATTTTGAAAAATCTGAAGAGTGTGTATATATATAAATATATATATATATATATATATATATATATATATATATATATATATATATATGTATATATATATATATATATGTATGTATATATATATACAAACACGCACATGCACAGATATTAAAAAGTAGCAATACAGGAGATCCATTATTAAGGCAGGCATGGAGAAATCAAGTCTCTGATCTCCTCAGCTGCACGGGCATAGGAAGTCGTAAACTGTATAAATGCTGTTTGCTCAGAATCACTAGGCAATGTTGACCTGTTGTGAATCTGGGGCGAACAGTCTGGGCCCCTCAGAACACACACAGAGCCCGGATTGGCTGCATTCAAGCTTAGATTCGTCTGGTTTTTGTGACTCAGCACTAACATTCCCGCTGAAATAACTGGTTGGGCTTTCTGAATTGACAGAGTTAAAAGACAACTGAGCGTTCATAGGCAGTGACCACAGGATTGAAATGGGGCTTGGGAGAGATAGTCAGGACCCACCCATTGCATTGGTGACCCAGCAAAGGGAACGAACGGTCACCATTTTAAAGTGATACCACCATGGCATAGAACTGACATTACAGGTGGAGGAGATAACTTCATTGAAACCAACGCGACAAGTGTGTAATCCCATTGCCATCTCTCTCAACACCACGGGGAAACCTCAAGGGCCCCTCCCAGCTCTCCCAGGAGCACGATAGCCAGACCTAGGGAAACAGGATTGGCTCGGGACTTGCGGCGTGGAATTCCCGGCTACCACTCCCACCAGTGCTGACAATTGAGGTCTCTTACACCACCTACCAGGGGCATGGCTCCCGGAAGACAAGAAAATTCGCTGGCGGTTCTCAGGACAAAGCTCTACAAACTTAGGGTCTGAGGGAGGCAAACAGGGAGAGTGTGCCCAGGCGTTCATTAAAACAGGGCTACCAGGAGCAGAGGCCTGGCGTGTAACCAGTATTGTGGTGAGCGTCAAAGGTGAGCGGGGCCTGGCTTGAGGAAGCACAAGAGAAGGCCCTAGGCACTCAGGATTGGAGACCCGCCGAGTCTGGGAGGAAGAGCTGCTGCACAGTGATTTGTTCCCACTTATTTAGAGGAGAAGCTTGGCCCAGTGCACACAGCTCAAACTACTGGAAGAGAAGTTAATTGAACTCTAGTACTGCATGTATTATTATTATTATATTATTTGTATGTTTTTCTTTTTCTTTCATTTTCTTTTTTGTTGTTGTTCTTTAACTTTTTTAATGTTTTTTATTTTTTTAATTTTTTATTTCATTATTATTATTATTATTTTAAATTTTAATTTTCATTTTTTAATTATCATTATTACTTAAAATTTTCTTTCTTTATTTTCTATTTTTTTCTTTTGTCTTTTCATTTCTTTTCAATTTTATTATACCCCCTTCCTTGAATTCTACCTGGCTACTCTCATTCTCTTTAGTGACTTCTTCCCTTCCCTTCTAATATCTTTCCTTCCAAGCATCAAATAAATTTATAAGAGTAAGCAGTAACTCAGTAGTCAAACAGAACAAGAAGTAACATGAGCAGCATAAAAAAGCAAGGAAGAAAAAAAATACAAACAATGAAGGACAGCCTAAATATTCAAGAGCATCTGGAGTCATCAGAAAAATGGTCATATAAAGAACTCAAGGAATACCTTAGACAGATGTAATGGAACATTAAAGAGGATACGAGACAACAAAAACAAACAGTGAAAGAACGCATTGAAAATGAATTACATAAACAGTTAAATAAGAAATTAAGCATCTTTATCAGTAGATAGAGATTATTAGAAAAATCAAACAATAATTCTAGAAATGAAGGAAATGATAAACCAAATTAAAAACTCAATTGAGAGTATCACTAACAGAGTGGAGCAAGTAGAAGACAGAATGTCAGATAATGAAGACAAAATATATCATCTTGAAAAAACTCTATCCAAGAAAGAAATGCTGTAAAAAATTATGAGAAAACATCCAAGAGATATGGGATAACATTAAAAAAACAAACTTATGAGTCATCCCGAAAGAGGAAGGTACAGAGATTCAAACCAAGGGAATGAGTAACCTGCTGAATGAAATAATTAGAGAAAACTTTCCAAAAATAAAAATGGAAACAGATAAACAAATTGTAGATGCTTACAGGACACTGAGCACACAAAATCACAGTAGACCAATGCCAAGACACATTGTTATGAAGATATCCAATATACAAAACAAAGAGAAAATATTAAAACCTACCAGAGAAAAGAGGCAGATTACAATCAGGGGTAAAACAAAAAGGTTAACAATGTTTTGTTTTTTTTTTATCACAGATGCTGGAAGTGAGAAGATCCTGGAACAATGTACTTCAAACACTGAAAGACAATGGATGCCAACCAAGAATTATGTATCCAGCAAAATTAAGCTTAATGTAAGACAACAAAATAAAAATATTTCATGATAAACAAAAGCTAAAAGAATTTGCAGCCAGAAAACCAGCATTGGAAAGCATCTTGAGCAAAACACTACACGAGGAAGAAATGAAAATCAACAATGTAAACCATCAGTGGGAAGTGCCTCAGTAATGACAGAGGGCGGGAAAAGCTAATCATGGAGAAACAAACTAATTTAAAAAAAAGATATAAGCAAACATGGGTGGCAGTACAAACCATATATTAATAGTAACTCTAAACGTTAATGGCTTAAACTCTCCAATAAAGTGACATAGGCTTGTAACTTGAATTAAAAAAAAACAAATCCAACAATATGTTGCCTCCAGGGGACACAACTGAATGGAAAAGACATACACAAGCTGAAGGTGAAAGATTGGGAAAATTTATACCATGCACACAGTCCTCGTAACCAAGCAGGGGTGGCCATCCTCCTATAGAATAAAATCGACCTCAAGACTAATTTAATCAAAAGGGATAAGGAAGGACATTATATACTGTTAAAAGAAACCATTCACTGACAAGACATAACAATTATCAATATTCACGCAGCAAATAATGGTGCTGCGACGTTCATTAAACAAATTCTCCTCAAGTTCAAGAATCAAATAGACCACAGTACAATAATTATGGGTGACTTCAACTCACGTCTCTCACCATTGGACAGATCCTCCAAACAAAAGTTGAATAAAGAAACTATAGAACTCAATATCACAATCAATACCCTAGACTTAAGTGACATATATAGAATATATCAACCATCATCAAGTGGATATACTTTTTTCTCAGCAGCACATGGATCCTTCTCAAAAAAAGACCATATATTTTGCCATAGGGCAACCCTCAGTAAATATAAAGGGGAGGAGATAATACCATGAATTTTTTGTGATCATAATGGAATGAAACTGGAAACCAATGATAAAAGAAAAAAGAAAAAATCATACATTACATGCAAAATGAACAATATGTTACTGAATGATCAATGGGTTACAGAAGACATAAAGGAGGAAATCAAAAAATTCTTAGAGATAAATGAAAATACAGACACAACATATCAGATTCTATGGGACAAAATGAAAGAAATTTTAAGAGGTAAATTCATCTCCTAGAGGTCATTCCTAAAAAAAATAAAGAAAAAAAAAACAACAAATAAATGAGCTCACACTTTATCTCAAAGCCCTAGAAAAGGAAGAGCAAAACAACAGCAAATGTAGCAGAAGGCAAGAAATAATTAAAATCAGAGCGAAATAGAAACAAAAGAAACTATTGAAAAAATTAACAAAACTAAAAGTTGGTTCTTCAAAAAGATAAATAAGATCGACAGACCCTTAGCCATGCTAATGAAGAGAAGAAGAGAGAGAACTCAAATTACTAACATACGGGATGAAAAAGGCAATATCACAACAGATGCAACATAAATACAGAAGAAAATTAGAAATTATTTGGAAACCTGTATTCCAATAAAATAAAAAATAGTGAAGACATCTATAAATTTCTTAAGTCATATGATTTGCCCACACTGAGTCATAAGGGAACACACAATTTAAACAGACCAATATCAATGGATGAAGTAGAAGAAGCAATCAAAAGACTACCAACCAAGAAAAGTCCAGGACCGGATGGGTATACAGCAGAGTTTTACAAAACCTTTAAAGAAGAATTAATACCATTACTTTTCAAGTTATTCAGGAAATAGAAAAACTGGGAGCTCTGCCAAATTCGTTCTATGAGGACAACATCACCCTGATTCTGAAACCAGACAAAGACACCTCAAAGAAAGAAAACTACAGACAAATATCTCTGATGAACCTAGATGCAAAAATCCTCATTAAAATTCTGGCGAATTGGATACAAAGGCACATCAAAAAAATTGTGCACCATGATCAACTAGGATTCATCCCTGGGATGCAAGGCTGGTACAATATATGGAAATTAATAAATGTTATTCACAACATCATTGGACTTAAAGATAAGAACCATATGATCATCTCGATAGATGCAGAAAAAACATTCAACAAAGTAGAGCATTCCTTTATGTTCAAAACATTTTAAAAACTAGGGATAACAGGAACTTACCTCGACATTGTAAAAGCTATCTATGTTAAGCCTCAGGTTAGCATCATTCTGAATGGAGAAAAATTGAAGGCATTCCCTTTAAAATCTGGAACAAGACAGGGATGTCCTCTATCACCACTTCTATTCAATATAGTTCTCGAAAAACTGGCCAGAGCAATTAGAGAGATGAAAGACATTAAAGGCATAAAAATAGGAAAAGAAGAAATTAACTTATCACTATTTGCAGATGACATGATTCTATACATAGAAGACCCAAAAGGGTCTACAGAAAAAACTACTAGAACTAATAAATGAATGCAGCAATGTGGCAGGATAGAAAATCAACATGCATAAATCAAAGGCATTTCTGTATATTAGTGACAAAATTTCTGAAACAAAAATGAGTCAAAACACTGCATTCCCAATTTCCTCAAAATAATTAAATACTTGGGAATCAACCTAACAAAAGAGGTGAAAGATTTATATAATGCAAACTACAGAACCCTAAAAAGAGAAATAGAATAAGATCTTAGAAGATGGAAAAATATACCCCGTTCATGGATAGGAAGAACTAACATCATCAATATGGCTATATTACCAAAAGTTCTCTACAGGTTTAATGCAATGCCAATCAAAATCCCAAAGGAATTTTTTGTAGAAATAGATAAAGCAATTATGAAATTCAAATGGAAAAATAAAAGACCCAGAATAGCAAAAGCAATTCTAAGCAGGAAGTGTGAATCAGGCAGTATAGCAATACCAGATTTCAAACTATATTACAGAGCAATTATAATAAAAACAGCATGGTACTGGTACCAAAACAGGCGGGTGGACCAATGGTACAGAATGGAGGACACAGAGACTAATCCAAAAAGCTACAACTATCTTATATTTGATAAAAGAGCTAATGGCCTGCAATGGAGGAAGGATGGCATCTTCATCAAATGGTGTTGGGTAAACTGGAAATCCATATGCAACAAAATGAAAGTGAATCCCCTCCTCTCGCCCTGCACAAAAGTTAACTCGAAGTGGATCAAGGAGCTAGATTCAAATCAGAGTCTCTGCGTCTGATAGAAGAAAAAGTTGGCTCAGATCTACATATTGTGTGGTCAGGCTCCAAATTCCTTAATAGGACACCCATAGAACAAGAGTTAATAACAAGAATCAAGAAATGGGACTTACTTAAACTGAATTTTTTTTTCTCAGAAAGAGAAACAATAAGAGAGGTAAATATGGAGCCTACATCATGGGAACAAATTTTTAGTCCTCACCCTTCACATGGAGCCCTAATATCTAGAGTATACAAAGTATACAAAGAACTCAGAAAATTAGACAATAATATAACCAATAACCCAATGGGCCAAGGACCTGAACAGAAACTTCTCAGAGGAGGACATAGAATCAATTAACAAGTACATGAAAAAATGCTCTCCATTTCTAGCAGTAAGAGAAATGCAAATAAAAACCACCCTAGAATACCATCTCAATCCAGTGAGATTGGCAGCCATAATGAACTCAAACAACAACAAGTGCTGGCGAGGATGTGAGGAAAAGGGTACTCTTGTACATTGCTCGTGGGACTGAAACTGGTGCAGCCAATTTGGAAAGGAGTATGGAGACTCCTGTGAAAGTTTGGAATGGAAGCACCATTTGACCCAGCTATTGCCCTTCTTGGACTATTCCCTGAAGACCTTAAAAGAGCGTACTACAGTGATACTGCCACATCGATTTTCATAGCAGCACAATTCACAATTGCTACACTGTGGAACCAACCCAGATGCCCTTCAATAGATGAATGGATAAAAAAAAAGTGACCTTTATATACTATGGAGGATTACGCAGCACTAAAATATGACAAAATCATGGAATTTGCAGGGAAATGCATGGCAATAGAGAAGATTATGCTTAGTTAAGCTAGCCAATCCCTAAAAAACAAATACCAAATATCTTCTTTGATATAATGAGAGCAACTAAGAACAGAGCAGGGAGGAAGAGCATGAAGAAAAGATTAACATTAAGCAGAAACATGAGGTGGGAGGGAAAGGGAGAGAAGAGGGAAATTGCATGGTAATGGAGAGAGACCCTTATTGTTACACAAAATTACATATAAGAGGTTGTGGGAAAATAAACAACGAGAGAAATGAATTAGAGTAGGTATGGTAGAGAGAATAGATGGAAAGAGAAGGGAGGGGGTATAGTAGAGTATAGGAAAGGTAGCAGAATACAACATTAACTAATAGGGCATTATGTAAAAATATGGATGTGTAACTGATGTGATTCTGCAATCTGTATTTGGAGTAAAAATGGGAGTTCATAACCCACTTGAATCTAATGTATGAAATATGATATGTCAAGAGCTTTGTAATGTTTTGAGCATCCAATAAAAAAAGTAGTGATATATATGCCAATAGAAATTTATCATGAAATATATATAATCAACAGATTGAAAAATATTAATTTTACTGAACATGAAATTATGAATAATGTTATTCAACTAGGAAGCTCACCCATAGGTTGAATTTTCAGTTCCAACAGCGTTTAGGAGGAGTGATCTCTTCTCTCAATTTGCATCTGCAAATTCAGCCACCTCACAAGTGTATACGAGTGATATCAGGTAGGATTCTATATGTGCATATAAAAATACATGTGCTGAATAGGCTACAGAGAAAGGGAGACAGGGATTCATATATTTGTTAATTTTAAAAACACATGTAGAACTATTTCAACAAAAAATTGACTAGATTTATAACTCCTACAAAATATAATGCAAAAGGCAATTCCAACTATACACCATGCCTCCTCTGAACTGCTTGTATTTCTATTCTTTTTGGGTTATTTTTCACCATCATATTAGGATCATAATTCAGAGTCTAGTAGGGTATGGGTTAGTGTCAGGGATTCAGTATTTCAAAATAAAAATTGAAAAATGAATCCAGTGTGTGTGTAAATATGTGCTACACAAAAATCTTCCCACTCACATCCAGAACAATGCCTTGACATTACCTTCACCCAAGTAAGACACAATTATAGTAGAAAAGTGTGAAAATCTATGAATACATATATTTAATGGAATATGCTAGGGAGTTCACAACCTTGGAGGTGGTAGAGGCGTTTCCAAAAGTAAAGGACAGGGTAAACACTCCACAAACAAATAGCTCTGCTGGCCTAAGACTTCTTGGAATACGGCTTCTGAGGTTGGGCACTTGAAATATATGTTGTTGTCATGAGCTTTGGCTTCCTTTGTCGTGAGACCATAAAAGCTGGGTCTGCATCTATGTGACCTGGAAGACATGATTTCTTATATTTCAATGAACATGAGGCAGCAGTGCTCAATTTTCTCTTTGTAGGTAAACTGTGTCCACTGGAGTCTAAGTGTCTCCCGGTGAGGACAGTGAAGACATTTGATCATCCTCCAATTTTCGTGGTGTTTCTTGCTGCTACACTGGGAATTTGGTACTTGCTTCACACAATATAAGAAGTTAATCTGGGATACAGTGCTGGAGGGTGTTCTGTCACGTGGGGTGGGTTAGCATCTGCAGGAGAATGTACCAACCAGGCTTCTATCCCACATAGCTTGTCCCAATAACCATAGCAACCTGATTATGAACATTGCCCTGAAACCTCTCCATATAACAAGATGCCTTTACATACAAGGGAATGGGGGCTGCACCATATCAGTCACAAGCCATTTGTAAGCCGATAGCCGATCCACATGGCCCCACCATGATGTTTCATCACACACCTGCCCACCACTGCTCTAGGCCCACTACTCAGCAGGCTCCAAATTCCTGGCATCTCGTATTCTACACCATTTTCATGAAACCCAGTCAAACAAGGCACTTTCTGGTATACACATGATCAGCAACAGGACATCCAACGTTTCTGCAGTGCCACCTGGTCATGGGAATTTCCAAAATTTTATGGTATTTATCTAGCAAGTTTTCAAGGATGAAGTTAGAGGCACTGTGGGTTTCAATTCATTCAGGAACCGTTAAATGTTGAGAAAGCTCATTTCAATGAATGCTCTGGAGAACTCTAAAGTCAAGGCTTCTCAAAGAGTTGCCAACAGGTCACATGAAGCCAGGCCAATTGACGTCTACAATGTGAGGTCCATGTGTGTTTTGACTCTCAACTATGGCTACCAAGTCTTTCAGAATAAAATCATGTGATATTCTGGCTGAGATTCCCAGGCCTCTGTGGAAAGCCACCCTGGGCCTAGATCTCTGTTTCCAAGAGTGAGTCTCATGCGTGGCCTCCTAAAATCCCAACACAATTCATGGCAATACTTCTCTGAGGTCAGTTCCAGAACTCAGTCTCTAAGGGTAAATCATACCAGAGTTCAACTGCCACAAAAATGACCAAAATTAAAATGAAATCACTCCCACAGGGCCATAATCTTCTTCCTTGTAGACACTCATCATAACCTATAGCTGGAGGTTTCAATGAGCACAAGGTAGTGTCCAAAATAAGCTCACTTGCCCCTCATTTGCCTAAAAACATGGTGGCCTGAACACTATTCCTGTGAACCAGGAGTGATCAAATATTGCTGCTGTTAAAGTGTTCCGCTTCTCCAATTTGAGGCCTACTGGCTGAAGCCTATAAATTCTTGATGTGATTTGGAGTCATGAGAAAACCCAAGCACATATGGGCTAGCCTCTGCAGGGATTTAAAAGACTCATTTGACCCAAAGGATCCCTATTCTCACTTGATGGAGGTCAGGAACATAAAACAAGAAGGCAAAAATATTCATCCACAATGACTTCTCTTTTTGTCATTTTGGTTTTGAAATCACATGGGATCTTTCTTTAGATCCATCAGGTGCTGAGAATCTAAGCCACAACCTCATTCAAGGACAAGAGGCTGAATCAGACACATTCCATTCCAAAGCAATTAAGCAAAGAGCCACAGGTGATGTCCATTCATTTCCATATGAAAACAGTCTTCTTAAGGCTACACAACAGGGTGGCCTGAGGCAAAGACTTTCCTGACATTCAGGGTAATAGAAACAGAAGTAAGCAAATGGCCCAAAGAAGGGTTTCTCCACTTAGACTTTACTGGTCACACTGATATCTGATTTTTCTGAGATGCTCCCATTCCCTTAAGCTATCCAGTACATGGCCATGTCACAGAGCCTTGTGGTGTTACATATCTGGGACTCAAAACCATGAGCCTATTCTGGAGAGTGGCTGGAAAACACGAAGAAAACAGGAACTTAAGAAGATAGTAGATGTTGCCCATCCATAAGGCAAGCTGCAGTCCATTCATCAATTGGGCAGTAAGAATGTGGGGAAGCTTTCAACTAGAGACAACACATCCATTGATGCATTGTCTTTTCTAATGTCTACAACAACGGATACAGTGGAATACACAGACATAGAAACACTCACCATTTCTAACGACTTACTAGAAATAGTCCACTCCAAACCAAACAAACCACCTTTCCTAGCTATTCTCAGAACATCAGAAAAAAACACAAACTCACACCTACAATGGCAAAGGCAATTCTTTCCCCCAAGTAGGTCTGTGATTATCCGGAGTGTCTTCTGACTGGTGGGCCATATTATGTTCCCCAAAAATGTCCTGTCCTGTTTCAGTTCTGGTCTCCTTGGCCAATTCTGTGAAGTTGTCAGGAGCCAGTGGTTCGCCACTACCTACTTTCTCAGGAAAGGCCCCTCTTCAGAGCTCTGCTGGAATTTGGCCATCCTCACATCAGTAGGTACCAAGAAAGACTGACTATGTCTTTGGGAAAAGCAAACAAGTTAGCCCACTGGGACTCGGAGTGAGACTGACTCTGGGTGCCTGGCTTCCTGGATCCCAAGTTCAGAGAATTACATCACCAAGGAAGTGAAGTGAGGTCACTTCTTTCAGGAACTGAATATGGTCACTGCCTCGGTAACCACTTTGTCCTAACAGTTGCTTCCAAGGTTCCCATGAGATGGAGGCTGCCCCAACATCCTGTGACACATTCAGAAGTTAGAATGGTATATCAACCATAGGCACCCGGGAACAGCTCTCCACACAGGCCTGGATTGGTCCATCGTCTCTACTTTAAGAAGACAGAGGCTGATTCAGACACATCAATTCACCCTGACCAGGTTGTTTGCCATGGAAGATGACTATTGCTCTCTCAGGTCCTACATAGCTGCCTACATATTCTCCAAGGATCATTTCTCCATGGATCTTTTAGGTTCTCAGCAGGTGGAAGATCATCTACATTCCTATATTGTAAGACCCACTCTGTCCCTGCTCTTCTGTACGTTATATTGAAGGAACAGTGTATAGTTAAGGTTAATAATAGGTTTGATTTGGGTTACGAATCATTCTGCGGGATGAATAATGGCATTGGCAACCTGTGATATTTATAAGAGTATATATGTGAAATATAACTATGAAAGCAGAAATCTAGGTAAGATTTGAAGTCCAGAAGGGCACTGGGGACTTGAGTGGGATACTTAGCTTTGAGTTATGTGCTGCACAGATGTCTCAAATAAATCAATATACACTGGCATCGGACCTTGTACTTTGGATGATTGAATGTTGAAAAGAACATCCAGTCAAATAGCGATAGTCGGTAGGATTAGGAAGGTAGTCTGTAGGTTTAGAAAGAAGAGTGAGTATAGGATTTGGACCAAAAGTTCTTTAGCAATAGGGTTTCGGGTAGAGAGTGTATGTAAATGTCAGTACATGTGAAGAGTCAGTCACAATGATGAACTGGGGAAATCATGTAGGAAAGCAGATATCAATAGAGACATTAGGAAATCAAGCAAAGTATAAATTGTGTGATAGGGTTAGACATTTTCAACAGGTTTGAGGTTGAATAGATAATCTTAGGAAGAAACAAATATGTAGTCACCAATAGGATTGATATTTGAGAGCATTAGGCAACCTGGACATGGATGTTTTTAGTAATCCATGCTCACTTTCTATTTAGGCTTTGGTACAATTGTAAGTGTGACCTTTGCTTTTGGTGTCCAGAATATTTCTGTGATAAAATGTGTATGTAGATCAGGTGACATGAGTATTTCTTCCACCATTTCTTGGAGCAATATTTTGAAGACTTATAAATTAGTATGGTCGTACAAAGATGTTTACCCTGTTTCTATGAATATACACATAATGCATGAATAGACCATACTGTGAATAAATAATATAACTGGATCCACTTTAAATAATGGATTGAATAGATATATGAAAATATATAAGAAATGTTATATTGATATACAATCATTCATTCCAGCCAGTTGTATATCTAATGATCATCTTAGGGTTATGGTTTATCATGAAGGGTTTGTGAGTTTTGTTTCAAAATTGATTATGGAAATCTAAAAAAATGTATTTGGAAAAAAAGTCTCATGAATAGACCACTGAAGAAACGTAGAGAAATTCATGTGTTCTGGAGCAGGAAGTGATTGAAAGTGAAACAAATGCCTATAAATTTGTTAACTAGTGAATAAAATATATATTCTATGATGTGCATAAACTGAAGGAGTAGTAATGTACCAGTGTGGAATAAAAATTAACGTCAAAATACACATCATGTTCCATAGTAACCTACATGCATTGATGTTAAACTGGGTCAGTTAATGTAGACATATTAGGATTTGTATGCACCTTTCACTGAAGTTAGTTTTCAGTACAAGGAAACAAATATGTATTTCGGGTGGATGAATATTTCTAAGAATAATCTTGTGAAAAGTTGATTATTAATCCACATACATGAACATGAATGAATTTAGGGATTGTATATAAGACACATATATTTCATATTTTTAAAAATCTGGAGAATATATATATATATACACACACACACACACACACACACACACACACATGAACAGAGACATTAATAAGTAGCAATATATATGCCAATCGAAATTCATCATGAAATATATATCATAAAGATGCAAAAACATTCATTTTACTGAACATGGGTTTATGTATAATGTTGTTCTACTGGGAAGCTCACCCATAGGTTGAATTTTCAGTTCCAACAGGGTTTAGGAGGAGTGGTCACTTCTCACACTTTGTATCTGCTAAGTCATGTAACTCACAAGAATGTACGTGTGATATCACGCAGGATTCTATTTGTGCATATAAAAATACATGTGCTGAATAGGCTCCAGAGAATGGGAGACAGTAATTCACATATTTGTTAACTTTGAAAACACATGGTGAACTATTTCAATTAAAAATTGACTAAATTTATAACACCTACGCTTTATCATGCAAATGGCAAGTCGAACTCTGAACTGCATGTACTTATGTACTGTTTGGGTTATTTTTCTCCATCATATTAGGATTAGTAGTCAGAGTCTAGTAGAATATGGGTTAGTGTCAGGGATTCAGAATTTCGAATGGAAAATAGGAAAATTAATCCAATGTGTATGCAAATATGTGCTACAACAAATCTTCCCAGTCTCATCCAGAACCATGCCTTGACATTAACTTCGCCCCAAGTAAGACACAATTAGAGGAGAAGAGTTACAAAATCTGTGATTACATTTTTGGAATGGAAAATGCTCAAGAGTGCACAAACTTGGAGGTGGAATAGGAGTTTCCAAAAATAAGGACAGGGTACACACTCCACAAACATGGAGCTCTGCTTGCCTAAAACTTTTTGAGAAACTGCCACTGAGGTTGGGAACTGAAATATAGGTTGTTGTCACGAGTTAAGCTTCCTTTGTAGTGAGACCCTCAAAGCTGGGTGTGCATCAATGTGACCAGGAGGACAAAGTTTCTTATTTTACAATGAACACAAGGCAGCAGTGCTGAATTCTCTCTTTGTAGGTAAACGGTGGCCACTGGGGCTTAGTGTCTCCAAGTGTGGACTGTGAAGCCATATGGTCATCCTCCATTTCGTGGTGTTTCTTCCTGCTGCACTGGGAGTTTGGTATTTGCTTCACGAAATACAAGGAGTTCAACTGGGACAAAGTGCAAGTGGGAGTTCTGTCACGTGTGGTGGGTCAGGGTCTGCAGGATGATACAAGAACCAGGCTTCTATCCCACATAGCTTGACCCCTTGACCATAGCAACCTGATTCTGAACAATATCCTGAAATCGCTCCATATAACAAGTTGCCTTTACACAGAAGGTTCTGCTGGCTGTGCCATGTCAGTCACAAGCCATTTGGAAGCCAATGGCAGACCCACATGGCCCCACCACAGATGTTTTATCACATACCTGCCAAACACTGCTCTAGGCCCACTACTCAACAGAGTCCAACTTACTGACATCTCTGTTCTACACCATTTACATGAAACCCAGTAAAACAAGACACTGAAATATTCATGACCAGCAACAGGTCATCCAAAGGTTCTCCAGTGCCACCTGGTGATGGGAATTTCAAAAATTTCATGGCATTTATCTAGCCATTTTTCAAGGATGAAGTTGGAGGCACTGTGAGTTTCAATTCATTCAGGAACCATTAAATGGTTAGGAAGCTCATTTCAATGAAAGCTCTTGAGAACACTCACAGGTAAGGCTTCCCAAAGAATGGTGAAAAGATCACATGATGTTTAGCTCATTTAGCTCTACAATGTGAGGTCCATATGAGTTTTGACTCTCAATGATGGGTGCCAAGTCTTTCAGAATAAAATCATGTGGTATCCTGGCTGAGAGGCCCAGTGCTCTGTGGAAAGCCACCCTGGGCCTAGAACTCAGTTTCCAAGGGCGACACTCATGCCTGGCTTCCTAAAATCTCAACACTATTCATGGCAATACTTCTCTGAGGTCAGTTGCAGAACTCAGTCTCTAAGGAAATCACACCAGAGTTCAAGCACATGTGGACCAAGTCATCTCTTCTAACCGCCACCCAAATGACCACAATTTAAACCAAAACACTCCAACGTGGCGCTCATCTTCTTCCATATAGACACATAATAACCTGTGGCTAGAGTTTTTCATGAGGGGCACAGCTCAAGTCCGTGTCCAAAATAAGCTCTCTTGCACCTAAATTGCCTAATTCAGGGTGGCATGGACACCCTTCTTGTGAACCAGGAGAGATCAAATAGGCCTCCCATTAATACTGCTCCACTTCTTCAATTTGAGGTCAACTGACTGTGGGATTTGGATTCTTTATGTAAATTGGAGTCTTGAGAAAACCCAAGCAACCATGGGCTAGCCTCTGCAGGGCTTTGAAGATCTCATTTCACCCAAAGGATCCCTATTCTGACTTGATGGAGTTCAGGAAAGTTACAGAGGAAGGCGAGAGACTTCATCCACAAGGACTGCTCTGTGGCCATTTTGGTCTTGGATGTACACATGGGATCTTTCTTTATATCCATCAGAAGGTGAGAAACTAAGCCACAGCCTCACACAGGGCAAATAGGCTGATTCAGACACATCCTCTCCAAAGCAATTAAGCAAAGAACCACAGGTAATACCCATTCATTTCCATTTGAAAACTGTTTTCTTCAGGCTTCACAAAGTGGTGGCCTGAGGAAAAGACCTTCCTGACATTCAGGGCAACAGAAGATTAGGTAATCAAAAGGCCCCAAGCAGGGTTTCTCCACTGAGACTTTACTGGTAACACTGATATCTGAGTTTTCTGAGATGCTCGCCATTCCCTTTAGCTATCTAGTACATGGTCATTTCAAAGAGCTTCGTGGTTGTACATATCTTAAACACAAAACCATGAGCCTATTCTGGAGAGTGGCCAGAATTCAGGAAGAAAACAGGATCTTAGAAAGATAGTAAGTGTTGCCAATCAATAAGGCAAGCTGCAGTCCATTAATAAATTGGGAAGGATGAATGCTGGGAAGCTTTCTAGCTGACAGGACATATTCATTGATGCATTCTCTCTTCTAATGTCTACAACCACGGGCACAGTGGGATACACTGACATAGAAACACTCGCGTTGTCAAACGACTTACTAGAAACCGTTCACTTCAAAAAAAAACAAACCTTCTTTCATACCTATTCTCAGAACATGAGACAAAACCACAAACTCACACCCACATCACAAAGGCACCTCCTTCCCCCATGTAGGTCTGTGACTATCCGGAGAGTCCTCTGACTGGTGGGCCATACTATGTTCCAGGAAATGGCCTGTTCTTTCTCAAATCTGGTCTTTTTGGCCAACTCTGTGAAGTTTTTAGGATCCAGTGGTGAGCCAATGCCTGCTTTCTCAGGAAAGCCCCCTCTTCATAGCTTTTCTTGCATTTGGCCATCCTCACATCAGTAGGTCCCAAGAAAGACTGAGTCTGTCCTTGGTAAATCAAAATAAGTTTGACAACTGGGACTGGGACTGGGACTGACTCTGGGTGCCAGGCTTCCTGGATTCCAAGTTCAGAGAGTTACATCACCATAGAAGTTAGGTGAGGTCACTTTCTTTAGGAACTGAATGAGGTCACTGCCTTGACAACAACTTTGTCCTAACAGTTGCTTCCAAGGTTCCCATGAGAAGGAGGCTGCCCCTACTTTCTGTGACACTTTCACAAGTTAGAATGGTATGTCACCCATTGGCACGCAGGAGCAGCTCTCAACACATCCCTGCTTTGGTCCATCTTCTCTACATTAAGAAGAGAGTGGCTGATTCAGACACATCCCTTCATCATGAGCAGGTTGTTTGCCATGGAAGACTTTTGCTCTCTCAGGTCCTTCATAGTTGACTACATCTTCTCCAGGGATCATTTCTTCAAGGACCTTTGAGGTTCTCAGCAGGTGGAAGATCCTCTATATTCCTGTATTTTAAGACCAACTCTGTCCCCACTCTTCTGTAAAATTAGATTGAGAGAACAGTGTATGGTTAGGGTTAATAACAGGTTCAATTTGGGTGAGAAAAGAAACTACATGGTTGAGCAAATAGGGTCCTACAGTTAACAATAATATGAGAATTATTAATGGACCAGCCTGGGTGGATAAAAGTGTAGTTAACTAGGTGGACTATGTGAACCAAGACTCAAACCTCCCTTTGGGGGCCTCTGTCTTTCTTTGACACTCTTCAAGTAATTTTCTTAATTTACTCATAGATTCTTTTACAACTCCAGTATTGTCGGCATAAAAAACATCATTCTTTCCTCAATGCAAGCAAAAAGGCACCCTTCTCTCATGAAGAGGAGGTCCAACACTCGCCTGCTCTGTAAACAACTTCAGAGAGAGAGAGGTTAAAATTCCTGTAAAGCTGTGATGTCGGTTTTTAATGTCTTTAAGCTTTGGTCTATTTCTGCTTGTAATTGTGTCTTTGTTGTGTCTCATGGACTAGGGCAGTTGTTCCTGTGCCCACCCCTTCAGCAACTATTATTCCTAATAGGATGGCTAAAGTGAGGGATACAGGTTCCCGGTGGAACCGGGTTGTATGCCCCCCCTATTTGATCTTTAAATGAACCTGCGTCCTGATAGAGAACTCTGGAAAACATCTGCATCATTACATAATTAATCGCAACTATTGACCACTTTATGAAAACATAAATAATGTTAAAGTGTATAGAATTATACTGTTGTAGAGACGGACAAGGAAAGGCACCTAAGATAGCACCAAAGACAGGAAAGGAGTTTTATTTGTTTGCATCCGTATTGAGAGGGCATTGCTTCTGTTGTAATCAATTAATCCCCTGAACCCCAAGTTTTGGTAGTTTTAGTATTTGTACCCAACATGTAAGGGAAGGGGCTCAGAAGTTCACAGTCTGCAGAAATTCACACAAATCAGTTTTTGTTTCTGTTTTTTTTTTCCTCTGTTCTGTGCACGTTAACTTTTCAATTACACCTTGGAATGGGAGAGCTTTTTTGTCTCTTTTTTTTCCTCCTTGCCAGCTGTCACCATGGAGCCCAGTTGGTAACTTTTTTATCTTAGAAATGTAGCAATCTCTCTGAAGCCCCAGCTCAAGGCCAGAGTCCTTGTTCACATATTTTGTGAAAAACTGGTAAGGCGATGTCTAGCTTAGGGGTGGTGATTTTTCCAGCCAGTGGCCAAGTAGAACAGGGCAACATGAAGAGTGGAAGTTTATCTCCATTGAACTTTTTCAGAGGGACTCTTTTGCTGAAAGCCCTAAAGTAAGCCTTGGTAAAGACTTCTGGAGAAGGTCATTTAAGACATTTCTGTGGACCTGGTACAGAGGGGGATGACAGGGAAGGCGATGCTGAGAGCAGCTCCGTGGATCTGAGAAAGAGGAAGTAGAGATGCCAAAGAATAACGGGAAAGGGGTTTGGGATTTTCCTAGAACAAAAACTTGAGCAGTAGAACAGGTAGAGCAGAGGGGAAGACGGGAGTGAGTATTCCAAAAAGCCTGTGAGGGACTTTAAATTCTTAGAAACCTGTTTTCAGTGATGACAAATCAACTTTAAAGGTCATTTTCATTACATCCTGGATAGGGGTCTGAGGGCTCTTCTCAGCTGGTTTGAGCTTTGGCTAAGCTTGCTAGAGGACTTGGTGGGACCTAGTGCAGACACTGACAGGAAAAGAGAGGAGTGGGTGGAGGGGTACCTCGGTTCCTGCTTCCTCAGCAAGGGGGCAATGTTCTGAGATCCAGCGGAGGTTTGGGTTTTTGATCTAGTAATTGGAGGGGAGAAATCAGGTTGCTGAGGTGGGAGTGAAAGCAGAGAGTCTAGAGCAGAAAACTGAGGGTGAGGAACTATTGGGGAAGCATAGTACAGGATGTGAGCGAAGGAGGAAAAAGGATTCCACATAGGGGAATTTCCCCCTTTTGAGCACTTGCCAAAGTTAAAAATGTCATGCAGAATTTGAGGATCTAGAGAACCCTCTGGGGGCCATAGTTTTTGGTTGTCTAATTGGTAATATGGCCAATGCTGTGTACTGAATTTGATGAGGAGTTTGGGTTCCACCAGGCAGCCCCTGTATGCTCACATCCCCATGACTTACACAAGAAGTCGGCTTTTCCCCCACACAGCGATGGCTGTTTGTCGCTTTGATAGTCTGCCGGGCATACATAGTAATATAGGCTAGCCAACCTGCATCTGGCTCGCGTGTCCCTGCATCCATAATGTTTGTTTCAATTATCTATGGTACGGAAGGGATTTAATGGAATTTTAGTGAGATCCTCTTCATCAGGCATGTCTCAATAGGAAAGACCTATACCGAGCTGAAAAATGTCTGGGTGGAGAGATAGTCACCAGGTCCCTAAGGGGGCCGTTAAGGTCTCTTTAATGGTTCTATTTATTTTTTCTACCTGTCCTGAGTTCTGGGGTATATAAGCATAATGTAACTTCCAATTAATCCACAGGGTCCTGGTTAACACCTGACTTACCTGGGCCATGAAATCCAGTCCATTATCAGTCCATTAGGCAGATCGTATCTTGGAAATATATCTTTCAGGATCGTCTTGAAAACCATTTGCGACGTTTTTTTTTTTTTTTTTTTTTTTTTTTTTTTTTTTTTTTTTTTTTTTGTGTGTGTGTGTGTGTGTGTAAGGCTTCAATCCATCCTGAAAATGTATCTACAAAGACTAGGAGATATTTAAATCCATACCTTGCTGGCTTAATTTTAGTAATGTCCACTTCCCAGAATTGTCCTGGTCTGGTTCCTCATAGGTGCTTTCCTCTAGGAAACTTGGAAGGTTAAGCATTACCCAATTGACGGACCTGACAGGCTTTTGTTTCCCGTTCAGTTATTTCCTTTCACTGTGAGTTGGTTAGTGGAAAACTCTGTTCTTAATCTTACAGTAATGCCTGCAGTTTCTTTGAACCAAGGTGAGTGAGTTGATGTACATTTTTAACGTAGTGTAGGGCTTGCTCTAATTGCAGGCTGAGCTCAGTGAAGTTGAGGCGTTCAGTGTCAGTGTCCTTAGATGTTATCAAAAACTTCCTGGTCCTCAGGGTTTCATTGGAATTGGGCATCTTCCTTTAACAGCGGGTATAATGGAGCAGCTAAGGACGCAAACCCAGGCATCCATAACCTGCAAAAGCCAGCAGTCCCAAGAAATTCTCTGAGTTGTCTGCTGTAAGATGGGGGTGGTATCTACATAATGGTTTGTTTTCTGGGCTCAGTGAGCCATTGTTTACTGCCCCTAAGGGAATAGCCCAGGAAGATTACTTCATGCTAGCAAATTTGGGCATTTTTTGTCGAAACTCTATAGCCGAGTTGAGCAAGCTCATATAATAGTGCTTGGGTCCCAGACTCACAGTTTTCCTTGGTGTTGGCTGCCAGTAGCAGGACATCCACGTATTGAAGCTGGGTAAATTCAGGGTGCGTATTTCTGAAGTTGTTGAGATCTCTGTGGAGGGCTTCATCAAAGAGAGTGGGGGAGTTTTTAAACCCCTGTGGGAGTCTAGTCCAAGTTAGTTGACCAGACGTTTTGGTTTCTGGGTCTACCCACCCGAAAGCAAACAGCAACTGACTATCTTTATGCAGAGGCAAGCAAAAGAAAGCATCTTTTAAGTTCAGAACAGTATATAATTTCCCCTCAGGGTTCAGAGTGCTAAGCAGATTGTACCGATTAGGTACCGTGGGGTGAATGTCCTGCCCTCTTTTGTTGATCTCTCTTAGCTCTTTAATGGGGCGATAGTTCCCGGTCCCTGGCTTTTTTTTTTCTAGTAGCAGGGGAGTGTTCCAGGCCGATTGACAGGGCCTTAGGACCCCTAATGCCAGATATTTCTGAATATGGGGCCTTATCCCACCTTTAGTTTTTTTGCTTAGAGGATATTATTTGACATTGACTGGGGAGACTGAGGTTTTTAACTCCACTGTTATTGGAGATTGTTTCACGGCCAGGCCTAACCCAGCAGTTTTTGCCCAGGCATCTGGGTAATCTGTTATCCATTTTTGGGGTAGCTTGCCTGTTTGATCAGACTTGGGGCATGTGAATGGTGGATGTTCATCTTCTACTAATATAGTTAAAGCCGTGACTATAGGAGTTTTTGCTGAAGTATTTAGAAATTTCATTTGGGGGCCTTCATGGTTAAAAGTTATTTTGGCCCGGAGCTTGATGAGCAGATCTCTGCCCATCAATGGGTCCAGGCATTCTGCGATTCCTAGGAAGGAGTGATGGATTTTTCCTTTCCCCAGGTCCATGGTCCTCTTAATTGTCTAAGCCTGATATTTACTGTCATCATCCCTTTGAACTAGAGACCTTTTATTTGATAGAGGGCCCAATGGGGCCTTAAGGGCTGAGTATACTGCTCCTGTATTCACTTCAAAGTTTACTGGAGTCCCCTCCACTTCAAAAGTTACCCTGAGCTAGGGGATGGGTTCTGAGCCCTGACTTTCTTAGTCATCCTCCAGAGTCAGAATGGCCAGCTGGCGTGGCTGTCTCTTTATAGGGAACTCTATGGCCCAGTATCCTTTTTCTTTAGAGTAGGCACACTGATCTGAGGCCAGGGGTGGCCTCTGGCATGGGCCCTTCCTGTCACCCTATGTCTTAATTTCTGGCCTCTTTCTTGTTGTGATCAGGACCTTAGTCAATGCCTTAGTCTGTCTTTTGGTTCTCTCATCCTCCCTTTGCTCCCTTTCTTTCTCCCTGTTTCTCTCTTATAGTATACTTTCTTGGCTTCTTTGACAAAATCTCTCTTTTAATTTTTTTTTTAATATCCATGGCAGCTTGCTCAATTAAGGCCATAGTGACAGATGCCTTTTAATCTGCTGCCTGAGGATCGAAAGGAGTCTATCTCTTATATGCCTCCATGATTCTCTCTAGAAACATAAATGGAGATTCATCAGGCCTTTGAATAATTTCTCTTACCATGGCCAAATTAGTTGGTCACCCAGCGGCCACTTGGAGACCCCCTGTTAGAGCCTGGCAATAATTGAACAGATGCTCCCTATCTTCAAAGGTGTTGGGGTCCCAGTTGGGTGGGTTTAAGGAGAAGCCAGCTTTGATTATGTTGGGAAGTTGTGTTGGTCGCCCATCAGGTCTGAGGATATTTTTTTCTACATTCCAGGAGATTTTTCTCTCATTGCTCTGTCATGAAGAGAGTCGCTAGGTGGTGTTGGCAGTCACCTCAAGTAGGCAGGTGTGAAAACGTCGGTGAGTTCTCTGAGTTCTTTTAGCCGGGCCAGCTTCCTCCAGAGAAGGAGGGGCTGTGTGTGCCGCGGGACAGTCATCTGGATGACGCTGGGCCAGCCTAGCTTCCTCGAATGGTGGAGAGGCTGAGTCAGCAGAAGGGGAATCACTTAGAGGGTGTTAGGGGTTGGGAGACGAGGGCAGATGATAAGGAGGGGGTGGTGAGTCCAGTAGAGTCTTGAGACTCAGGGAGAACAGTGGGTGGAGGAGGAGGAGCAGAGAGGTTGAGATAGAATCATGGGGGAAGGAGTAGGAGCAGGTGCAGGGACAAGGAAAGGCTTGACCCATGGAGGAGATTTGTAGAGGTACTGACAAGTTAAGATATATGGCTGTTGATCTGGATGTCTATGTGGCACCTGCTGAAAGACAATATCTCGGACTTTTCAAATAAGTGCGAAGTTGAAAGATCCTTCTAGGAGCCATCCGACTGCAATGGTGGGTCATTCTGAGACACAGAATCTGCCAGGTCTGGCGTTTTACTGAAAAAGAAAGATTCTGAGCCCTTAAGCAGATTTTGGTCCAGTGATTAAGGGTCAGGGACAGAGGCATTGAAATGATCTGTCCCATAATGAAATATACACAGACACTGAAAGCAACGACACACAACACAGACAAGACAAGACAATAAAGACAGGCAATGGACGTCCAATACTGAGACCAGGACTGACTAGTCGGCAAAACCTGAAGGGCTGGCAATACCGAATCAGAAACAAAATATCACTGAGTCGAGGAGACTATTGTTCCACGATTTCCCGAGTCTATCCCCCAGGGACATGGCCTGTGGCTCTGTGACATGTGTGTCAGCCACCATGGGAGAGAGCTCACGCTCTTTACCAATAGCCGTTTTGCCATACCCTAACCTGAAGCCTGAAACGAGAAAGATGGGCCTTATTTACCCCCAGAGGAGCCCGTTGGGGGTGATTTGTCTGCAGCTTCCGGATCTTGCTAGGGCCACCAGATGTAAAGGTTGGGCGAGCATCTGCGGCAGAGACCACTAAGAGACTGTCTCATGCAACAGCAAAGGGTTTATTGGGAGTCCGGCATGAAGGGCTCAGAGATCACTTGAACAGAGCAGAAAGCCCTGAGAACAGCTTAAGAAATGGTTATATATTTTTCTTGGAGAGGGCAGGGAGAGAAATTTATTGATGGGTAATGGCGAGTGTCAGTTTGCGAGCAACTGGTTGACGGAGTACATTCTGCAGTTTGGCAGTTTGGGACAGCACATTCTGGGAACAAGAATAGTAAACAGTTCTCAAGATTTCAATGGTGTTTTGTTAAGCATACAGAAAAACAGGAAATGACAAGTATCTATTTTATTAACCTTTCAATATAAATATGAAAACAGAAATCTAGTTAAGATTTGAAGTCCAGAAGTTCATTTGGCCCTTGATTGGTATACTTAGCATTGAATTACGTTCTGTAGAGATGTCCCAGAAATATGGATATACAATGTCATAGGACCTTGTACCTTCTCGGAGGTCAGTTCCAAAACACAGTCTCTAAGGGGAATCACACCAAAGTGCAAGCCAAGTTGGACCCAGTTATCTCTTCCAACTTCCACACAAATGACTGCAGTTAAAACCAAAACACTCTCAAATGACACTCATCTTCTTCCATATAGACACTCATCATAACTTCTGGCAGGAGGATTCCATGAGAGGCGCAGCACAAGACAGTGTCCCAAGTAAGCTCCCTTTCCCCTCATTTACCAAAAGTCAGGGTGGCCTGGACACCCTTCCTGTGAACCAGGAGTGATCAAATATGCCTGCCGTTAACACAGCTCTGTTCTCCCATTTGAGGCCTACTGACTGTCGGTTTAGATTCTTTATTTGAATTGGATTCATAAGAAAACCCAAGAACCTATGGGCTAGCATCTGCAGGGCTTTGAATAACTCATTTGACCCATTGGATCCCTATTCTCACTTGAGGGAGGTTAAGAACCTTATGGAGGAATGCGAGAGACTTCATCCACAATGACTGATTTTTGGCCATTTTGATTTGGATCCACACATGGGATCTTTCTTATGATCCATCAGGTGCTGAGAATCTAAGCTCTAGGCTCACACAGGGCCAAAGGGCTGATTCAGACACATCCCTTTCCAAAGGAATTAAGCAAACAGCCACAGGTGATGCCCATTCATTTCCGTTTGAAAACTCTTTTCTTCAGGAATCTCGAAGGCGTGGCCTGAGGCAAAGACCTTCCTGACATTCAGGGCAACAGAACAATAGGTAATAAAAAGGCCAATTGCAGGGTTTCTCCACTGAGACTATCCTGGTCACACTGGTATCTGAGTTTTCTGAGATTCTTGCCAATTCCTTCAGCTATCCAGTACATGTCCATGTCACGGTGCTTGGAGGTGCTACATATCGTGGACACAAAAGCATGAGTCTATTCTGGAGAGTGGCCAGAATTCAGGAAGAAAACAGGAACTTAGGAAGATAGCCGGTGTTGCCCATTGATAAGGCAAGCCCTAGAGTATTCATTAATTGGGCAGGATGAATGCTGGGAAGCTCTCTAATAGACAGGAAACATCCATTGATGCATTCTCTTTTCTAATGTCTACAACCACGGACACAGTGGGATACACAGACATAGAAACACTCGCCTTGTCCAACAACTTACTAGAAACAGTTCACTCCAAACCAAACAAACCGACTTTCCTACCTATTCTCTGAACATGAGACAAAACCACAAACACACATCCACACCCACAAAGTCACCTCCTTCCCCCAAGTAGGTCTCTCACTCTCCAGAGTGTCCTCTGACTGCTGGGTCATACTGTGTTCCCCCGATATGGCCTGTCCTGTTTCAGATCTAGTCTCCTTGTCCAACTCTGTGAAGTGGTCAGGAGCCAGCTGTGAGCCACTACCTGCTTTTTCAGAAAAGGCCCCTCTTCAGAGTTTTCCTGGCATTTGGCCATCCTCACATCAGTAGGTACCAAGAAAGACTGACTCTGTCCTTGCTAAATCGAAGCACGTGAGACCACTAGGACTGGGACTGGGATTGGCTCTGTGTGCCTGGCTTCCTGGATCCCAAGTTCAGAGAGTTCCATTACCAAGGAAGTGAGGTGAGGTCGCATCCTTCAGGAACTGAATGAGGTCACTTCCTTGGCAACCACTTTGTCCAAACAGTTGCTTCCAAGAGTACCATGAAAAGGAGGCTGACCCTACATTCTGTGGCACTTTCGCAAATTAGGATGGTATATCAACCATAGGCACCAAGGAACAGCTCTCCACTCAGGCCTGGTTTGGTCCATCTTCTCTATATTAGGAAGAGAGCCTTTAGTCCCGGGAGCATTGCAGTGAACCTCTGCACTAAAACTATTAGCAAGCACCTGATGGAGGAGGCCTCCATAGGTAAGTGGCGCCTTTATAACATCTGATATCCGGTTAAGGGAGATCTCTTCTGATGACAGAGATGTGGCCTGGGGAGGCTCACATATACTCCTGTCCAGGACAGTAACAAGAATCGTTCTGTCCTCGTTCTGTTCTGTAGGAAATTCCTCTGGAAGTGTAGAGAGGTGCCGACGGGCACGCACGCGCTCCTACCCTGGAGCTTTAGCAAGATGTTGCACTGTACCACTGTTTTTCCGTTTAGGCGCCGGGTTTCTGTTTTTCTTCTTGTGTGTGTGTGTGTGTGTTTTGTTCTGCGTTCTATTTTTTTGTTTGTTTGTTTGTTTGCTTTTGTTCATTTTGTTGTGTGATTTTGGTTGAAAAACTTAAGGATATTGGACGTGAAAATGGATAATAAAGAGAGTAAGCCTGACACCCGTTTGAACTGTGTTTTAAGGAACTGCGATGAACTTTACCCCCCTTTGTTTAGCAGGATGATAGAAGCCCCTAGCTGGCTGCCTGGAGCACAACCATTGCAGAGGGCAATGCCTGCTGGGGACCTAAGAACTGAGTATCTCCCAGGTTAACAAGTGAAACTCCTTTAAAACCCCTTGTCCCTCCAGATCAAGAGAGTCACAACATTTGGCAGAGTCCCCTGTGTTTCTCCTTTGTTAGCAAAGCAATTAGCCTCCCCTTTTCTTTTTCTCAGAACCCATTCCTCATTATTTCATTGGTATAAATTGGCTTCTATGTCAGGAACCGAACTTTAAGTTACAAATTTGGTACCCCCCCTCCGCCCCAGAACTTTGTGAGAGCTGTCTACTGAAATGTTAGGAGATGGAGCTTGCTTGGGGTGGAACTGAACCAGAGGAGCTAATCCTGTAAGTAAAAGGAGGGACTGAGGGACCCCCAGCAGCTGCCAAAGCCCTGTTGATTCAGGGAATACCCTCCTTCCTTCCGTGCACTGTAAGGATTATGCCACCTCTGTCTTGTTAAAAAAGAGAAAAAGAAAAAGGGGACACTAAATTCAGTAAAGTCACCATATAGACACTTTATTTTACATTTCAGGTTGCCCCTCTGTAAAAACATCTGGTCCCCCCCGTGGTGCCACTGGTGTAGTAGATTTTTTCTCTTATCTGCTCTGGTTTAAAGGATTCTGTCTGACAACCATAGTCTCTACCTCCTTTCTGTCTGTCTTGTGTCTTTGTTTCTGGTCCTTTAAGACATGTGCAATAATGTGTTGATATTATAAATTTTTTCTTGGGAATGATCTTAGCTGAATGTGTGTCTAAATGATGATGTTTTATCATAAAAAAAAACTGGTATCTGAATGGGTTTATGAAGCATTGCACAATCTTGCAGTTAAAAGTCGGGTTTAGGTCATTGTTTAGTTTAAGATTTCAGGTAATTCATGCCAGAGAACTTAAATACTTAGGATGGAAAACTGAAGAACTCTACTTCCAAGTTGGCAAATAACTTCCCAATCATTCACTTTTTTTTTTTAACCAATTTTGAATTCGGTAGCCAGAGAAAATGTCACTCTGTGTACCAGTGCATTAATTTGGACAAGGATAGTAAACCATAGTATGGTATCTGTTGACAAAATAAGATGTAAAGACATAAAATTTTGTGAATTGTATCTTGAACTTGTATCATAATTTTCAACACCCCAACCGGAAAATTATGGTTAATATGCCTTAGGCCTGAGGTGTCTGCTCAGAATAGCAGTTTTTTTCCTGCTCCTTTCAGACCTCAGCCATGACTCATGTTGAAATGCAAATGAAAAAAGCCTGCAAGCTTAGTAGGAGACTGATTTGATGCCTAACGGAAAAAAAAGTAAATTGTATGGTATTTACTAATTACTGGCCAGTCATTTTTTCTAGGACTCTTATTGTTTTCCTTAGATACTTTATTATTTTTGAGATAATGATTCTGAGCATACAGACCTAGGTTAATGTTTTTCTGATCAGTTCTATCTTTGACCAACTGTGGACTTTTTGAAACATTGCAATAGATATTTAACCTGTGAAAAACTACAAGGCCTTTACTATTATTATGTGTGCACAATTTTGTTATGTGTTGTCTGTCTATATAGACATATATCCGTATATCATATATATGATACACAAATTAACATATATAAGGAGCGCTCATAAAAAAAAGCGCTCATAAAAACAAATTTTAAAAAGTGGATCCAAAGATCTTTAGTTCACGTGGTTTAAATGTTTCAATTTAAATCGGATAAACAGATAAAAATAAATGTTTTTAAATTTAAGCTTACAAATTTTTCTAGGTCTTCAAAAATCTAATAAAATATTAATATCTACAAAACGTCTAATGTGCCTTGGTTCTAGAACATTTTCTTCAACATAAAAATGGTTTACACTGTTCAATACATTTCTCTAATATTTTGATAAATAAGTAAAGTAAATTTGATATGGGATTACTCATTCATGAGTACTTTTGGTAGAAATCTGATTCATTTACTAAGGTCTGTATAAGTTTTTACTAAACTCTATATAAGGTTTTAAAAATCAGTCATGTGTTAATGAGACAAAAATTTTTTGAAACATAAGTTTACCCATAACATTGTGTTTATTAAGTTTTATTTTTTCTAGAGCAAGGAACCATAAAAATTAAAAAACTTATTAAATTAGAACTGTTATTTTAGAGCATTGTACTGCCATTTCTTTAAAAGCTAAACTTGGTTAATGTAGAAACATCAATGTAATTGTGATGCTATTAATGTTTTCATATCTTACAGGTATGCAAGTCTGTAAGGTAGAAACTTTAAAAGAGCATTATATCAAGCTGGTGTTCTGAAGTTGTATGGTAAAAAAATATATTGGAGATTTATTTACTTGTTATCAATAAGATATGTAAAGTTTTATGTTACTTTTTACATTGTGGAACAATTTAAATGTATTTTTAAGTTAATGAGAGCCTAATCAATGTAAAAGTTGAAAACTTTCAGGCTTTCTTTAATTCATGTTTTAAATGTGATATCATATGGTGTTAGCTAATGTTCATGAGACCACAAACAATTTATGTAAACTTTGTCAATGTTGCTTTTAATTTTTACTTTTTAATAAAAACAACCCCATACCATTATTGTCATCTGGTAATAACAAAAGGGTAATCAAAGCAATATAAACACATACTTTAGGATTATACTCCTAAACAAAAACACCTAAAAAAACAAAACTGCCTTCTCAATAATTCATGACTTCATTGATCATTTCTAGTTAGAGACACTTGGTAGCAGAGTAATATTATCTCCTTTTGGTACACAGTGACCCAGTTCTGTTCTTTACTTTGTTTTAAATCAATGTCTTCTGCATCATCTGATGAGAGGTTCATATACTTCTTAAAACCAATGATTGAGCCCTCAACCTGCACATTCACTTGCTCATAGAGCCAAACCTGAAATTGGGAACTATTTTGCAAGTGTCTGAAGATGAAGTTGATGGGTTACACCTTCACTGTCTGTACATTTTGACCTTGGCCACAGTACACTAAAATGGAAGTTCACAAACACCACAATGACCTAGAGGCTCCTCACATAGAAACTTACAGATCTGGTATACTGTTTTCTAGAAACCCTTCCAAATTATAAAGTAATTCTAATAATCCATGTTTATCATAATTTTTCCTACCAAAAACCAATCCTGAGTATGAACTATTAGTTTCTTAAGGAGTAGATCTTCCCAGACCCCCAAACAAAAAAAATAATAAAGATCAGCTTTAGAACTAAAATGCTTAAGATTTATAAAGAGCCCTGCTTTACCTGAGATAAGGCTGTGTGTCCCATCTTACTATATGTGAGAATGACTATGAAACAAGTACGTCAGATAATATTTCTTTAAAGTTATGTTAAAAACATAAAAAATGTCAAGATTCCTAGGATCTCAAACAGGGGATATAATGTAATACTCAGCCAAAAAATTTAGGGTAGCTATTACACGAACTAAGTATTTTTACTTTTGTTAATTTTAGTTGAAATTTTCTTATAAGTTATCTAAAGATTCCCTGTTAGTGTTTTACAAATGTGTTCCTTTAAGAACACAACATGGGTTTATTCAAGATAATAAGTCATCACCTACAATACAGACAGAATAATACAGATCCCAATTAATAAAAAGATAATTATAAAGTTATAGACATTAAAGTCCAGTACTCTTAATATAAGGCTGTTAAAATTAATTTGCTGGATGTTTAAGATTAGGATTTAAAATTAAAGTTAAATGAAAAGGGCCAAGAAAACCAATATTTGGCTCTTACCCTCTGAGTCAATCTGAATCCAGGGAACAGGAGATTTCTCTAAAGAGCTTTGCAACTCTGAGCCACATAACCTCCTGATCAGGGAGATTAATGAGACCACTGGAGAACAGAAAGCCAATCAGTGCATTTGTTATGAAGAGGAGAGTCATCAGAGAAAGGAGATATCCCTGATGCTTCTGAGGGAAGATAAATGGTCAAGCAAGACCTGGACCCACCTAGCGCAAATGGCACTAGCAGAATTGAAAATGTGCTCTCATTTTTCCAGAATTGACTCCCATAAAGCTCAGCTGACTGTTAACAATAGATAGAAACAAAAATCCGTTTGACTGCTTCATCTTAAACACTTTGGAAAGACAGTTAAGACGAAAATTCAGCCATCCCTGGGCATTTTAAATAATAATAATAATAATAATAATAATAATAATAATAATAATAATAATAATATTTTAAGGTATGCACTTTATTTTAGCCTCCCAAAATAAGTAAGACTGGAGGCTACAAAGAAGGATTCTCAGACAGGAATGCCTGATACTTATAAAAAGAGACTATCAAGAAGAGCTGCCACAGGCAGAAATTTTTAATTTAAGGCCTGCAGATATTCCTAACCAACACAGGTAGGCTTGGTGTTTGCTAGTACGATTATCCAGCCCTGAGTAACAGAATTAAAGGTTTCTCTATTAGACGCAGAGGTCATACTAGAAAAAGGATTTTACAAGATCAGATGACATTACATTGTTAAACTGTATCTTATGGGGAAGGACAACTGTAACACTAAAAGTTAAATATTAATTTGATAGTCCTGATAACTGGGGATATTAAAGACTGGTGAGGGAACTTCTATACAGTAACATGTTCCGGCTGCTGCAACATTTATTCAGTACTCATGGTTTTTGTTTCTCTCATAGAAGAACCCATCCCCAGATGACTTTACAACCTGTTCTTCCCCAACCAGACTTCAATCCGAAATGACTTCTAAAAGGCAACTCATGTCCCCCAACTGACTTATAAAAGGCAACTCATGTCCCTCACGCCATGCCCACTCACTTCACCCTGTCTCAGGTCAGAAGAAGAAATAATGATTGACGCCACTCTTCTTACAACAATGGAGAGAAAGATAAGTAGACTATCAATATAAGGAATTAATTAAGTCTGGTAAAATCAGGGAGATCGGTTTTGGGTAAGTTCTAAAAATTTGGAGAATCTTACCTGAGGGATTAAAATTTCCTCAGTGCTCTTCCCCTAATCTATTAAAGATTTGAAAGGGACACAGAGAAAAGGGGGAAATGATAGACCCAACCTGATCTTTTATTAAAATTGAGAGCCATCTTGCCACAAAGCCATGAAAAGGTAATTTTGGCTTTACCATAAATTACTGCAAATTCTGAACCTGCTTGAAATGCCTGCCCATGCCTTGAACTCACGCATGCTCGGCTCTCTGACCAGATAGCAGCCCTCTCTGAAACTTTAGTGACACATCATAAATATTTGCCTTCTCTGGCCAGACAACATCCCTCTCTGAGACTCTAATGGTCCTCTGAATTCTGATGTAGGGACAGCAAAAAAAACCTAAACTACCATTAGTGTGATGCTTGTCAGAGTTCTGTTATCTGTAACACCCCTTTTGTGTAACTTTCTGGGCTATAAAGCTGGGCTGTAGGAAAGCTGGGGTTGCTGTCTTGTTCCGGCTGTTTTGGGAGGGGAGGCAGCATGAAAGGTAGAAATAATAAGATTAATTTAATATGATTTTAATTAGAGTCAGTGGTCTTTTCTTGTGTCGTGGTCTAACAATTAACACTCCAAAAACATGGAGCTCTGACGGCCTAAAGACTTCTTGAGGAACTTCCTCTGAGGTTGGGCACTTGAAATATATGTTGTTGTAAGGAGCTTTAGCTTCCTTTCTAGTGACCATCAAAGATGGGTTTGAATCTATGTGACCTGGAGGACATGGTTTCTTGTATTCTAATGAACATAAGGCAGCAGTGCTGAATTTTCTCTTTGTAGGTAAACTGTGGCCACTGGGTGCTAAGTGTCTCCCTGTGTGGACTGTGAAGCCATTTTTTCATCCTCCACTTTTCGTGGTGTTTCGTGCTGCTGCACTGGGAGTTTGGTATTTGCTTCATGAAATACAAAGAGTTCAACTGGGACCCAGTTTTGGAGGGAGTTCTGTCACTTGTGGTGGGTCAGGGTCTGCAGGAGAATGCAACAACCAGGTTATATCTCACAGAGCTTGCCCCCTTGTACATAGAAATCTGACTCTGAACTTTGCCCTGGAACCTCTCCATGTAACAAGATGCCTTTACATAGAAGGTTCTGCTGGATGCACAATGTCAGTCACAAGACATTTGGAAGGCAATGGCAAATCCTCATGGCCACACCACAGATGTATTATCACACACCTGCCCACCACTGCAATAGGCCCACTACTCAGCAGGCTCCAACTTACTGGCATCTTTGTTCTACACCATTTTCATGAAACCCGGTCAATCATGGCATTCTCTTGTACACTAATGATCAGCAACAAGACATCCAAAGGTTCTCTAGTGCCACCTGATTATTGGAATTTCAAAAATTTCATTGTATTTATCTAGCCATTTTTCATGGATGAAGTTGGAGACACTGTGGGTTTCAGTTCATTCAGGAACCATTAAATGGTGAGGAAGCTCATTTCAATGAAAGCTCTGGAGAACTCTCACAGGCAAGTCTTCCCATAGAGTCTTCAAAAGGTCACATGAAGCCAGGCCCATTGAGGTCTTCAATGTGACGTCCAAGGGTGTTCTGATTCTCAACTATGGCTGCCAAATCTTTCAGAATAAAATCATGTGATATCCTAGCTGAGATTCCAAGGCTCTGTGGAAAGCCACCCTGTCCTTGATCTCAGTTTCCGAGGGCGAATCCCATGCGTGGCCTCCTAAAATCTGAACACAGTTCATGGCAATATTTCTCTGAGATCAGTTCGAGAACTCAGACTTTAAGGGGAATCACACCAGAGTTCAAGCCCAGGTAGACCCAGTCATCACTTCCAACCGCCACACAAATGACCACAATTAAAACCAAAGCACTCCCACAAGGCCCTCATCTTCTTCCATATAGACACTCATCATAACCTGTATTTCGAGGTTTCCATGAGGGGATCAGTCCAAGACAGTGTACAAAATAACCTCCCTTGCCCCTCATTTGCCTAAAGTCAGGGTTGCCTGGACACCCTTCCTGAGAACCAGGAGTGATCAAATAGGCCTGCCATAAATACTGCTCTGCTTCCCGAATTTGAGGCCTACTGACTCTCGGGTATATATTCTTTATGTGAATTGGAATCATGAGAAAACCCAAGCACCTATGGGCTATCTTCTGCAGGGTTTGAAGAACTCATTTGACACAAAGGATCCCTATTTTCAATTGATGGAGGTCAGGAACCTTACAGAGGAAGGCGAGAGACTTCGTCCACAATGACTGCTTTTTTGGCCATTTTGGTTTTGGAAGCACACATGTAATCTTTCTTTAGATCCATCAGGTTCTGAGAATCTATGCAACAGCCTCACACATTGCCACGAGTCTGATGCAGACACATCCCTTTCCAAAGCAATTAAGCAAAGAGCTACAGGTGATGCCCATTAATTTCCATTGAAAACCATTTTTTCAGGCTTCACAAAGGGGTGGACTGAGACAAAGACGTTTCTGACATTCAGGGCAACAGAACAATAGGTAAGCAAATGGCCCAAAGCAGGGTTTCTCGAATGATATCTGAGTTTTCTGAGATGATCCCATTCCCTTCAGCTATCCAGTACGTGGCCATGTCACAGAGCCTGGAGGTGGTACATATTGTGGACACCAAACCATGAGCCTATTCTGGAGAGTGGCCCGAATTCAAGAAGAAAACAGGAACTTAGGAAGATAGTAGTTGTTGCCCATCTATAAGGCAAGCCACAGTCCATATATAAATTGGGCAGGATGAATGCTGTGAAGCTTTCTACAAGACAGGAAACATCCATTGATGCATTCTCTTTTCTAATATCTACAACGACAGATACAGTGGGATAAACAGACATAAAAACACTCGCCTTATCAAAAGACTTACTAGAAACGATCCAATCCAAACCAAACAAAGCGACTTTCCTACCTATTCCCAGATCATGAGACAAAACCACAAACTCACACGCACACCCACAAAGTCACCGCCTTCCCCCAAGTAGGTCTGTAACTATCCGGAGTGTCCTCTGACTGATGGGCCATACTATGTTCCCCCAAAATGGGCTATCCTATCTCAGATCTGGTCTCCTTGCAAACAATGTGAAGTTGTCAGGTGCCAGTGGTGAGCCACTACCTGCTTTCTCAGGAAAGGCCCCTCTTCAGAGCTCTCTTGGCATTTGGCCATCTTCACATCAGTAGTTACCAAGAAAGACTGACTCTGTCCTTGGTAAATCCAATCATGTGAGACCACTGGGACTGGGACTGGGACTGCCTCTGGGTGCCTGGCTTTTTGGATCCCAAGTTCAGAGAGTTCCATCACCAAGAAAGTGATGTAGGTCACTTCCTTCTGGAACTGAATGAGGTCACTGCCTAGGCAATCACTTTTTCCTAACATTTGCTTCCAAGTGTCCCAATAGATGGAGGCTGCCCCTACTTCCTGTGACACTTTCACAAGTTAGAATGGTATATCAAACATAGCACCCGGAAGCAGCTCTCCACACAGGCCTGGTTTGGTCCATCTTCTCTACATTAAGAAGAGAGAGATTGCTTCAGACACACCCATTCATCCTGACCAGGTTGTTTGTCGTGGAAGATGACTTTTGCTCTCTCAGGTCCTTCATAGCTTCCTCTATCTTCCCCAGGGTTCATTTCTGCATGGACCTTTGAGGTTCTCAGCAGGTGGAAGATCTCTTATGTTCCTGTATTGTAAGACCAACTCTGTCCCTGCTCTTCTGTAAAGTTAGATGGAGGGCAAAGAGTATGGTTAGGGTTAATAACATGTTTGATTTGGGTTAGGAATCATTCTGCTGGATGAATAATGGTATTGGGAACCTGCGATATTTGTAAGTATATATAGAGGTGAAATATATGTATGAAAACAGAAATCTAGGTAAGATTTGAAGCCCAGAAGGGCATTGGATCCTTTATTGGGATACTTAGCTTTGAATTATGTTCTGCACATGTGTCTCAGATAAATCTATACACAATGGTATAGGACCTTGTACTTGGATGATTGAATGTCGAAGAGAACATCCAGTCTAAAAAGGATAGTTGGTAGGATTAGGAAGATAGTTGGTAGAATTAGAAAAAAAGAGTGAGTATAGGATTTGAAAAAAAAGTTCTTTAGAAATAGGGTTTCAGGTAGAGAGAAAATGTAAATGTCAGCACATGTGAAGAGTTGGTCACAATGATGAATTGGGGAAAATATGTAGGAAAGCAGATATCAATAGAGACATAGGAAATCAGGCAAATGATAAAGTGATTGATTGGATTAGACATTTTCAGCAGGCTTGAAGTTGAATATATAATCTTAGGAAGAAACACATATGTAGTCACCAATAGGATTCACATTTGAGAGCATTAGCCAACCTGGACACGGGTGATTTTTATAATCCATACTCATATTCCATTTAGGCTTTGGTACAATTGTAAGTGTGACTTTGCATTTTTTTGCCAGAATATTACTGTGATAAAATGTATATGTAGATCAGGTGACATGAGTATTTCTTGCACCATTTCTGGGAGCAATATTTTGAAAAGGTATAAATTAGTATTGGGGGCACAAATAGGTGTACCATGTGTGTATGAATATAGAGAGAATGATTGAATAGACCATACTGTGAATAAATAATATAACTTGTTCCAACTTTACAAATTGGAATAAATTAATATCTCAAAATACATAGCAAATCTTATATTGATATACATACATTCATTCCAACCAGTTATACATCTAATGGTAATATTAGGGTTGTAGTTTATCATAAAATCTGTGTGAGTTTTGCTTCAAAATTGATTATGGAAATCGAAAATTATGTGTTTGGAAAGAAGTCTCATGAAATGAGCAGTCAAAAACAAGTAGGAATATATGTGTTCTGAAGCAGGAAGTGATTGAATGTGTTACAAATGTCTTTAAATTTGTGAACTTGTGGATGAAATGTACATTTTATGATGTACAAAAACTGAAGAAATAGAAATGTACCAGTGTTGAATAAAATTGAACGTCAAAATACACATCATGTCCCATAGGAATCTACTAGCATTGATGTTAAAGTGGGTCAGTTACTGTAGAAATATAAGGATTTGTTTGCACCATTCACTGAAGTAAGTTTTCAGTACTAGAAAACAAATATGTATTTCAGGTGGATGAATGTTTCTGAAAATAATCTTATGAAAAGTTGATTATAAAACCACATACATGAACATTATTGAATTTAGGGAGTGTATAATAAGACACATGTATTTCATATTTTGAAAAATCTAGAGTGTATATATATATATATATATATATATATATATATATATATATATACACACACACAAATACATTGGAAAGTAGAAAATATATGCCAATCAAAATTCATCATGAAATATATATCATTCACAGATCCAAAAATATTAATTTTACTGAACATGGATTTATGTATAATGTTGCTCAACTAAAAAGCTCACTCATAGTTTGAATTTTCAGTTCCAAAAGCATTTAGGAGGAGTGATTTCTTCTCATACTTTCTATCTGCCAAGTTAGCCACCTCACAAAAATGTACGTGTATTCCAGCTAGGATTTTGTATGTGCATATAAAAATACATGTGCTGAATTGGCTACAGAAAATGGGAGACAGGAATTCACCTGTGTGTTAACTTTAAAAACACATGTAGAACAATTTCAAGAAAAAAATTGACAAGATTTATAACTCCTGCCCTATATCATGCAAAAGGCAAGACCAACTATTCACCATGCCTCCTCTGAACTGCTTGTATTTCTATTCTGTTTGGGTTATTTTTCTCCATCATATTAGGATTAGTAGTCAGAGTCTAGTAGGGTATGGGTTAGTGTCAGAGTTTCAGTATTTCGAATGAAAAATTGCAAAATGTATCCAATGTGTATGTAAATATGTGCTACACAAAAATCTTCCCACTCTTATCCAGAACAATGTCTTGACAATACCTTTGCCCCAAGTAAGAAACAATTAGAGGAAAAGAGTTAGAAATTCCGTGAATACATATCTGGAATGGAAAACAATCAGGAGTTCACAATCTTGGAAGTGGTAGAGGAGTTTTCAAAAGTAAGGGACAGGGTAAACACTCCACAAAAATGGAATTCTGCTGGCCTAGAGACTTCTTGGGAAACTCTCTGTGAGGTTGGGCACTTGAAATATATGTTGTTGTCAGGAGCTTTAGCTTCCTTTCTAGTGAGACCATAAAAGCTGGGTCTGCATCTATGTGACCTGGTGGACATTGTTTCTTTTTTTCCCAATGAACATGAGGCAGCATTGCTGAATTCTCCCTTTGTAGGTAAACTGTGGCCCCTGGGGGCTAAATGTCTCCCCATGTGGACTGTGAAGCCATATGGTCATCCTCTATTTTCGTGGTGTTTTTTGCTGCTGCACTGGAAGTTTGGTACTTGCTTCACGAAATACAAGAAGTTTAAATGGAACACAGTACGGGAGGGAGTTCTGTCACATGTGGTGAGTCAGGGTCTGCAGGAGAATTCAAGAACCAGGCTTCTATCCCACATAGCTTGCCCCCTTGACTATAGCAACCTGATTTTGAACAGCGTCCTGAAACCTCTCCATATAACAAGATGCCTTTACATATAAGGGTCTGCTGGTTTGACCATGTCAGTGACAAGCCATTTGGAAGCCAATGGCAGATCCACATGGCCCCACCACAGATGTTTTATCACACACCTGCCCACCATTGCTCTAGGCCCACTACTCAGCAGGATCCAACTTTCTGGCATCTCTGTTAAACACCATTTTAATGAAAACCAGTCAATCAAGGCACTGTCTGGTATACTCATTGTTGGAAAAAGTATAAACGGCAGTCATACCCCAGAGAAAAACCCCAACATGGCGCCTAAGGACTTCTTCTTCCTACCTTCTTCTTTTCTGAAGTGGCGCGAAAAGTTCCCGCCCAGGTGAACTCTCCCACTGGTGCCAATTTCAAATCTCGCTAGCGGGGAACCTTAGCCCCAATGAGAACTAACTCCTGGGCTCCGGAGCTGATATCTGAAAGAACTTGCCAATAAACGGGTTGCCTGCCATTTATCTAAGTCCTTTAATCTCCTCCTTAGTTCTATATAAGCACACAGCTTTTTGCAATAAAATTGGAATTCTCCCGGCGAAGTGCCTTTGAGTGGGGAGTTCTTTCATTCTGGTGCCCCGTTTGAGGATACGGGAGAGCTCTTTCCAACAAGAGCCCCATCCCCCGTTCCGCCCAGACACTCCGTCCTGGTCCGCTCTTTTCAGACGCCAGCTTCCTGCACTCACCACTGATCTGATGTATGTAAGCTTCCCCTGACCCCGGCTCGCCAACTTCCTTCGGGCTACCGCTAGTTTTGTGACCCTGATCGTCCAGCACACTCTAGACGCCCGGTAGGGGAGAGGGAATTCCTCCCACCAAGACCTTTACTGGTCACAGTGGACCCTCTAGTGATCCGTTTCCCTTTGGGGCATGAGGGTTCTGAGTTTACACGAGAGGCTCTGTGGTTTTTCCTCCTTTGCTGCCACTGCTGCTGCTGGCTAGATTTGCTGTTTCCTGCAGGGCTGCTGTGTCTGGCTGAAGCTGCCTCTCTGCTCAGGGAAAACTGAACTCCCGTCCTAGAACTGCATTCTGCTGGAGCTGGAGTTCTGTTTTCATTACTGACTTCTTCAGCTGCGTTCGAAAACTTTCTTGACGTCAGGTTGCCCATGGCTCCAAACCCATTGGGTCTTCCAGATCGCACTTCACTGGTGACGACCAGGTAGTACCCTCTGTATTTCCTCGCGACAGCTGGTCATTTTGGGGACACCCACGTGACCCCCATTCGCCCTGAATTTCCTGGAAGCCGTTCCAGCTCGTGTTTTCTCTTTGTCTCTCTCGCTTACTCTTATTCTCTCTCTCTCTCTCTCTCTCTCTCTCTCTCTCTCTCTCTCTCTCTTCCATCTCTCCCTGTGACAATGGTCACCTCTTCATCTGTACCTGAAGCCTCACCTCTCAAATGTTTAATAAAAAATCTGGCCACACTCTCCCTCACACCAGACATCAAGCCCAAACTTTTAATTAAATTCTGTACCCAAGATTGGCCTCCATATCCACTGGATAATGGCAATCATTGGCCTCCAGAAGGCTCCTTAGATCCAAACCTCCCCTGGGACCTTTTTAACTACTGCCAGCGTCTGGAAAAGTGGAGGGAGATTCCCTGCATTGAAGGTATTAGCCTTCCCACACAGCACCTTGTCTCTGCTCCTCCTGCCCTCCCCCTCAGGTCCTCCTTGCTTGCAATCCCCTCTCTTTCCCTACTTCTACTTCTGACTTCACAGATTCTTCCTCATTCAACCCAGCAGATGAACCCCCACCTTCTCCCCAGCCCCATCTGCCCCTTCTCTTCTGCAATACCCTCCTCATCCTCTGCCTGATTCCATGGATCCTCAGCCTTCCATTTTATCCCCCTCCCCTCTGTCCTCTTCTGCCTGCTCCACTTCCTCCTCTTCCAAAGAGACACTCCGTTCCCCTCCCTCTCCTTCCTGTCCTCCGCCTGCCTCTCTCAGTCCTCCTTTTACCAGGTCTAAAGGACTCCTTCCCACCCCTAAGACAATCGCACCCCTTCGTGAGGTAGCTGGTCCCGAGGGTGTCATCAGAGTCCACGTGCCCTTCTCCAGGTCAGACATTACTCAGCTAGAGAGCAAGTTAGGCTCAATCACCACTAAACCCACCACTTACATTCGGGAGTTTCAATGGGTCCTGCAAGCATATAGCCTCTCATCATGACATATACATGCTCTTGGCGAATACACTTCTCCCCGAGGAAAGGCAATGGGTCTGGGAGCTAGCCCATGCCCATGCTGATGAAAATCATAGGACCAATCCTGACCACCCCACGGGCTCTCATGCTGTCCCAGAGCAGGAACCCTATGGGATTACAACACCCCTGAAGGCTTACAGACTCATGACCTTTTTACATCCTGCCTCTTGGCGGGCCTGAAAAAGGCGACCCACAAGGCTGTTAACTTTAAAAAGGTGCAGGAGGTCATTCAAAGGAAGGAGGAAACACCTTCAGAATTCCTGGATAGACTAACCAAGGCCCTTCAACACTGCAATAACTCGACCCAGAAACCCCTGATGGCCGTCATCTCTTAATGACATATGTTCTGGCCCAAAAATACTCTGACATTAAAGCCAAGCTTAAAAAGCTTGAACAGGGCCCTGCTACTCCTCAGACCGAAATCCTCGCTGTCTCTTTAAAGGTTTTTCATGGTAGAGAGGATGAAAGTGAACGCCATAGGCAGAGAGCTGAAAATGCCAAATTCCAAATGTTGGCCCAGGTCATTCAGAGAAGGCCATCACCACGCCGTCCCAATGTGACAGCCCCTGGAGCTTCCTTCAAATGTGGTAAGGATTGTCCTTCGCCGAGAACACCCTACAACCCCTGCCCAACATGCCATCAAAGGAGACACTGGGGGGCAGACTGCCCAACAACCCGGAAGGGAGGTTGGTCAGCCACCCGGCAACCCCAGCCTCTCCTGGGCTTGGCAGAGGAGGAATGATGGAGCCCTGGGCCTTCCCTCCAGACTATTACCATCAAGAATCAAGAACCTAGGGTCACCTTCCTGGTGGATGGACGCTTCATTACCTTCCTTTTGGATACTGGTGCCACTTTTTCGGTCTTGAGGGAGTATTGGGGTTCTACCACACCCTCAAAAACTCCTATTGTCGTGGTAGGAGGTAAACATATTTTCCCTCAAAATCCCTTTTGTCCTTCACTCACTCCTTTCTCGTTATGAGCCATTGCCCCATTCCCCTTCTGGAAAGTGACATACTCTCACTATTAAAAGTCACCATTCACATATCACCCCACACCTCTCCTACCTCTCATTTCCTCATGATGTTCCTAGGGGCAGATACACCTCCTCCATGCACTCTCCCACGACTATCTAAACCAGTTAACCCTGAGTTTTGGGACACAACTACACCCTTTATGGCTAAATGCAGTCCTATTCATATTGTCTTTCTGGACCCTTCAAGATATATTAGTCAACCATGATATCCACTCACAACCACAGCCTTCCTCGGATTAGAAGCCATCATCCAGGATTTATAATGAAAGGGGTATCTTAGGCCTACACACTCTCCTTTCAACACCCCCATTCTGGCAGTTAAGAAACCTAACGTGTCCTACAGGCTGGTTCTAGACCTTCCCCTTGTCTACTCCTCTGTGGTCCCCATCCACCCGCTAGTGTCCAACCCTTACACCCTCCTCTCTCAGATCCCTGCCACTAATATCCACTTCTTGGTTCTAAATTTGAAACATGCATTCTTTTCTATTCCCTTGTTCTCAGAATCTCAGGATATCTTTGCTTTTACTTGCACTTACTCTCACACCCGCCATTCTCATCAGCTTACCTGGACTGTCCTCCCACAGGGATTCAGGGATAGCACCCATCTCTTTGGCCAAGTTCTTGCCCAGGACCTCACATCCTTTCACCCGACCTGTCCTGACTCTACTCTCCTTCAATATGTCGATGACCTTCTTCTATGTAGTCCCTCTGGGAACACTCTCAATCCCACACTGCTCAGCTTTTTAATTTCCTAGCAGACAAGGGAAATAGGAAGTCTCCCCACAAGGCCCAGGTTTCCCAGTCTTCTGTCACCTTTCTTGGTTTTTGCCTTACACCCAGAAAAAAGGAAATAACACTGGATAGGAGGCAACTCCTCTCTGATCTTCCAGTGCCCCATACAAAAGCCAAAATACTATCATTCCTAGGACTAGCAGGTTATTTTAGGGCCTGGATCCCAAATTATTCTCTTCTATACAAATCCTGTATGAACTAGCAAAGGGACCCCCTAGTGAATCTCTTGCCTCCTCCCCAAACTACCACTTGTGCAGGCTTCAGCAACTTGTCTTAAAGGCACTTGCCCTTCACCTTCCTGATCTTTCAAGACCATTTCATGTATATGTCCATGAAAAAGGGAGGCAAGAACTTGGGGTCTTAGGTCAAAACTATGGGCCTACATTTGCACCTGTGGCATATTTGTCCAAGCAAATTGACCCTACCATCCGTGAGTGGGCCCCTTGCTTAAGAGCTCTGGCTGCTGGACAAATTTTACACAAAGAAGCCTCTAAGCTTACTTTTAGGGCCCCTTTAACTATCCACTCCCCACATCACTTGAAGGATCTTTTAGCTTATAAGGGCTTTCAAACCCTTCCTCCATCCAGAGTTCTGTCACTCCTCACTTCCTTTCTGGAAAACCCTAATATTACTTTCCTCCCCTGCTCTGCACAGAACCGTGCCTCACTGCTCTCAATGACTCCCACGTCTAACACACCAACTCATAATTGGTTGGAAACCTTAGATGATTTCCTCCCCTGTCATTCTTCCATTTCTGAGAGACTACTAGCCAAGCCTGACCTTATCTGGTTTACTGATGGCAGTTCCTTTAGGCAGAATTGCACTCATTACTTTGGATACACTGTAGTTTCAGCCACTGAGATTATAGAGGCCAAAGCTCTGCCTTCAGGAACTACCAACCAGCAGTCTGAACTTATAGTAGCCACTCGTGCCTGCCTTCTAGCACAAGGTAAATCCCTAACCCTTTATACTGATTCAAAATATGTCTTCCATATCTTATCCCATGCTGCAATATGAAAGGAGCGAGGCCTACTTACCACCAAAGGTAATGTGATCACTAATTCGGCTCTTATAACCAATCTGATAAAGGCCTCCCACTTACCCACTCAGGTGGGAGTTGTCCATTGTAGGTCTAATTAGAAGGACGTCTGTCTCTCTTATCACTGAGGGCAATGTCAAAGCTGACCAGGCGGAACAAATGGCTGCTACCACTTCCAATGATGGACCCCCTGGGGGACATATAATGGCCACTTTAGACAGCTCATCTGAAGCCCCTACTTCTTCCAGTAAGAACAAGGATCTCTTCAAGTTCCTTCATACTCTATTCCTTTCCAATTCTCAGTCTTTGACCCTCTTTTTACAGAGCTTCTTCTCGCTCACCCTCTCTGACAAAGCCATGCTACAGAATATAGCCTCTAATTTTCAGATCTGTCAGTGGACCAACACTTATACTCCTTTAAGGCCCAAACCTTTTCCTTCCCACCAAGCCCGGGGACACATTCCCACTGCTGACTGGCAGGTAGACTTCACCAACATGCTCACAGTATGGCGCACTAAATACCTCCTTGTCTTTGTGGACACTTTCTCTGGTTGGATTGAGGCATTTCCCACTTCCAATAAAACGGCTTCCACTGTAGCTTTAATCTTACTGACAGACATCATCCCCAGGTTTGGTATGCCCACTTCTCTACAATATGACAATGGCCCTGAGTTTATTTCTAGAATCACACAAAAGGTCTCTCAAGCCCTCTCCTTCAAGTGGCATTTCCACTGTCCATATTATCCCCAAGCTTCAGGGAAAGTGGAAAGGGTAAATTGTACTCTAAAGAAAGTCCTTACCAAATTGACAATGGAATTAAACTTAGACTGGGTCAAACTCCTTCCCTTGGATTTGCTTCGAATCAGAGCTCTCCCTAAAAACCATCTTTACTGTCTCCCTTTGAGATAATGTATGGAAGACCTCTTATACCCCCTGGGTTGGTCATTTCACAAGGACCTCTCACCCGAGATTTGTCTTTGCCTCTTTTGTATCATCTCCGCTCGGAACTCTGGAAATATCAGGACTGGCTTCATCCGGACCCAGTGTCCTCTCCAAACACTCCTCCCTTAACACCTGGGAGTCTAGTATATTATAATACCCCAGAGGAGAAAGGGACTCTTGCCCCAAAATGGGAAGGCCCCTATCCTGTCATTCTCTGTACCCCCACTGCCGCCAAACTCTCCTTACCAGACAACCGTCTAACTCCCTGGATTCACATTTCTAGGTTGAAGCCATATCACCAGGAGGCCCCACCTGCTGACGACAGGACCAACCCAGAGGAACTCCAAGAATCACCTCCTGAACCTCCCATTAACTCCTGCTCTCCACACTCATCTCACCCATTTAAGTTGCGGCTCACACGGTGTTCCATGCAGCCCAATTCCTCTTAAAAAAGTCACAATGGGCTCTCTCAACACCCTAATCTTCTGTAACTGCTTGTTTTTTGTGCTCTGCTTATTTTCTGTGCTCTATCGGGACTGGTCTTTACCCTCCTCTCCTACCATGTATTTATTCACTCTTCAGGAACGATACTCAGAACATGGCATGTAGAAGGTCCGTGCAGTGGATGCAACTACTTGCTTCATCCACAACTGCAACTCTATTTCCCTAAAATTGTCACCTTCAAGGACCTTCGTCCCTGGTAGCTGGAACTGGCTTTTCATTTGCTTCCTTTTTGATCAAACAAAAGACTATTGTCATTGGTGGCCTGAGATATATAATGGGTGCCCCTATTGGTCATGCAGGTTCCATGTTGAACATGGTAGCTATTCTTACCACTCACTTGGTTACCCTAAAGTGTGGACTTCTAGTTACCTAAAGTGGGATAAAGTCTCTTTATCTGATAACAATGGATGGTATACTTTAGATATACCTGACCCCAAGGCCAAACGTTGGGACTATGTTGAGTTTGCTGTCTATGCTCGGACAACCTCAGCCAGACCCACAGGGTGGATGACAGTTGGCCGCACCCTGATTATGCCACCTAAGGCAACCATCCAGGTAGTCGAACACATTAAGGAGTCAGAATCAAAACTTTTAGATCTTATCCATAGCTCATCCACAAAGGATTCAGACCCTTCAACCCCCTCAGGTCCCCCTGACACATGGCTCAATTTTTTACACCAATCTCTTCGATTATTAAACTCCACCCCTCTTTCTGTGCCTCCTTCTCAGTGCTTTCTCTGTGCTTCACTTAGTCCCATTAGCGGCAGGAAATATTTCAGCAAAAACCTACAATTTCTCTAAGAAAGGACAACCCCTACATGTGACACGTATCCCACTGTGGGAAAGTTATTTCACCAATACTTTATTTGCTTTCATCTGTTTCCACCTGCCAATAATGAATCCTTTACCCATTTGTTCCTTGAGCTTAAGCACCCAATCGAGCCCTGCATTTATGCAACCTGGACATTTCCTCTGGTGTAATGGGTCTTTAAGTACCTCAACGATCAATGTCTCTGGCACCTGTTTCTTGGTTACTGTAGTTCCTCAGGTGTCTTTGTATACTCCCACCGAATTCCGACAGTTGGCCCTACCTTCCTGAACCCGTAGGGCAGTCTTTCTGCCGGTTCTGGTAGGCCTCACTTTAACAACCTCAGTGGGGGGTCTCGGACTCTCTGGTGGAGCTATAGGTCATGCTCTATGGGCATTCAAAGACCTGCAACAAAAACTGCAGGAAGCACTGGATACCACTGCTGAGTCTCTGGGCTCCTTGCAGCGCCAGGTTACTTCATTGGCACAAGTGGCTTTACAGAACCAAAGGGCAATTGATCTTCTCACTGCAGAAAAAGTGGGTACATGCCTATTCCTCAGAGAGGAATGTTGCTCTTATGTTAATGAATCTGGGCTGATAGAAAAAAATGTTGTTAAATTGCAGAAATTATTGACCAAATTGCTCAAACCTAGCTCCTCCAATCCCATAACAGGGTTCTTCCAATCCTATCTTGCCATGTACTTACTACCTATCTTGGGGCCCCTTATTGGGATGCTCCCTTTTTTTGCTCTCTTGCCATGCATAATGAAGTTCCTTCAAACCCAACTGCAAAAAATTTCTAATCAAAATTTCAACCAGCTTTTGCTTAGGCACTACCATCCTCTGATGACCGATGAACCCCTAACATCTCCAAGAGAACAGTTCACTCAGTGATGAAGCTCACTACCAGGCACGATGGAATGCAACGTACATCAGACAGCGGGAGGCAACGAGCTTGGAGAACCTCTTAATCTGCCATCCTGGATTCATGAGTCTTTATGACCTTCTAAGCTTCCTCATGGCCCTTGGCCTCTTCTATGTCAGTCCCCCAACATGGAACTTCTGCCAAAAATTGACCTTTGCTTTAATTTTTGTCTTCATTCTGTTTTTATTCGCTCTGATCTTCTTCAAGTGCTGGTGACGCCATGACCAGGCAACGCTTCCAGTATTTCCTAGAGTCTCTGTTACAGGACCAGTAGCTGATACCAACAATCTCCTCCATCCAGAACTGGTTTCATGCCATCGACAACTTGTGGCATCAGGGAACTTTCATAGACTTTACCCCTACGGAAGTAGCTATCTATACCACTGGCTTTTATTTCTGGCTGCCATGATATCCCCAGACCTGGCCCTCGAGCATTTGTCCACTTCCCTTTCTAGGCCCCACAGCACCCCCACACAGCAGGCAGCAGCCAGAAATGACAAACAATGACCCACTTTCTAAGAAAACAAAAAGGGAGGAATGTTAGGAAAAGTATAAATGGCAGGCATACCCCAGAAAAAAACCCCAACATGGCACCTAAGGACTTCTTCTTCGTACCTTCTTCTTTTCTGCAGTGGCGTTAAAAGTCCCCGCCCTTGTTAACTCTGCAGCCAGCGCCAATTTCAAATCTCACTGGTGGGGAACCTTAGCCCCAATGAGAATTAATTCCTGGGCTCCGGAGCTGATATCTGAAAAAACTTATTCTCAGAACATGGGACCAAATCACAAACCCACAACCACACCCACAAAGGCACCTCCTTCCCCCAAGTAGGTCTGTGACTATTCGGAGTGTTCTCTGACTGCTGGGCCATACTATGTTCCTCCGAAATGGCCTGCCTTTTCTCAGATCTGGTCTCCTTGGTCAACTCTGTGAAGTTGACAGGAACCAGTGGTGAGCCACTACCTTCTTTCTCAGGAAAGGCCCCTCTTCAGAGCTCTTCTGGCATTTGGACATCTTCAAATCAGTAGGTACCAAGAAAGACTGACCCTCTCCTTGGTAAATCCAAACAAGTGAGACAACTGGGACTGGGACTGGGACTGGCTCGGGGTGCCTGGCTTCCTGGATCCCAAGTTCAGAGAGTTCCAACACCAAGGAAGTGAGGTGAGGTCACTTCCTTCAGGAACTGAATGAGGTCACTGCCTTGGCAACCACTTTGTTTTAGCAGTTGCTTCTTATGGTCCCTTTAGATGGAGGCTGCCCCTACTTCCTGTGACCCTTTCATAAGTTAGAATGGGATATAATCCATAGGCTCTCAGGAACAGCTCTCCAAAAGGCCTGGTTTGATCCATCTCCTCTACATTAAGAAGACAGAGGCTGATTCAGACACCAAACTTCATCCTACCAGGTTGTTTTCCATGGAAGATGACTTTTGCTCTCTCAGGTCCTTCATAGCTGCCTACATCTTCTCCAGGGATCATTTCTGCACATACCTTTGAGGTTCTCATCAGGTGGAAGATCCCATACATTCCTGTATTGTAAGACCAACACTGTCATTGCTTTTCTGTAAAGTTAGATTGAGGGAACAGTTTATGGTTAGTGTTAATAACATTTTCAATTTTGATTAGGAACCATTCTGCTAGATGAACAATGGTATTGGGAACCTGTGATATTTATAAGAATATAGAGGTGAAATATATGAACAAAAAGAGAAATCTAAGTAAGATTTGAAGCCCAGAAGGTCATTGGGTTCTTGATTGGGATACTTAGCATTGAATTACGTTCTGCACAGATGTCTCAGATAAATCGATATACAATGGCATAGGACCTTGTACCTTGGATGATTGAATGTAGAAGAGAACATCCAGTCAAAAAGGGATAGTCGGTAGGATTAGGAAGACAGTAGGTAGGTTTAGGAAGAAGAGTGAATATAGGATTTTGACCAAAGTTTTTTAGCAATAGGGTTTCGGTTAGAGAGTGAATGTTAGTGATAGCACATGTGAAGATTCAGTCACAATGATGAACTGGGGAAAATATGTAGGAAAGCAGATATCAATAGACACATTACAAAATCATTCAAAGTGTAAAGTGAGTGACAGCTTTAGACGTATTCAAAGGGTTGAGTTTGAATATATAATCTTTGGAAGAAACAAATATGTAGTCACCAATAGGATTTTCATTTGAGATCATTAGGCAACCTGGACATGGATGTTTTTAGTAATCCAGGATCACTTTCCATTTAGGTATGGTACAATCATAAGTGAGAACTTTGCTTTTTCTGTTCAGAATATTACTGTGATAAAATGTATATGTAGATCAGGTTACATGTATTTGTTCCACCATTTCTGGGAGCAATATTTTGAAGACGTATAAATTAGTATTGGGGGTACAAAGAGGTGTACCCTGTGTCTATGAATATAGAGATAATACATGAATAGACCATACTGTGAATAAATAATATAACTGGTTCCACTTTAAATAATGGATTGAATTGATATCTGTAACTAAGTAAGAAATCTTACATTGATATACAATCATTCTTTCCAACCACTTATACATTTAAAGGTAATATTAGGGTTATGGTTTATCATGACGGGTGTTTTGCTTCAAATATGATAAAGGAAATCGAAAATAATGTGTTTGGAAAGAAGTCTCATGAAAAGAGCAGTCAAGAAACATGGAGGAATACATGGGTTCTGAAGCAGGAAGTGATTTGAAGTTAAACAAATGAGTATAAATTTGCTAAATTGTGGATGAAATATTTATATATCCTCTGATGTGCATAAACTGAAGAAATAGTAATGTTCCAGTGTTGAATAAAAATGAACGTCAAAATGCACATCATGTCCCATAGGAATCTAATCTACTTGCATTGATGTTAAACTCGTGTCAGTTACTGTAGAAATATTATGATTTGGCTATTTTTTTGGTGTTATAATACAATTTATTTTAGTACTAGCATGCCACAGAATGTAGAGGAAGGAACAATGGATTATTATTATCATTGTGATAATTTAAGGTTTTATATCACATTAAGCTATAATATGGCATAATATATCTTATGAATTAGAGAAAATTTTTTTTAAAAAACCAATTATTTAAGGACCATATGCACTGACAATTTAAATGGCTTTCTCGTGATTTCAATTTCTATCAATTGTGTATTAATTGCCAAATATTTATTTTAGTACTTTTCACATTCATAATTGATATAAAGTCAATTGTTTAATTCTTCTTGTAAGTAGTTACTTATTACAGCAGGGACATTATTAATAATTCTAAATCTTTATAAGAAAAATGGTACAAAGTTATTTTCATGCAAAATTAAGAATAATTGCCTTCTCTGAATGTTTGATTGTTAATACATATAACAAAGAGCTTTTGATGAGTCTCTTCCCCAGTAAAACATAAAATTGAAAGATATAGTTGGGTATGTATGTCCAAATAAAGATAAGAAGAAATACACTTTATTAGCTAGAAACAATTAAATAAAAGATGAAAAGAAAAATCCAATACATTGTACGAACTTGTCAGATGAGGTAGTATTCTGGAAGAATAGCCTAAGGCTAGACATGGTCCATGACAAAATATTAACTAAAAAAATGAAATATGAAAAATATAGGAAATGCTAGGAATTTTTCATGAAGGTAGGTGAATTATCCTTTAATCTCATTTTATATGCATTTTCAAAAGCCAAATTTCTGGTAAAATAAATTTGTGATAGTTACAACTACACAAAACAAAGTTTCTGCTTAGCAAAATGAATGCATCTCAACCCTTTTTTAGCTGATTTCTTCCCACTCAATTTTAAACCTTTATTTATTTATTTATTTTTATTGGTTGCTCAAAACATTACAAAGCTCATGATATATCATCTTTGATACATTTTTCTCATTTGGTTTATGAACTCCCATTTTTTCCCCAAATAAAAATTGCAGAAACACATTGCTTACACATTCACATTTTTACATAATGGCATATTAGTGACTGTTGTATTCTTCTACCTTTCCTATCCCCTACTATCCCCCCTCCCCTGCCCTCCCATCTTCCCTCTCTACCTCATGTGCTGTTGTTTAATTCTCTCCATTATTTCCGCCCCATTTCCCCTCACAACCTATTATGTGTAATTTTGTGTATCATTGAGGGTATTCTACCATTTCCATATGCTTTCTGTTCTCTCTCCCTTTCTCTCCCCCCACACGTCTTTGTATAATGTTAATCTTTTCCTCATGCTCTTCCTCCCTTTCTGTTCTTAGTTGCTCTCTTTATATCAAAGAAGACATTTGGCATTTGTTTTTTTAAGGATTGGCTAGCTTTGCTTAGCATATTCTGCTCTAATGCCATACATTTCAATGCAAATTCTATGATTTTGTAATTTTTTAGTGCTGCGTAATACCCAATTGTGTGTAGATTCCACATTTTTTTTATCCATTCATCTATTGAAGGGCATCTAAGTTGGTTCCACAGTCTAGCTGTTGTGAATTGTCCCGCTATGATCATTGATGTGGCAGTATCCCAATAGTACGCTGTTTTAAGATCCTCAGGGAATAGTCCAAGAAGTGTGATAGCTTGGTCAAATGGTGGATCCATTCCCAGCTTTCCCAGGAATCTCCATACTGCTTTCCAAATTGGCTGCACCAATTTGCAGTCCCACCAGCAGTGTACAAGTGTCCCCTTTTCCCCACATCCTCGCCAACACTTACTGTTGTTTGACTTCCTAATGGCTGCCGATCTTACTGGAGTGAGATGGTATCCTAGGGTGGTTTTGATTTGCATTTCTCTGACTGCTAGAGATTGTGAGCATTTTTTCATGTACTTGTTGATTGATTGTATGTCCTCCTCTGTGAAGTGTCTGTTCAGGTCCTTGGCCCATTTGTTGATTGGGTTATTTGTTACCTTACTTTTTAATTTTTTGAGTTCTTTGTATATTTTGGATATTACGGCTTTATCTGAAGTGAGAGGGGTAAAAATTTGTTCCCAGGATGTAGGTTCTCTATTTACCTCTCTTATTGTTTCTCTTGCTGAGAAAAAAAAACTTTTAGTTTAAGTAAGTCCCATTAATTTATTCTTGTTATTAACTCTTGGGCTATGGGTGTCCTATTAAGGAATTTGGAGCCCGATCCCACAGTATGTAGATCGTAGCCAACTTTTTCTTCTATCAGATGCAGTGTCTCTGATTTGATATCTAGCTCCTTGATCCATTTTGAGTTAACTTCCTTGCTTGGCGAGAGAAAGGGATTCAGTGTCATTTTGTTGCATATCGATTTCCAATTTTTCTAGCACCATTTGTCCTTCGTATATTGCAGGTTTTTAGCCTCTTTTATCAAATATAAGAAAGTTGTAATTTTGTGGAATGGTTTCTGTGTCCTCTATTCTGTACCATTGGTCCACCTGCCTGTTTTGGTACCAGTACCATGCTGTTTTTGTTACTATTGCTTTGTAGTACAGTTTGAAGTCTGGTATCGCTATACCTCCAGATTCAAACATCCTGCTTAGAATTGCTGTTGCTATTCTGGGTCTTTTGTTTTTCCATATGAATTTCATGATTGCTTTATCTTTTCTACAAGAAATGTCGTTGGGATTTTGATTGGCATCAATTTAAACCTGTAGAGAATTTGGGTAATATCGCCATTTTGATGATGCTAGTTCTGCCTATCCATGAATTGGGTATATTTTTCCATATTCTAAGATCTTCTTCTATCTCTTTATGTTTCTGTAGTTTTCATTTATAAATCTTTCACCTCTTTTGTTAGGTTGATTCCCAACTATATAATTGTTTTTCCAATTATCTTATTTTCTTTGAGGATATTTTGAATGGAGTGGTTTTCCTCATTTCCATTTCAGAAGTTTTGCTGCTGATATACAGGAATGCCTTTGATTTATGCGTGTTGATTGTATATCTTGCCACTTTGCTGAATGTATTTATTAACTCTAGCAGTTCCTCTGTAGACCCTTTTGGGTCTGTTAAATATATTATCATGTCATCCGCAAATAGCGATAATTTAAGTTCTTCTTTTCCTAGTTTTATGCCTTTAATTTCTTTTGTCTGTCTAATTGCTATGCCTAGTATTTCAAGAACTGAATTAAATAGAAGTGGTGATAGAGGGCATCCCTCTTGTTCCAGATTTTAGAGGGAATGCCTTCAGCTTTTCTCAATTTAGGATGATGCCAGCCTGAGCTTTAGCATATATAGCTTTTACAATCTTGAGGTAAGTTCCTGTTATCCCTAGTTTTTCTACTGTTTTCAACATAAAGGGATGCTGAACTTTGTCGAATGTTTTTTCTGAATCTATCGATACGATCATATGGTTGTTGTCTTTAAGTCTATTGATGTGGTGAATAGCATTTATTGATTTCCATATAATGAACCAGCCTTGCATCCCAGGGATGAATCCTACATGATCATGGTGCATAATTTTTTTGATATGCTTTTGTATTCGATTCACCAAGATTTTATTGAGAATTTTTGCATCCAAGTTTATTAGAGATATTGGTCTGTAGTTTTCTTTCTTTGAAGTGTCTTTGTCTGGTTTTGGGATCAGGGTGATATTGGCCTCATAGAATGAATTTGGAAGAGTTCCTTATTTTTCTATTTCTTGAAATAGCTTGGAAAGTATTGGTATTAATTCCTTTTTGAAGGTTTTGTAGATCTCTGCTGTATACCCATCCGGTCCATGGCTTTTTTTGGTTGGTAGTATTTTGATGGCTTCTTCTATTTCTTCCTTTGTTATTGGTCTGTTTAAATTGTGTGTGTCTTCCTGACTCAATCTGGGCAGATCGCATGACTTAAGAAGTTTATTGATATCTTCACTATCATCTATTTTATTGGAACATAGGGTTTCCATATACTTTCTAATTATCTTCTTATTTCTGTAGTGTCTGTTGTGATATTGCCTTTTTCATCCCGTATGTTAGTAATTTGAGTTCTCTCTTTTCTTCTCTTCCTTAGCATGGCTAAGGGCCTGCAAATCTTATTTATTTTTTCAAAGAACCAACTTTTAGTTTTATCAATATTTTCAATTTTTTTTTTGTTTCAATTTCGTTGATTTCTGCTCTAATTTTAATTATTTCTTGCCTTCTACTACATTTGCTGTTGTTTTGCTCTTCCATTTCTAGGTTTTTGAGGTGTAGTGTGAGTTCATTTATTTGCTGATTTTTCTTTTTTTTTTTGAGGAAAGAACTCCAAGAAATGAATTTCCCTCTTAAAACTGCTTTCATTGTGTCCCATAGATTCCAGTATGTTGTGTCTGTATTGTCATTTGTCTCTACGAATTTTTTTATCTCCTCCTTTATGTCTTCTGTAAACCATTGATCATTCAGTAGCATGTTGTTCATTTTCCATGTGATGTAGGATTTTTCCTTCCTTCTTTTATCATTGATTTCCAGATTCATTCCATTATGATCAGATATTCTGCATGGTATTATCTCCACGACTTTATATTTACTAAGAATTGCCCTTTGGCATAATATATGGTCTATCTTTGAGTAGGATCCATGAGCTGCTGAGAAAAACGTGTATCCACTTTTTGATGGTTGATATATTCTATATATGTCGGTGAAGTCTAGGTTACTGATTTTGCTGTTGAATTCTATAGTTTCTTTATTCAGTTGTTGTCTAGAGGATCTGTCTAATGGCTAGAGTGGTGTGTTGAAGTCACCCATAATTATTGTGTTGTAGTTTATTTGACTATTGAACTTGAGGCGAGTTTGTTTTATGAGTGTTGCAGCTCAATTGTTTGGTGCATACAAATTGATAATGGTTATGCATTGTTGGTGCAAGGTTCCTTTTAACAGTATATAGTGTCCTTCTTTATCCCTTTTGATTAACGTAGGTTTGAAGTTGATTTTATTCGATATGAGTATGGCCACTCCTGCTTGCTTCCGAGGGTCATGTGAGTGGTATGATTTTTCCCAAACTTTTAATTTCAGCCTCTGTATGTCTTTACCTATCATATGAGTCTCCTGAAGGCAGCATATTGTTGGATTTTTTTTTTTGATCAAGGTTACTAGCTTATGTCTCTTGATTGGTGAGTTTAGGCCATTAACATTTAAGGTTACAATTGAAATATGATTTCTACTTCCAGTCATGTTTGTTTATTTGTTTATTTATTTATTTATTTATTCATTTATTTATTTATTTTGGTTAGTTTTTTCTTTTTGGTTATTTTCCTCTCCCTTTACTGAGATACCTCCTGCTGCTAGTTTCAGGCATTACTTTTCAAATCCTCTTCTTGTAGTATTTTGCTCAAAATGCTTTGCACTGCTGGTGTTCTGGCTGTGAATTCTTTTAGCTTTTGTTTATCGTGAAAGACTTAAATTTCATTGTCAAATCCGAAGCTTAATTTTGCTGGATACAGTATTCTTGGTTGGAATCCATTATTTTTGAGCATTTGAAATACTTTGTTCCAGGATCTTCTTGCTTTCAAAGTTTGTGATGAAAAAAATCAGTCGTTAACTTAATTGGTTTACCCCTGAATGTAACCTGCCTACTTTCTCTCGTAGCTTTTAATATTCTCTCTTTGTTCTGTATGTCCTTGTTCTGGCTATCTTCATAAATATTTGTCTTGGAGTTGGTCTATTATGGTTTTGAATGCTTGGGGTCCTGTAGGCTTCCAGGATTTGGCAATCCATTCCATCTTTCATCTCTGGGAAATTTTCTAGAATTATTTCATTTAATATGTTGTCCATTCCTTTGGTTTGAATCTCTATGCCTTTTTCTATCCCGATGACTCTCAAATTTGTTTTTTTTTATGACATCCCATATCTCTTGAATAGATTGCTCATGGGATTTAAGCATCTTTTCTGTGTTTACTCTATTCTTTTCAAGTTGATAAACTTTGTCTTCATTATCTGACGTTCTAACTTCTACTTGATCTAGTCTATTTGTAATACTCTTCGTTTGAGTTTTTAATTTGGTTTATACTTTCCTGCATTTCTAGGATTACTGTTTGATATTTCTTTTTAATGTCTCTATCTCCTGGTAAAGCTCATTCTTTGCCATTTGAATTTGTTTGTTTATTTGATTTTCAAAATATACTTTTATTGCTTGGACTTGCTGCCTCATGTCTTCTCTAATATTCCTTTCCATCTGAGTTAGGTATGCCTTGAGTTTTTTCCCTATCCCTATTTCTGATGCTTCATGGTCCTCCTTTAGAATTTAGTTGTCCTGCATTTTTTGCACACCTTCTTTTCCCTTGTTTTTTCATGATGTTCACGTTACTTTTCAGCTCAATTTTATTGCTGTGTTTCTGCTTTCTTCAATAGATTTGTTTTGGTTTTATATATCTCTGTTGTCTCTCTTTTGTGTTTGTAGACTATGCCTGCAAAAGTGGATTCCACTTGGAAGGAATTCCGACAGCTGAGCTCCAGTGATGTCACCTGTCTGCTATGGCGGGCCCCAGGCTCCTTGCCGGGGTGTTTGAATGGGGGGTGGGACTGGACTGTCTCTGGTTGGTTTCACCTCCCGGTCGCTGGCGGGCAGGCGGTCTCCAGCCATCCAGTCATGCAATCAGCGAATGGGCTGTCACCGGCGGGCGGGTGATCTCTAGCTGCCCAATTGCGCAGGCAGCCAGCGGGTGATTGGTTGCTGGTGGGCAGGCGTTCTCCAGCCTCCTAGTCACGCGTGTCTGTCCTCTGGTCCCCTGGTTTCCTCTGCGAGTCCTGATTTCCCCTGCTACACCAGATTTCCCCTGAGTGATGCCTCTTGGCAGCTCAAACTGTACTCTTTGCCTGCCGTTCCTTGGGTGTGGAGGGTGTCTATTTGGAACACTGGCACTCTATTGTTTTGATTTTTTCCACTTGCCCCACCCATTGCGCTGGCTAGACAAGTTTTGTTTTCACCGGTGATGGGAGGAAGGTTGAAGGTCAGGTGCCACTAGTTTTCCCCCCGTCTTTATGAAGGCTTTCTCTGGTAATCCCTCCCCCGGAAAGCCTAAGAGAGAATTTTTGCTAATTACCTGCTGTATGGGAGATGAGCTGAGTAACACACACCTTTTTTGTTTTTCCTATCTGTCGGAGAGTGGTGGTGGATACTTCAGCTCTCCAAGATGGTGGCCGTTGGTTTTCTCGGTGGAGTTTCGGTTGTGGGGGATAGAACTGTAACACTTTCTTCCCCATCTGAAATCCCGAACTCAGCCCCGGGCTCAGTGGTGGGTGAGCCAGCCGGATTCAACAGAATCCGCAGCAACGTTTCTCCCTGCATGCTGGTCGCTTCACGGTGGAGGCCCGCCGTCTGTAGCCACGGCATGGGCCGCACGGATCAGCCACCCCAGATCTTCGGTCGCATAGTTGGCTCTTGTTTGAGACTCAATTACAGGACCTCGGTGGTGGAAATCATTCTTCTAGGTTCCAGGCACACCCATTTTTCTGTAAGATCCTAACAAGATACTTTTTCGTCATTCTAACTCCTTATTCACATGTGAAGTTGCGCAGTACAAAGGGTGTGATGCACTCTATTCATGGCCATCTTGCAATGTCAAAATATTAGGATTTCTATGCACCATTTACTGAAGATAGTTTTCAGTACTAGTAAACCAAAATGTTATTTCAGGTGGATGAATATTTCTGAGAATAACCTTTTGAAAAGTAGATTATAAATCCACATACATGAATATGAATGAAATTTGGGAATGCATAATAAGACACATATATTTCATATTTTGAAAAATCTGGAGGATATATATATATATATATATATATATATATATATATATATATACAGACACACACAGAGAGACATTAAAAAGTAGCATTATATATGCCAATCGAAATTCATCACGAAATACATATCATCCACAGATTCAAAAATATTTATTTTACTGAACATGGATTTATGTATAATGCTATTTAAATAGGAGGATCACCCATAGGTTGAATTCTCAGTTCCAACAGCTTTTAGAAGGAGTGATATCTTCTCACAATTTCTATATGCCAAGTCAGCCACCTCACCAAAAATATACGTGTGATACCAGGTATGAATCTATATGTGCATATAAAACTACATGTGCTAAATAGGCTACAGAGAAAGGGAGACAAGAATTCACATATTTGTTAACTTTAAAAAAACATGGAGAATTCTTTCAACCAAATAATTGACTAGATTCATAACTCCTACCCTTTATAATGCAAAAGGCAAGTCCAACTATACACGATGCCTCCTCTGAACTGCTTGTATTTCAATTCTGTTTGGGTTATTATTCTAGTCAGAGTTTAGTAGCGTAGGGGTTAGTGTGAGGGATTCACTATTTTGACTGGAAAATTATAAAATGAATCCAATGTGTATGCAAATATGTGCTACAAAAAATTGTTCCCACTGTCATCCAGAACAATGGCTTGACATTACCTAGTCCCCAAGTAAGACAAAATTAGAGGAGAAGAGTTAGAAAATCTGTGAATACATATTTGGAATAGAATATGCTAAGGAGTTTCCAAAAGTAAGGGACAGGGTAAACACTCCACAAACTGGAGCTCTTCTGGCCTAAAGACTTCTTGTGGAACTGCCTCTGTGGTTGGGCACTTGAAACATATGTTGTTGTCCAGTGCTTTAGCTTCGTTTCTAGTGAGACCAATAAAGGTGGGTCTGCATCTATGTGATCTGGAGGACATGGTTTCTTATTTTCCACTGAACATGAGCAGCAGTGCTGAATTTGCTATTTGTAGCTAAACTGTGGTCCCTGGGGTCTAAGTGTCTCCCCATGTGGACTGTGAAGCCATTTTGTGATCCTAAAGTTTTCATGGTGTTTCTTGTGGCTTCACTGGGAGTTTGGTATTTGCTTCACAAAATACAAAGAGGTCAACTGGGACACAGTGCTGGAGGGAGTTCTGTCACGTGTGGTGGGTCAGTTTCTGCAGGACAATGCACCAACCATGCTTCTATCCCACATAGCTTTCCCCATTGACCATAGCAACTTGATTCTGAAACTTTCCCTGAAACTTCTCAATATTACAAGATGCCTTTACATAGAAGGGACTGCTTGCTGCACCATGTCAATCACAAGACATTTGGAAGCTAATGGCAGATCCACATGGCCCCACCACAAATGTTTTATCACACACCTGCCCACTACTGCTCTAGGCCAAGTACTCAGCAGGCTCCAATTTATTGGCATCTCTGTTCTACACCATTTTCATGAAACTCAGTCAATCAAGGCACTGTCTGGTATACTCATGATCAGCAACAGAACATCCAAAGGTTCTCCAGTGCCACCTGGTCATGGGAATTTCAAAAATTTCTTGGTATTTATCTAGCCATTTTTGAAAGATGAAGTTGGAGGCACTGTACGTTTCAAATCAATCTAGAACCATTAAATTTTGAGGAAGCTCATGTCAATGAAAGCTATGGAGAATTCTCACAGGCAAGGCTTCCCAAAGATTGGCTAAATGGTCAAGTGAATCCAGGCCCATTGAGGTCTACAATGTGAGGTCCATGTGTGTTTTGACTCTCAACTACGGCTGCCAAGTCTTTCAGAATAAAATCATGTGATATCTTGGCTGTGATTCCCAGTGCTTTGTGGAAATACAACCTGGGCATACATCTCAGTTTCCAAGGACGACTCTCATGCATGAACTCATAACATCCCAACACAATTCATGGCAATACATCTCTGAGGTCAGTTCCAGAACTCAGTCTCTTAGGGGAATCACACCAGAGTTCATGTCAAGGTGGACCCAGTCATCTCTTCCAACCACCACACAAATGACCACAATTAAAACCAACACACTCCCACATGGCCCTCATGATCTTTCATATAATCACTCTTCATAACCTCTGGTTGAATGTTTCTATGAGGGGTGCAGACCAAGACAGTCTCCAAAATAATCTCCCTTGCCCCTAATGTGCCTAAAAACAGGGTGGCTTGGACACCCTTCCTGTGAACCTGGTGTGATCACATAGGCCTGCTGTTAATACTTCTCTGCTTCTCCAATTTGAGGACTACTGACTGTGGGGTTTAGATTCTTTGTCTGAATTGGAGACATGAGGAAACCCAAGCTCCTACGGGCTAGCCTCTGCAGGGCTTTGAAGAAATTATTTGACCCAAAGCATTCCTATTCTAACTTGATGTAGGTCTAGAACCTCACAAAGGAAGGGGAGAGACTTCATCCAGAATGACTGCTCTTTTGGCTATTTTGGTTTTGTATGCACACATGGGATCCTTCTTTAGATCCATCAGGTGCTGAGAATCTAAGCCTAAGCCTCACACAGGGCCAAAAGGCTGATTCAGACACATCCTTTCCAAAGGAATTAAGCAAAAAGCCTCAGGTGATGCCCATTCATTTCCATGTGAAAACAGTTTTTTTCAGGCTTCAAAAAGGGGTGGCCTGAGGCAAAGACCTTTCAGACATTCAGGGCAGCAGAACAATTGGTAATTAAAAGGCCCAAAGCAGGGTTTCTCCACTGAGACTCTCCTGATCACACTGATACCTGAGTTTTCTGAGATGCTCGCCATTCCCTTCAGCTATCCAGTACATGGCGATGTCACAGGGCTTGGAAGTGGTACATATATTGGACACAAAACCATGAGCCTATTCTGGAGAGTGGCCAGAATTCAGGAAGAAAGCAGAAACTTTGAAAGATAGCAAGTGTTGCCCATCGATAAGGCAAGCTGAAATCCATTCATAAATTGGGCAGGATGAATGCTGGGAAGCTTTCAACTATACAGGACATATCAATTGATGCATTCTCTTTTCTAATGTCTACAACCATGGACACCGTGGGATACACAGACATAGAAACACTCGCCTTGTCAAACGACTTACTCGAAACAGTCTACACCAAACCAAACATACCGACTTTCCTACCTATTCTGAGAACATGAGACAAATCCACAAACTCACACCCACACCCACAAAGGCACCTCCTTCCCCGAAGTAGGTCTGTGACTATCCAGAGTTTCTCTAATTGTGGACCATATTTTATTCCCACAAAATGGCCTGTCCTGTCTCAGATCTGGTCTCTTTGGTCAACATTTTGAACTACTGAGGAGCCAGCGGTGATCCAATACCTGCTTTCTCAGTAAAGGTGACTTTTCAGAGCTTTCTGGCATTTGGCCATCCTCACATCAGTAGGTACCAAGAAAGACTAAATCTGTCCTTGGTAAATCCAAGCAAGTGAGACCCCTGGGAGTGGGACTGGGACTGGATTTTGGTGACTGACTTCCTGGATCCCAAGTTCAGAGAGTTCTGTCACCAAGGTTGTGAGGTGAGGTCACTTCCTTTAGAAAGTGAATAAGGTCACTGCCTTGGCAACCACGTTGTCCTAACAGTTGCTTCAAAGAGTCCCATGAAATGGAGGCTGCCCCTACTTCCTGTGACACTTTCACAACTTAGAATGGTATATCAACCATAGGCACCCAGGAACAGCTCTCAACACAGGCGTGGTTGGGTCCTTCTTCTCTAAATTAAGAAGACAGAGGCTGATTCAGACACATTCCTTCATCCTGACCAAGTTTTTTACAATGAAAGATGACTTTTGCTCTCTCAGTTCCTACATAGCTGCCTACAACTTCTGCAGGGATCATTTTTGCATGGACCTTTGAGTTTCTCAGTAGTTGGAAGGAATCCTACATTTTTGTATTGTAAGACCATCTCTGTCCCTGCTCTTCTGTAAAGTTAGATTGAGGCAACAGTGTATGGTTAGGGTTAATAACAGGTTTGATTTGGGTTAGGAATCATTCAGCTGGATGAATAATGGTATTGATGACCTGCGATAATTACAAGAATATATAGGTAAAATATAAGTATGAAAACAGAAATCTATGTAAGATTTAAAACCCAGAAGTGTATTAGGACCTTGATTGTGATACTTAGCTTTGATTTATTTTCTGCATAGATGTCTCAGGTACATCGATATTCAATTGCATTGGACCTTGTGCCTTGGATGATTGATTGTCAAAGATAACTTCCAGTCAAAAAGTGATAGTCGGTAAGATTAAGAAGATAGTCGGTAGTTTAGAAAGGAGAGTGAGTATAGAATTTGCACCAAAAGTTCTTTAGCTATAGCTTTTCGGGTATAGAGTAAATGTAAATGTCAGCACATGTGAAGAGTCAGCCACAATGATGAACTGGGAAAAATATGTAGGAAAATAGATATCAATAGATACATTAGGAAATCTGGCAAAGTATAGTCGTTAGTGAAAAGTTAGTAAAATAGGTAGTTGTCTCTTCATGTTTTTCTGTATACTTAACTTCCCTCCCTGCCCTCCCCAAGGAAAGTATATAAGCCCTGTTTAAGCTGTTCTCAGGACTCTCTGCTCTATTGAAGTGAGCTCTGAGCCCCAGCATGCTGGACCACCAATAAACCCTTTGCTTTTGCATGAGACAGTTTCCTAGAGGTCTCTTCGCCTGACACTCATCCGACCTTTACATATGGAGGTTCCACCGAGTTCTGGCAGCAGCGGACGAGAGACCCCAACTGGCTCCTCAAGGGATTTGTAAGGCGCCTCTTTCTGGTGTCAGGTTTCAGGTTAGAGCTTGGCAAAATGGCTGTCAATGAAGAGTGTGAGCTCTCTCTCATGGTGGCTGACAGATGTGTCACAGAGCCACAGGCCACCACCCTGAGGGACACCCCAGAGGACTCTGAAAATCAAGGAACAATAGTCTCCTCAACTCAGTGATATTTTGTTTCAGATTCGGTATTGCCAGCCCATCAGGTATTGCCGGCTACTCAGTCCTCGTCTCAGTGTTGGACGTCCATTTCCTGTCTTTATTGTCTTGTCTTGTCTGTGTCATGTGTCGTTGCTTTTACTGTTTGTGCATTTTTCATTATGGAAAAGAGCACTTCAATGCCTCTGTCCCTGACCCTTGATCACTGGACCAAATTCGGCTTAAGGGCTCAGAATCTTTCTTTTTCAGTAAACCGCTGGACCTGGCAGACTCTCTGTGCCTCAGAGTGGCCCACCTTTGGATTCGGATGGCCCTTAGAAGGATTTTTCTACTTCTCACTAATTTAAAAAGTCAGAGATATTGTCTTTCAGGAAGGGCCACATAGCCATCCAGATCAAAAGCCATATATCTTAACCCGGCATTACCTCTGCAAATCTCCTCCATGGGTGAAGCCTTTCTTTGCCCCTGCCCCCACTCCTAATCCTCCCCCCACGATCTCTCAAACCCTCTGCTCCTCCTCCTCCTCCACCCTCTTTTCTGCCTATGTCACAAGATTTAACTCTACTGGACTCTCATCCCTCTCCTTATCCCTTGCCCTGGTCTCCCAACCCCCAACACCCTCTAAGTGATTCCCCTGCTGCTGACTCAGCCTCTCCGCCATTGGAGGAAGCTAAGCCAGCCCATCACCCTCCAGAAAACTCCCCCGCGGCACACACAGCCCCTCCTTCCCTGGAGGAACCTGGCCCGGCTAAAGGAACTCACCATCAATGAAAGATTGAAAACCCTGGAACTCCCGTGATGCTCCCCCTCCGTCCCTATATGCCAATGATTGATGATGGCCATGGGGAAAAATTGCAAGCCTACCAGTATTGGCCTTTCTCCTCTTCAGACCTATATAACTGGAAAAATAACAATCCCCCCTTTTAAGAGGACCCCACTCATGTCTCAGGTGTGGTTGATTCATAGATGTTTTCACACCAGCCTACTTGGAATCACTGCCAACAACACCTAGGGACTCTCTTCATGACAGAGGAACAAAAGAGAATTCTCCTGGAAGCTAGAAAATAATATCCTCGGACCAGATGGGTGACTGACACCACTTCCCAACATATTCAACCCGGCTTTCCCTAGAATCGACAAAACTGGGACCCCAACACCTTTGAAGGTAGGGAGCATCTGTCCACTAATCTCCGGGCTCTAATAGCGGGTATCTTAGTGGCTGCTAGGCGACCAACTAATTTGGCCAAGGTAATAGAGTTTATTCAAGGGCCTGATGTATCTCCCTCTATGTTTCTAGAGAAAATTATGGAGGCATATAGGAGATATACTCCTTTTGATACTCAGGCAGAGGCTCAAAAGGCATCTGTCATGATGGCCTTTATTGGGCAAGCTGCCATGGATATTTAAAGAAAGTTACAACACTTAGATGGATTACAAGATATGACTTTGAGAGATTTAGTCAGAGAAGCCAAAAACGTATACTATACGAGAGAAACTGAGGAAGATAAGGAAGCAAAGGGTGGATAAAAGAAACAAAATACAGACTAAGGAATTGACTCAGGTCCTGGTCACAACAACAAATAGGCCAGAAATAAGAAACATGGAGACAGGAAGGGATACCTGGGCCCAAACTAGAGGCCACCCCTGGCCTCAGATCAATGTGCCTACTGTAAAGAAAAAGGACACTGGGCCAAAGAGAGCCCTAGAAAGAGACAGCCACGCCAGCCAGCCATCCTGACTCTGGAGGATGACTAAGAAAGTTGGGGATCAGATCCCCTCCCCGAGCTCAGGTTAACTTTTGAAGTGGAGGGCACCCCAGTAAACATTGAAGTGGATACAGGGGCAATATACTCAGCCATTAAGGCTCCATTTTGCCTTCTATCAAATAAAAGGTCTCTAATTCAAGGGGCTAATTGCAGTAAATATCGGGCTTGGACAACTAAAAGGACCTGGGACCAGGGGAAAGGAAAAATCCATCACTCCTTCCAAGTAATCCCAGAATGCCCGGCCCCATTGATAGGCAGAGTTCTGCTCACCAAGCTCCGGGCCAAAATAACTTTTAACCCTGAAGGCCCCCAAGTGGAATTTCTAAATCCTTCAGTAAAAACTCCTATATTCACAGCTCTAACTATGTCAGTAGATAATGTACATCAAATCACTCACCTTAGTTTAAAGAAACTACATTCATTTATGAACGATCAAGAACAGAGTTTTCCACTAACCGACTCACAGTTAAAGGAAATAACTGAATGGTTAACACAAGCCTGTCAGGTCCATCAAATGGTTAATTCTTACCCTTCCAAGCTTCCTACAGGAAAGCACCTATGAGGAACCAGACAAGGACAATTCTGGGAGGTGTACTTTACTGAAATAAAGCCAGCAAGTTATGGACTTAAATATCTCCTAGTCTTTGTAGATACATTTTCAGGATGGATTGAAGCCTTTCCCACCAAAAAAGAAAAAAAAGAAAAAAAGAAAAGGAAAAAAAGAAAAAAAAGAAACAGTGCAAATTGTGGTGAAGAAGATCCTGGGAGATATTTTTCCAAGATACGGCCTGCCTAAAGTAATAGGGTGTGATAATGGACCGGCATTCATAACCCACATAAGTCAGGGGTTAGCCAGGACCTTGGGGATTTATTGAAAGTTACATTGTGCTTATAGACCCCCGAGTTCAGGACAGGCAGAATGAATGAATAGAAACATTAAAGAGACCATAACGAAATTAAGCTTAGAGACAGGCATAAAATATTGGACTATGCTGCTGCCTTATGAACTGTTTCATGCAAGAAATACTCCCTCTGTTTCTTTGTGTAACCTCACCCCCTATGAAATTTTCTATGGTGCCCCTCCTCCAGTAAGGGACCTAACCCCAACTCTAAGACCTAACGATTTCTTTCACACCCATTTGCTTTACAGACTTAAAGCTCTTGAAAGAACTCAGGATACCTGTGAAAACAGATGGCCACTGCCTAACAACCTGGGGACGAGAGGACTCCAAATCAACATCAATTAAGATACTTCTTCTATGTAAGACAACATCAGGTGTCATCCCTGGAACCCCGCTTGAAAGGACCATACCAGGTGCTACTTATAACACCTACAGCGGTAAAGGTAGACAGAATCATTTCCTGGATCCAAACCTCTCATCTCAAGCCTGCGGCCTGTTGAGACTCTGGCTGGAAACTGGAAAAGACTGGTAACCCTTTCAAATTGTGTATTCGCCATGTGGATAAAGCTATAGACTCTCCCCTTGACCACCAGTAGTCCTAACCCTCATCAGCCCGTTCAGCAGCAATGGCTGATCACAAATCCTACTGGAAAAGAATTATGGTCTATCTCGTATACAGCCCAATTAGGTAACTAGTGACCATCTCTCTACCCAGACATTTATTAGCTGGCTATACGTCTTTCCTATTGGGATATCCCTGATGAAGAGGATGCCACTAAAATTCCATTAAATCCCTTCCAAACCATAGACAATGGAAACAAACCTAATGGATGTAGGGACAAGTGAGCCAGATGCAGGTTGGCTAGCCTAGATTACTATGATTCCCTGGTGGACTATCAAAGCCACATGAAATCACAGCTGTGTGGGGGGAAAGCCTACTTCTTCTCTAAGTCATGGGGATGTGAGCATACAGGGACTGCCTGATGGATCTCAAGCTTCTCATCAAATTCTGTAGAGAAAAGGGAAAGAAAAGAGAAATTGGATGGAAATGGAAGGAGACCCTCATTGTTATACAAAATTACATATAAGAGGTTGTGAGGGGAATGGGAAAAAAATAAGGAGAGAAATGAATTACAGTAGATGGGGTAGAGAGAGAAGATGGAAGGGGAGGGGAGGGGGGATAGTAGAGAATAGGAAAGGTAGCAGAATACAACAGTTACTATTATGGAATTATGTAAAAATGTGGATGTGTAACCAATGTGATTCTGCAATCTTTGTAATGTTTTGAATAACCAATAAAAAAATTCTGTACAAAGCATTGGCCATATTACCAATTAGATAACCAAAACCGATGGCCCACAGTGGGGTCTCTAGGTCCTCAAATTCTGCGTGACATTTTTAACTTCTGCACATGCTCAAAAGGGTGAAAGGAGATTCCCCTATGTGGAGGCCTTTTCCCTCCTTCGCTCACATCCTGACCTATGTTTCTCCAATAGATCCTCACCCTTAGCCTTCTGCTCCAGTCTCTCTGCTGTCACTATCACCTCAGCAACATGATTTCTCCCCTCCAATTACTAGATCAAAAATCCAAACCTCTGCCAGTTCTCAGACCATTGCCCAATTGCTGAGGTAGCAGGTAATGAAGTACCCCTCCACCAACTCCCTCCTCTCTTCTCCTATCAGTGTCCGCACCGGATCCCACCAGGTCCTCTTACCAGCTAACCCAAATCTCAAACCAGCTGAGGAGAGCCCTCAGACCCCTATCCAAGATGTAATGAAAATGGACTTAAAAGTTTCTTTGTCATCACTGAAAAAAGGTTACTCAGAATTTAAAGTCCCTTACAGGCTTTTAGTGATACTAACTCCAGTCTTCTCCTCTGCTCTACCTGTTCTACTGCTCAAGTTTTTGTTGCTAGGAAAATCCCAAACCCCTTTCCCATTATTCCTTTACATCTTTCCTTCCTCATTCTCAGATCTTCAGAACTGCTCTCAGCCCCACCTACCCCATCTGCCCCCTCTGTACCAAGCCCACCGAAAAGTCTTATCTGACCTTCTTCAGAAGTCTTCATCATGGCTGACTTTAGGACTTTCAGCAAAAGAGTCCCTATAAAAGACTTCAGAGTAGATAAAATTCCTCTTTACGTGTTGCCCTGTTCTACTTGGCCACTGGCTAAAAAATCTGCACTCCTAAGGTAGACACCCCCTTACTAGTTATTCACAAAATATGTGTACAAGGCCTCTGGCCATGAGCTAGGGATTCACAGAGATGGCTACATTTCTAAGATACAGAAGTTACAAACTGGGCTCCATGGTAACAGCTGGCAGGGTGAAAATTAAAGGGAAGAAAGAGCTCTCCCTAACCCAGGTGTCCTTGAAAAGTTAACTTGCCAAGAACAGAGGAAAAAAACAGAAAAATAAACTGCTTTTTGTGAACTTCTGCAGACTCTGAACTTCTGCGCCCCTTCCTTTACATGTTGGGTACAAAATTCTGAAACTACCTAAACTTGGGTTTCAGGGGATTTATTGATTACAACAGAAGTAATGCCCTCTGAATCTGGTTGCAAACGAATAGGACTGTTTCCCTGTCTTCGGTACTATCTTAGGCGCCTTGCCTTGTCTGTCCCTACAGCAGTATAATTCTATATACTTAAACATTTTTTATGTTTTCATGAAGTTGTCAACAGATATGATTAATTGTGTAATGGTGCAGATGTTTCCCAGAGTGCTTTATCCTGATGCATGTTCATTTGAAATTCAAATAGGGGGAAATAAAACCTGGTTCCACTGGGCACATATATCCCTCACTTTAGCCATCCTATTAGAAATAGGAGTTGCAGCAGAGGTGGGCACAAGAACCACTGCCTTGGTCCATGGGACACAACAAATGACACAATTAGAAGCAGCAATAGACCAAAACTTAAAGATATTAGAAACCTCCATCACAGCTTTGCAGAAATCTTTAACCTCTCTCTCTGAAGTTGTTTTACAGAACAGTCAAGGGTTGAACCTCCTCTTCATGAGAGAAGGGGGCCTTTGTTCTGCATTGATGGAAGAATGTTGTGTTTATGCTGACCATTATGGAGTTGTAAAAAAATCTATGAGTAAATTAAAAGGACAACTTGAAGAGTGTCAATGAGAGAGAGAGGCCAAAAAAGGGTGGTTTGAGTCTTGGTTCACACAGTCCCCCTGTTTAACTACGTATTTATCAACCCTGGCTGGTCCAATAATAATCCTCATATTATTGCTAACTATAAACTCTGTTTGTTCAACCATGTAATTTCTTTTCCCCAATCTCAAATTGGACAAGTTAAACTTATGTTAATACCCCACTAGCAGACATAAAATGTGACACCCCCCAATGATCACTTTTATGACTAAAAGTAGCCAGAAGAAAAAGTGGGGAATGAAAGGTTAATAAAATAGGCACTTGTCACTTTCTGTTTTTCTGTACGCTTAACAAAACACTGTTGAAATCTTGAGAAATGTTTGCTAATCTTGTTCCCAGAATGTGCTGTCCCCAACTGCCAAACTACAGAATGCACTCCCTCACCCGGTTACGCGCAAACTGCCCACTCGCCTTGATCCATTAATAAAAATCCCTCCCTGCCCTCTCCAAGGAAAGTATATAAGCTCTGCTTAAGCTGTTCTCAGAGCTCTCTGCTCTATTCAAGTGAGCTATGAGCACCAGCACGCTGGACCCCCAATAAACCCTTTGCTGTTGCATGAGGTAGATTCTGGGTGGTCTCTTCCTCCGACGCTCACCTGACATTTACTTGGATGACTGAATGTAGAAAAGAACATCCATTCAAAACGGGATAGTCAGTAAGATTAGGAATATAGTTGGTAGGTTTAGGAAGAAGAGTGAATATAGGATTTGGAAAAAAAAGTCCTTTAGCAATAGGGTTTCATATAGAGAGTGAATGTAAATGTCAGCACATGTGAAGAGTCAGTCACAATGATGAACTGGAGAAAACATGTAGGAAAGCAGATATCAATAGAGACATTATGAAATCAGGCAAAGCATAAAGTTAGTGATAGGATTACACATTCAGCATGTTTGACTTTAATTATATAATCTAAGGAAAAAAGAAATATGTAGTCGTCAATAGGATTGACATTTGAGAGCATTAGGCAAGTGGACATGGATGATTTTAGTAATGCAGGTTCACTTTCCATTTAGGTTTTGGTACAATCATAAGTGTGACCTTTGCATTTTGTTTTCAGAATATTACTGTGATACAATGTATATGTAGATCAGGTGACATGAGTATTTCTTGTACCATTTCTGGGAGCAATATTTTGAAGACGTATAAATTAGTATTGGGGGTACAAAGAGTTGTACCCTGTGTCTATGAATATAGAGGTTTCCTGGCCTAAAGACATTTTGAGAAACTGCCTCTGAGGCTGGGCACTTGAAATATATGTTGTTGTCAGGAGCTTTAGCTTCCTTTGTTTTGAGACCATCAAAGCTAGATATGCATCTATGTGACCTGAAGGACATGTGTTCTTATTTTCCAATGAAAATGGTGCAGCAGTGATGAATTCTCTTTTTGTAGGTAAACAATGGCCATTGGGGCTAAGCGTCTCCCCGTGTGGACTGTGAAGCCCTTTGGTCATACTCCACTTTTAATGGTCTTTCTTGCTGCTACAATGGGAGTTTGGTATTTGCTTCACAAAATACAAGGAGTCCAAATTGGTCACAGTGCTGCACGGCATTCTGTCACATGTGGTTGGTCAGTGTCTGCTGGAGAACGCACCAACTAGGCTTCTACCCCACATAGCTTGCACTCTTTTCCATAGCAACCTGATTCTGAACATTGCCGAGAAACGTCTCCATATACCAAGATGCCTTTTCATATAATTGTCTGCTGGCTGCACCATGTCAGTCACAGGACATTTGGTAGCCAATGGCAGATCTACATGGCCACAGCACAGATGTATTATCACACACTTGCTAACCACTACTCTAGGCTCACTACTCAGAAGGCTCCAACTTACTGGCATCTCTGTTCTACAGCATTTTCATGAAACCCAGTCAATCAAGGCACTGTCTGGTATACTCCTGATCAGCAATAGGACATGGAAATGTTTTCCAGTGCCATCTGGTCAAGGGAATGTCCAAAATTTCATGGTATTTTTCTCGCCATTTTTCAAGGATGAATTTGGAGCCACTGTGTGTTTCCCATTCATCCAGGAACCATTAAATTTTGAGGAAGCTCATTTGAATGAAACCTCTGGAGAACTCTCACAGGCAAGGCTTCCCAAAGAGGGGGCAAAAGGTCACATGAAGCCAGGCCCATTGAGGTCTACAATGTGAGATCCATGTGTGTTTTGTCTCTTAATTATGGCTGTCAACTCTTTAAAAATAAAATCATGTAATATCCTGGATGAGATTTCCATGGCGATGTGGAAAGCCATCCTGGGCCTAGAACTCAGTTTCCAAGGGCGATTCTCATGCGTGGCCTCCTAAAATCCCAACACGACTTCATGGCAATACTTCTCTTAGTTCAGTTCCAGAACTCAGTCTTATGGGGAATCACACCAGTGTTCAAGCCCAGGTGGACCCAGTCATCTCTTCCAACCACAAACAAATGACCACAATTAAAACCAAAACACTCTCAAATGGCCTTCAGCTTCTTCCATATAGACACTCAACATAAATTATATAACTGGTACCAACTTTAAATAATGGATTGAATTGTTATCTGAAAATATACAGAAAATCTTATATTGATATACAATCATTCATTCCAAAAAGTTATACATCTAATGGTAATATTAGGGTTATGGTTTATCATGAAGAGTGTGGGAGTTTTGCTTCAAATTTTTATGGAAATCGAAAACAATGTGTTTGGAAAGAAGTCTCATGAGAAGAACAGTCAAGAAACCTGGAGGAATACATGTGTTCTGAAGCAGGAAATGATTGAAAGTGAAACAAATGCCTATTAATTTGTGAACCTGTGGATGAAATATATATCCTATGGTGCGCATAAACTGAAGAAATAGTAATGTACCAGTGTTAAATAAAATGAACTTCAAAATACACATCATGTCCCATAGGAATCTATTTGCATTGATGTTAAACTGGGTCAGTTACTGTAGAAATATTAGGATTGTATGCACCATTTACTGAAGTTACTTTTCAGTACTAGGAAACAAATATGTATTTCAGGTGGATGTATATTTCTGAGAATAATCTTGTGAAAAGTTGATTATGAATCCACATACATGAACATGAATGAATTTAGGTAGTGTATATAGGACACATATATTTTATATTTTGAAAAATTTGGAGAGTATATATATATATATATATATATATATATATATATATATACACACACAAAACACAAACACAGACAATGAAAAGTAGCAATATATATGCCAATCGAAATTCTTCATGAAATATATATCATCCACTGATGCAAAAATATTAATTTTACTTAGCATGGATTTATGTATAATGTTTTTTACTAGGAGGCTCCCCCATAGGTTGAATTTTCAGTTCCAACAGCGTTTAGGAGAAGTGATCTCTTCTCACAATTTGAATCTGCTAAGTCAGCCACCTCACAAGAATATACGTGTGATACCACGTAGGATTCTATATGTGCATATAAAATACATGTGGCAAGTAGGCTACAGAGAAAGGGAGACAGGTATTCACATATTTTTTAACTTTAAAAACACATGGAGAACTATTTCATTTAAAAATTAGCTAGATTTATAACACCTACCCTAGATCATGCAAAAGGCAAGTGCAACTATACACCATGCCTCCTCTGAACTGCTTGTATTTCTATTCTATTTGGGTTATTTTTCTCCATCACATTAGGATTAGTAGTCATAGTCTAGTAGGGTATGGGTTAGTGCCAGGTGTCCCGCGGCCGGCAGGACACATCAACGTGGGCATCGAACATAGTTGGGAAGAAATGAAGGGACAAGAGACAGGACAGATGACACCCAGACAGGAGTTCTGATCAAGCTGCAAACTTTTATTGTTCTCACAGGGTGTTTATATGCTGCTGATGGGAAAGCTCTCTTATCGGCAGTTGCTGGATGTCTTCACAGGGTTAGATAACCTCAGGATATTTCAGGAAGACAGATGGCGACAGGATGTCTCAGGGAGATAGATGGTTGTGGGATATCTCCCAGGCAGGATGTCTCCCAGGGGGCTGTTTCTTGTAAGTGTCAGGCTATTCTTTGAAGGAGAACTTCCTTTTAGCCCCTGACATCTCCCCCTTTCTTATATAAAATATTTGACCTACCTTACCGGCCATGTTTTTAGGGGGGGGTTAGAGGCTCTGTTTCTCTAGGAGGCCTTAGAATATCTCCTGATCCGAGCGAGCATCTTTACTAGCAGATTTCGTGGTGGCCTTGGCATGTTTTTGGAGGAGATGGCCTTGAAGGGGAAGCATGCCAACCGCCATGCACCACAGCATGTCACTCACAGGTCTTGTGTTTGGGGATCCGTGGATCCATCCTTTTGCAATCCTTCCTGCACCCTCCGATATTATGGCCTAACGTCCTCACTCCATGGGTGCGTCTTCCCTCAAGCCGAAGGGCCCATGTAGACGAACCCTTATGGCAAGGGCAGAAGATGGTTTGTCAGAGCTGTTACTTATAGTTTTATGTAAGAAAGAGAGATTTGTGGGGATGTAAACTTAAGAAATAAGCCTGTGAGAAGGGTAGAACATCCTTTTAAAAGTTGACAGCGTGGTCTTCCATCTCCAGATGATGATAGTGGATTTGTAGGGGCTTAGAGGCCATAATATTAATGTGTTCTTTAATAAATTGTACCACACTGTTTATAATGCAGGGTCCTATGGTCACCATTAAACGTAAACCCAACAAAGGGCCTAATAGGGGAAGAAGGTAGGGTAGAAATCCATTAAGCTTTGTCCAGAGGGGATTTTCAAATAGTTCCCTTCATCTCTTTTCTAGATCTTCTTGAAGCTGCTTAAATTTAGTGCATACTATGACTGATTTATTGGCATAAAAGCAGCATCGTTCCCCTAAGGCCAATCAAATATCTCCCTGGTTAGCAGTCAGCAAATCTAAGCCTCGTCTGTTTTGAAGGAACACTTTTGCCAGGAAGTCTATTTGGTCCTACAAATCTTTAATGGTTTCTGATAGAGTTTGTACATCATTTTAAGTTGTTGAGACAGGCGATGGTAAGGGTGTATTGCCGTGCCTAAGCCAGTGTACCTGTGCCCACAGCAGCTGTTATTCCAAGGCTGGCAATAAGTGATAAGACCTGTATCGCCCGCCTCTGTCTTTTGACTAAGGTGTCTAGGCTAGAGGTTCGTCTCCTGGGACAATAGTTATATCAGGGAGTAATAAGGCAAGAACACAGCCACTGTTCCAATTCCCTGGAAGCCTGGGGAAGGCCACATTTCCTCCACACATAACAACTGTGCCATTGGGGGGACAAAGAGATGGGAATGGTGAGGAATAATTTTGTACTGTTGAGCAATTTCCAAAGGAAGCAATTCCAAAATCCATATCATAGGTATTATTCTGCATCACACCTAAAAGACATAATGTAAAAGTGCCTATAGGCTGTACTTTAAAGGGAAATCCGGGTTGGCATGTATTATCATTGTCCATAGTAGAATTAATAGGAACTGCCATAGGCATGCTTGCCCCTGTTGTCATGCAGAGCCAGCAATTACCAGCAAGGGTGGGGTTGGAATTATTAAGGAAGGAGAAGGTAGTTTGCAAAATATCTAATGTATTGGTATCTAAACCTGGGAACTGGGATTTCGGCTACATTAAGGGATGATATGTGAGCTCAGGGATTTGGGGTTTCAAAAGTTTGATTATCTGAGGATGCTTGACTGCATCAGTGGGTCCTCTACCATCAGAGACCCCTGTAGGGTCCTTAATGGGCCAGTAGGAAGTTTTTCCGACAGTGCCATGGCACCCAGCTGACTGTAGCTTGGTGTATTTGCCTTCTCCTCCCTGGTCAAAGAGAACGGGGGTATAATGAATAGTGGTCCACCCTGCTTCATGAGTTTTAGTTAGGGAGGCTTCAAAAAATCATTCTCCCTGCTTGTTAACACAAATTGAGGCCGACACAAAACAAGAGACATGCATCGCCTGGGTATGCGTACGGGTTGCAGAACAATTTTGGAGAGCTTTACTTGTACTAGGATGAATAATCTTGGTTTGTTAACACATACCCATTTAGGCTGATGAACTCCTCTGAATTTATTGTCAACCTTGGCACGGAGGTAAGCCACCTTAGTCATGCAGTCAGCAGTCTGGTTCCAACTAGTGGGAGCCTGAGTCCAAGATCCTCCCTTGCCTTCACAGGGGGAGGGGGGGGAAGGTACTCCATGATGTTGGAAGGTGGAGGGCCCAGGCCTCCGTGCACAAACCTGTTCAGCAGAAGTTCCTTAAGCAGGATCCTCACACAGATTGTTGGATGGATCCGAAAAAGGGGAAAATTTGTACTCAGGGAGAGGGCCTCCGTCCCCGGTTTGAGGTAAGTCATTAACCTGTTTAACCAGGCATTCTGGTAACCATCTTGGGGCTGCTAGCTCTTGGTCCAAAACACAAGCTGAGCCACATTCCCAGATGAGGACAGGATGTGGGCATTTCCATTTATTTGTAAGGGGATTTCGCCACATAACAGGTGGCTGATCAGAATTGGAAAAGGGATGCCAGTGTGTGTCTGCAGCCGAAAGGCCTTCACTGTCTAGGGAAAGAAAAGAAAGGGCAAATAATGCATGGTTAAGGCAATGCCTGTGAGTGGTAAATACAAGGGCGGAAGCCTTAAGGCGAAATAGCCAAGTCTTTAAGGTAAGGTGGAACATTCCACAATGCCTTGGCCCTGAGGTTTGTATTGAATTCCAGTAGGATGACAAAATTGCAAGGTAGCACAAAACTGTTTAAACTTGGCACTGGTATATGGAGGACAATTATCTGTTTTAATATGTATTGGTTTACCCATTATGGAAAAGGCTGAAACAAGATGAGAAAGGACATCTTTGGTAGCCTCTCCAGAATGTGGTGATGCAAAAATAAAGCTGCTGAAGGTATCGATAGAAACGTGTATATATTTGGTTTTTCCAAATTCAGGAAAATGAGTAACATCCATTTGCCAAACCTGATTTGGCAGTAATCCTCGGGGGTTAACTCCCAAGTGTTGAATGGGGAGGGAGAGAGCGCAAGCAGGGCATTCTTTTACTATTTCTCGTTTCTGTTGCCTGGTAATTTTACAAAGTAATCGAAGGCTCTGGGAATTTAGTTGGTGAAGATTGTTTAGCTCCGTGGCCTATTGAATGGAGCCACCAAAAATTGGAAAGATGGTAGGAGTTGCTGCATCAGCTTGAGCATTACCTGTGTTAGAGGGCCGGAAAGATCAGAGTGTGCCCTGATGTGTCCTAAGAAAAATGGGTGTTGTCTGGCCTGAATTAGCTGCTGAAGCTGGTGAAACAGAAAGGCCGCATTGGAAGAAGCTTTAATGGCGGGTGAAATCTCCAGCAGGGGCACAGAATGAGCAATGTAGGCACTGTCTGTATGAATATTAACAGGATTATCACAAAATGTTATAAAAACTTGTGTTATGGCAAACAATTTCACAAACTGTGCTGAATGATAGACAGTATCAAAGGTTGTAGGCTGGTTATTGACAACAAAGACCGCACAGCCATTACTGGAACCGTCTGTAAAGACAGTAAGGGCTTGGAACTGGGAGCCTTTTGAGTAATTTTGGGAAAAATAAATGGATGTATCTGGACAAAATGTAAAAGGGTGTCATTGGGGACGTGGTTATCAATTGTTCCCAAATGGCCTGATTGGGCAATACCCCATTCATCCCCTCTCTGTAGTAAAAATTGGGTTTGGTCATTAGTATATGGAATTAAAATATTATCAGGGTCTTTGCCAAAATGTTGTCGAGAAAGCAAACGACTTTAATAATAATAGAAGCTACCTGAGCAAGATAAACGGTAATAAACTTGGAGGATGTGGTGGATAAATGGACCCAAAGCAAGGGGAAGCCTTTATTTTTAAAATATGGATATCACTGCCAAAATTTTCCTGAGGGTATATGAGGAGTGTGTAAAAGAACCAGAACCAGAGGAAGGTTATAAGAAATTTGTGTAACAAACTGTTTGGCAATGGCCTCTGTGACTTGGTTTAATGCCTGTCATGCCTCGGGAGTAAGCTTTTGAGGGGAGGAAGGGTAGGAATCACCTCTCAAAATATCATTAAGGGGCAAAAGTACACAAGTGGATAATTTTAAATATGTTCTTAGCCATTGAATATCTCCCAGTAATTTTTGAGAATCATTAAGGGTGTGAAGATGGTTCACACGCAGTTGTATTTTATGAATTTGGATCTGATTATCTTGAAGTTTAACGCCCAAATAGGTATAAGGGTCCTGTGTTTAAACCTTATCAGGAGCTATCCGTAGTCTCAAGGTAGTGAGGGTTTTCTAAAGGTCCAAGTAACAATTATTAAGGTCATGGTAAATAGGTGCAGCAATTAAAAATTCATCCATATTATGTAAAACATAAAATTGTGGTCATCACTCTCTCACAGGGTCTACTGCTTGAACAAGTTATATTTAGCAAAGACTAGGGCTGTTGGCCATACCTTGGGGAAGAACCTTCCATTGAAATCTCTGCATAGGGCCGTGGAAATTAATGCAAGGGAGACTAAAGGCAAAATAGGGTCTATCCTCAGGATGTAAAGGAATGGTAAAAAAGCAAACTTTTAAGTCAATAACCATTTTACAATAGTTTTGGGAATAGCCATTGGTGTGGGAATTCGAGGCAGTAGTGCTCCCATCAGGCACATAACTTTATTACTGGCACACAAATATTGTAAAAGATGCCGCTTGTCTGATTTTTTCTTGATAACAAAAATAGGAGTAATCCATGGTGAGGTTGAGGGCTCTACATGGCCGGCTGCCAGCTGTTCCTGCACTAACATGGAGGCAGCCTCCAATTTTTGGGGGGGGTAAGGGGCCACTGATCCACCCACACAAGAGCCTGAGTCTCCCAAATAATTTTATCTGCATGGGGTACAGGAGGGTCAGGAACCGACACTAAAAATCAGAATACCCAAGTCCATATGTATTTGTTTTTTTATGGGTTTTATAGTCCCCACCAGTCCTTGTCTCAGTCTCACAAGGCCTGTACCAGGGACAAAATTTATACGAAGCATTTGATGAGTCACCATGGAATTGGGACTGGCAAGAATGACTTCCATTTGACTCAAAATATCTCGGCCCCATAGGTTAACAGGGAGGTCAGGAACAATGAAAGGAGTGACAGTCACCTTATTACCCTCTTTATCAGTAAAGCTAAGAGCCCTAGAACTGACATGGGGATTTTTTGACACTTAACCCTTTTAGGTCATTCAAGGATGGGGTGATGGGCCAACCTGATGGCCAGTATTTGTGAGAAATAATTGTGGCATCAGCTCCAGTATCTAGAATTCCTTGGAATTCCTTTTTTTCAATAAGTAAGGTAAGGGTGGGTCTATTGTGAGAAATGGGCTGAACCCAATATACATCAGAGGAGCCGAGGGAGGCTGTCCCCCATTGTATGTTTGGGCGGTGGAAGTGCCTCCTGAATCCAAGGGAAGGAATATTAATTGTGCAAGTCTTGTTCCTGCTGGGATGACCGCAACTCCATTAATAGCTGTTGCTAGTATTTTTATTTCTCCAGTGAAATCATTATCATTAATGCCAGGGAAGACCTGAACACCATTTAAGGTAGCAGAGGCTCTTCCAAGAATAAGGGCACTCGTATGAGATGAAGGGGGACCCATAATTCTAGTGGGTATTATCTGGTGCCCTTGCATTGAGTCTAACATTGTATTGGTGGTGGCACAGAGGTCCAATCCTGCGCTGCCTGGGGTGGCTAGTTGGAGGGAGGCAATTGTGGGGAAGAATTTTGTGGTAAGTTTGGAGTTTGGAAGGGAATAAACCTTATTGCCCCTGGTTTTGTCCTGGGGGAGGTCGTGGCCAGGGGCTGGCCCCGCAGGGGGTTTCCTGAGAAGCAGGAAGAAATAGGCTGAGGCCATTTGTCTTAGATCTACACTTACTGGCCCAGTGATGACATTTACCACATCTAGAACAAAGGGTAGCTGGGGGCGGTTTAGCCCCAGTTTGAGGAGACGATATTCCTAGGCTTTGTTTGTCTTTCAGACACTTGCGTGCAAAATGGCCAGGTTGTTTACAAGTAAAGCAAGTACATGAGCCAGGATTGTGAAAGGCCTTGGTAAAGGGGGCATGTAGGGCGAGACCCATGGCATGGGCTGCACCCACCCCTGCACAGAGTCTAATAAAGTCCGAAAGTTTCCCTTTTTCCTTATGTGGTCGAAGAACATCCTGACATGCCGGGTTGGCGTTTTCAAAGGCAAGATGTTTTACAAAAGTTCTTTTGCTTTCGCTTGGTCCAAGCAAGCATTCTGCAGCTAGGTTAAGCCGGGGAACAAGGTTTCTATAAGGGTCGTTGGGTCCTTGTCAAATTTTTGCCAAAGAAGTGGTAGCCGAGCCAGTTTGAGGGCGGTATCTCCAAGCATGTAAGCAAGCCATCTGAATCTGCGCCAAAATTCCAGCAGGGAAACGTGCCTATTTAGTTTTAGTGTCAAATGGCGCATAGCCCACTAGCTTAACATAAGTTCAGGATTTAGAGGAGGCCTTAGTTAATTTTTTTTGAGCAGTTTCCTGACAGTGCTCCTCGAAATCTGCATTCCATAACAGGAAATCTCCGGCACTGAGCGTAGCTCGGTCTAAAAATTTCCAATCATTGGGAGTAAGCCATTGTGCGCTGTGGCTTTCTAATAAAGTCAACTTGTAGGGCACAGTGGGGCCATTGTGAGCACAAGTCTTTTTATGTTTTTCAAGAAAACGCAGGCTTAATTTTTTTGTAGACACTCTGGGTTCCTTCCTGCCTAGGGGTGAACTCCTCATCCTCTGAGTCCTGATCTCCTTGATCCATTTCCCCCACTTCCTCCTCTTGATCCTCGTCTAAGTCTTTGACCTCAGCCTGGGCAGGCTTATCTATCTGACTGCGGGTGAGTGGGAAGGCGAGAACAGGCTGATGGAGTGGCTTAGCCTTTGTATTAGACCGCCGTGGGCCAGCTTGCATTGACTCCGTGCCTAAGGCTAATGAACAGAGCTCAGAGTCTAGGGATCTTAATTCTTTTAAAAGTTTGATCTGTTCCCGTCTATGTTGGAGAGACTCTCACAAGGGAGCCAGGCTAGGCAAGGGAAGTGGGGAAAAATATCTGGGTTGCATTTTGCTCCTGAAAGGCTGGAGCACAAAAGGCAGGAGGGATATAGGAGGTAGGTAGATGTGTAAGTCCTATAGGCTGTGGCAGGGTCCTGAGAGGTGGCGCATCTTCTGAATGGTAGCTTGCTGCTTCCTTCTCCAAAGTAGCCTCCGTCCCAGGGGTCAATGTGTCTCTGGGATTTAAAACTCGATAAAGGTGTTTGGTAACCATTGGAGCCTTATTCATTAGGGTGGTATTTTGAGGGGGACTAGGAAGGTTCCCAGGGTCCTGGGGAGACTGAGAAGGGTCAATGTCTATACTAACTGATGGGCATGCCGTGGGGAGACGAGAGGTGTTTTGCATAGTCTCTTCTCCAATCCTGACAAGTTGTAAGGTACCATTGTCAAAGGGTGAACTTTTAAGAATTTCATTAATTAAGTTCCAGTAAGAAAAGGTGGGAACTGGCACTTTTTCTGGGCCAAAGGTTTCATAATAATCTTTTAAACAGTCTCTTACTCTAAGCCATTTTTGCCATCAATGGTCACTTCAATGTGAAACCATGGACACAATTCTCCTATGTATTAGAAGAAAAATTTTAAGTCCTTTTTCTTAACACGCACCCCTCATGTCTTGAAGGACTCCTTGAGGCCTGACAAAAACAAATCATGTGACGAAACTGCTTGCCCCATGGTGGGTCACTCACCGTGCGTCATCCCCACTCTCCTCCTGGATCTGTCTCTTTGTGGTGTCTGCTGAGGCAATCGCGAGCTCCACTTGATGAAGTCTTCCAGGAGGACGGGGTTCCCAATCAGTCAAAGGCTTGAGCCCCAGTCAGTGGGTGCCAGTAGTCACGGCTGGAAAGACACATCAACAGGGGCAGCAAACCTAGATGCGGAGGAATGAAGGGACAAGAGACACGAGAGATGACAGCAAGACAGGAGTTCTGATCAAGCTGCAAACTTTTATTTTTCACACAGGGGCATTTATATGCTGGAGATGGGAAAGCTCTCTTATCCAAAGTTCCTGGATGTCTTCACAAGGTGAGATAAACTCAGGATGTTTCAGGAATACAGATGGCAACAGGATGTCTCAGAGACACAGTTGGCTACAGGATGTCTCCCAGACAGGATGTCTCCATGGGGGCTGTTTCTTGTAAGTGTCAGGCTATTCTTTGAAGGGGAATTCCTTCTACGCCTGACAGTCAGGGATTCAGTATTTCAAATGGAAAATTGGAAAAAGAATCCAATGTGTATTCAGAACAATGCCTTGACATTACCTTCATCCCATGTAAGACACAATTAGAGGAGAAGAGTTAGAAAATCTGTGAATACACATCTGGAATGGAAAATGCTCAGGAGTTCACAACCTTGGAGGTGGTAGAGGAGTTTCCAAAAGTCAGGGACAGGGTAAAAACACCACAAACATGGAGCTCTGCCGGCCTAAATATTTCTTGAGAAACTTCATTTGAGGTTGTTTTTAGGAGCTTTAGCTTCCTTTATAGTGAGACGATCAAAGCTGGGTCAGCATCTATGTGACCTAGAGGACATTGTTTCTTATTTTCCAATGAACATGAGGCAGCAGTGCTGAATTCTGTCTTTGTAGGGAAACTGTGGCCACTGGTGGCTAAGTTTCTCCCAGAGTGGAATGTGAAGCCATTGGTCATCCTCCAATTTTTGTGGTGTTTCTTGCAGCTGCACTGGGAGTTTGATATTTGCTTCACAAAATACAAGAAGTTCAACTGGGACACAGTGATGGAGGGAGTTCTGTCACGTGTGGTGGGTGAGGGTCTGCAGGATAATGCACCAACAAGGCTTCTATCCAACATAGCTTGCCCTCTTGACCATAGCAATCTGATTGTAAACGTTGCCCTGAATCCTCTCCATATAACAAGATGCCTTTACATACAAGGATCTGGGGCTTGTACCATGTCAGTCACAAACAATTTGGAAGCGAAGGGCAGATGCAGATGACCCGACCACAGATGTTTTAACACACACCAGCACACCACTGCTCTAGGCCGACTACTCAGCAGGCTCCAAATTACTGGCATCTCCATTCTAAACCATTTTCATGAAACCCAGTCAATCAAGGCACTGTCTGGTACACTGATGGTCATCAATAGGATATCCAAATGTTCTCCAGGTCCACCTGGTCATGGGAATGTCAAAAATTTAAAGGTATTTATCTAGCCATTTTCCAAGGGTGAAGTTGGAGGCACTGTGGGTTTCAATTCATTCAGGAATGATTAAATGGAGAGGAAGCTCATTTCAATGAAAGCTCTGGAGAACTATCACACGCAAGGCTTCCCAAAGACAGGCCAAAAGGTCCCATGAAGCCAGACCTACTGAGGTCTACAATTTGAGGTCCATATGTGTTTTGACTTGCAACTATGGCTGCCAAGTCTTTAAGAATAAAATCATGTGATATCCTTCCCAAGATTCCCAGTGCTCTGTGGAAAGCCAACCTGGGCATAGATCCCAGTTTCCAAGGGCGACTCTCATGCATGGCCTCCTAAAATCCCAACACAATACAAGGCAATACTTCTTTGAGGTAAGTTCCACAACTCAGTCTCTAAGGAGAATCACACCAGTGTTCAAGCCCAGGTGGACCCAGTCATCTATTCCAAGCGCCACACAAATGACCGCAATTAAAATCAAGACACTCCCACATGGCCCTCATTTTCTTCCATATAGACACTCATCATAACCTCTGGCTGGAGGTTTCCATGAGGGGCACAGCCTAAGACAGTGTCCAAAATAAGCTCCCTTGCATCCATTTGCCTAAAGTCAGTGTGGCCGGGACATCCTTCCTGTGAACCAGGAGTGTTCAAAGAGGCCTGCCGTTAATATTGCTCTTATTCTCAATTTTGAGGCCTACTGACTGTGGTGATTAGATTCTTTATGTTAATTGGAGTCATGAGAAAACCCAAGAACCTATGGTCTAGTGTCTGCAGGGCTTTGAAGAACTCATTTGACCCAAAGGATCCATATTCTCAATGATGGAAGTCAGAAAGCTTACAGAGGAAGGCGAGAAACTTCATCCAAAATGACTGCTCTTTTGGCTTTTTGATTTGCATGCACACATGGGATTTTTCTTTAGATCCATCAGGTGCTGAGAATCTAAGCCAGAGCCTCACACAGGGCCAAGAGGCTGATTCAGACACATCCCTTTCCAAAGCAATTAAGAAAGAGCCACAGGTAATGTTTATACATTTCCATTTGAAAACTGTTTTCTTCAGGCTTCAAAAAGGCATAGCCTGAGGCAAAGACCTTCCTGACATTCAGGGCAACAGAAGGATATGTAAGCAAAAGGCCCAAAGCGGGGTTTTTCCATTGAGACTTTCCTGGTCACACTGATATCTGAGTTTTCTGAGATGCTCATCATTTCCTTCAGCTCTCTAGTACATGGCCGTATCACAGAGCGTGGAGGTGGTTCATATCTTGGACACAATACCATGAGCGTATTCTGGAGGTTGCCCATAATTCAGGTAGAGAACAGGAACTTAAGAAGATATTAGGTGTTGCCCATCCATTAGGCAAGCCGCAGACCATTCATATATTGGGCAGAATGAATGCTGGGAAGATTTCTACTAGAAAGGACACATGTATTTATGCCTTCTCTTTTCTATTGTCTACAACCATGGACACAGTGGGATACACAGATATAGAAAGACTAGCCTTGTCAAACGACTTACTAGAATCAGTTCACACCAAACCAAACAAACCGACTTTCTTACCTATTCTCAGAACATGAGACAAAACCACAAACCAATACCCACACCCACACCCACACAGACCCCCAAGTACGTCTGTGACAATACGGAGTGTCGTTTGATGGTGGGCCATAAGAAATTCCCTGATAATGGGCTGTCCTGTCTCAGATCTAGTCTCTGTGGCCAACTTTGTGAATCTGTAAGGAGCCAGTGGTGAGCCACTATCTGCTTTCTCAGGAAAGGCCCCTCTTCAGACCTTCCTGGCATTTGGCCATCCTCACATAAGTAGGTACCAAGAAAGACTGACTCTGTCTTTGGTAAATCCGAAAAATTTTGACCACTGGGACTGTGACTGGGACTGGCTCTGGATGCCTGGCTTTCTGGATCCCAAGTTCAGAGAATTCCATCACCAAGGAAGTGAGGTGAGGTCACTTCCTTCAGGAACTGAATGAGGTCTATACCTTGGCAACCACTTTGTCCTAACAGTTGCTTCCAAGGGTCCCATGAGATGGAGGCTGCACCTACTTACTCTGACATTTTCACAAGTTAGAATGGTATAAAACCATTGGCACCCAGGAACAGCTCTCCACACAGGCCTGGTTTGCTGCATCTTCTTTACATTAAGAAGAGAGAGGCTGATTCTGACACAACCCATCATCCTGACCAGGTTGTTTCCAATGAAAGATGACTTTTGCTCTCTGAGGTCCTTAATAGCTTCCTACATCTTCTCCAGGGATCATCTTTAATGACCTTTGAGGTTCTCAGCAGGTGAAAGATCCCTTAATTTCTGTCTTGTAAGACCAAGTCTGTCCCTGCTCTTCTGTAAAGTTAGATTGAGGGAAGAGTGTATGGTTAGGGTTAATAACATGTTCAATCTGTGTTAGGAACTATTCTGCTGGATGAATAATGTTATTGGGAACCTACGATATTTATAAGAATATGTAGGTGAAATATATGTATGAAAACAGAAATCTAAGATTTGAAACCCTGAAGGGCATTGGGCCCTTCATTGGTATACTTAGTGTTGACTTACTTTCTGCACAGATGTCTCAGATAAATCCATATACAATGGCATAGGACCTTGTGCATTGGATGATTGAATGTGGAAGAGAACATCCAGTCAAAAAGGGATAGTAGGTAAGATTAGGAAGATAGTTGGTAGGTTTTGGAAGGAGAGTGAGTATAGGATTTGGAAAAAAAAACTTCTTTAGCAATAGGGTTTCTGTTAGAGGGTGAAGGTAAATGTCAGCACATATGAAGATTCAGTCACAATGATGAACTTTGGAAAATATGTAGGAAATCAGATAATAATAGAGACATTACAAAATCAGGGAAAGTACAAAGTGAGTGATAGGATTAGACATTTTGAACAGGGTTGAGTTTGAATATATAATCTTAGGAAGAAACAAATATGTAGTCACCAATAGGATTGACATTTGAGAGCATTAGGCAATGTGGACATGGATGTTTTTAGTAATCCCTGTTCACTTTCCTTTTAGGCTTTGGTACAATCATAAGTGTAACCTTTGCATTTTGTGTCCAGAATATTACTGTGATAAAATGTATATGTAGATCTCGTGACATTAGTATTTCTTCCAGCATTTCTGGGAGCAATGTTTTGAAGTCCTATAAATTAGTATTGGTGGTACAAAGAGGTGTACACTGTGTCTATGAATATAGAGATAGTGCATGAATAGACCACATTGTGAATCAATAATATAACTGGTCCCACTTTAAATAATAGATTGAATTCATATCTGAAAATATATAAGAAATCTTATATCGATATACCATCATTCATTCCAACCAGCAATACATCTAATGGTAATATTAGGGTTATGGTTTATCACGAAGTGTCTTTGAGTTTTGCTTCAAAAGTGATCATGGAAATCGAAAATAATGTGTTTGGAAAGAAGTCTCATGAAAAGACCCATCAAAAACATGGAGGAATACATGTGTTCTGTAGAATAAAGTGATTGAAAGTGAACAAAATGCCTATAAATTTGCAAACTTTTGGATGAAATATATTTGCTATGATGAGCATAAACTGAAGAAATAGTAATGTACCAGTGTTGAATAAAATAAATGTCAAAATGCACAACATGTCCCATAGGAATCTACTTGTATTGATGTTAAACTGGTTGAGTTACTGTGGAAATATTAGGATTTGTATGCACCTTTCACTGAAGATAGTTTTCAGTACTAGGAAACAAATATGTATTTCAGGTGAATGAATAATTTTGAAAATACTCTTGTGAAAATTTGATTATAAATACACATACTTGAATATGAATGAGTTTAGGGAGTGTATAACAAGACATATATTTCATATTTTGAAAAATCTGGAGAGTGTGTATATATATATATACATACACAAACACACAGACATTAAAAATAGCATAATATATTCCAATTGAAATTCACCATGAAATATATGTCATCTACAGATCCAAATGTATTTATTTTATTGAATATGGATTTATGTATAATGTTCTTAAACAAGGAAGCTCACTCATAGATTGAATTTTCAGTTCCAACAGCTTTTAGGAGGAGTGATCTCTTACAATTTGTATCTGCCAAGTCAGTCACCTCACAAGAATGTACGTGTGGTATCAGGTAAGATTCTATAATTGCATGTAAAAATACATGTGCTGAATAGGATACAGAGAAAGGGATGCCTTGACATTACAATCACGGAGACTAAGGCACAATTAGAGGAGAAGAGTTAGAAAATCTGTGAATAAATATCTGGAATGGAATATGCTCAGGAGTTCACAACCTTGAAGACGGAAGAGGAGATTTCAAAAGTAAGGGACAGGGAAAACAGTCCACAAACATGGAGCTCTGGTTCCCTAAATCCTTCTTGAGAAACTCACTCTGAGTTTGGGCACTTGAAATATATGTTGTTGTCGGGAGATTTAGCTTCCATTGTAGTGAGACAATCAAAGCTGTGTCTGCATCAATGTTACCTCGAGGACATGGTTTCTTATTTTCCACTGAATATGTGGCAGCAGTGCTGAATTTTCTTTAGTAGGTAAACTGTGGCAACTGGTGGATAAGTGTATCCACATGTGGACTGTGAGGCCATTTGGTCATCCTCCACTTTTCGTGGTGTTTCTTGCGGCTGCACTGGGATTTTGGTATTTGCTTCATGATATACAAAGAATTCAACTGTTACCTGGTGCGTGAGTGAGTTCTGTCACTTTTGGTAGGTCAGGGTCTGCAGGAGAATGCACCAACCAGGCTTATATCCCACATGACTTGCCCCCTTGACCATAGCAATCTGATTCTAAACATTGCCCTGAATCCTGTCCATATAACAAGATGCCTTTACATACAAGGGTCTGCTGGCTGCACCATGTCAGTCACAAGTCATTTGGAAGCCAATGGAAGATCCACATGGCCCCACCACAGTTGTTTTATTGCACACCTGCCCAGCACTGCTGTAGGCCCACCTCTCAGCAGGCTCCAACTTCCTGGTATCTCTGTTCTGAACCATTTTTATGAAAACCAGTCAATCAAAGCACTGTCTTGTAATCTCATGATCAGCCACAGGATATCCAAAGATTCTCCAGTGCCACCTGGTCATGGGAAGTTTAAAAATTTCTTGGTATTTATCTACCCATTTTTCAAGGTTGAAGTTGGAGGCACTGTGTGTTTCATTTCATTCTGGAACTATTAAATGGTTAGGAAGCTCATTTCAATGAAATCTCTGCAGAAGTCTCACAGGCAAGGCTTCCCAAACAGTGGCCAAATGATCACATGAATCCAGGCCCATTGGGATCTACATTGTGACATCCAGGTGTGTTTTGACTCTCATATATGGCTGCCAAGTCTTTCAGAATAAAATCATGTGGTAACCTGGCTGAGATTCCCAGTGCTCGGTGAACAGCCACCCTGGGCCTAGATCTCATTTTACAAGGGTGACTCTCATGTGAATCCTCCTAAAATCCCAACACAATTCATGGCAATACGTCTCTGAGGTGAGGTCCACAACTCAGTCTCTAAGGGTAATCACAACAGAGTTAAAGCCAAGGTGGACCCAGTCATCTATTCCAACGGCCACACATGACCACAATTAAAACCAAAACACTCCCACATGGCCCTCATCTTCTTCCATATGGACACTCATCATTACCTCTGGCTTGAGGTTTCCATGAGGGGCACAGCCCAAGACAGTGTCCAAAATAACTTCCATTGCCCCTCATTTGCCTAAAGTCAGGGTGTCCTGGACACTCGTCCGGGGAACCAGGAGTGATCAAATAGGCCTGCTATTAATATTGCTTTGCTCCTCCAATTTGAGGCCTAGCCAAAGCCTAACACAGGACCTAACACAGGACCTAGAGCCTGATTCAGACATATCCCTTTCCAATGCAATTAAGCAAAGAGTCACAGGTGATGCCCATTGATTTCCATTTGAAAACTGTTTTCTTTAGGCTTCCCAAAGGGGTGGCCAGAGGCAAAGACCTTCCTGACATTGAGGGCAACAGAACAATAGGTAACCAAAGCAGTATTTCTCCACTGAGACTTTCCTGATTACACTGATATCTGAGTTTTCTGAGTTGCTCTCCATTCCCTTCAGCTATCCAGTACATGGCCATGTCACAGAGCTTGGTGGTGGTATACATCTTGGACACAAAACCATGAGCCTATTCTGGAAAGTGGCCAGAATTCAGAAAGAAAACAGGAACTTAGGAAGATATCAGGGGTTGCCCATCAATAATGCAAGCCACAGTCCATTCATAAATGGGAAGTATGAATCCGGGGAAGCTTTCTACTAGACAGGACACATCCATTGAAGCATTCTCTTTTCTAATGTCTACAACCCCTGACACAGTGGGATACACAGACCTAGAAACACTCGCCTTTTCAAACGACTTACTAGAATCAATTAACTCCAAACAAAACAAACTGCCTTTCTTACCTATTCTCAGAACATGAGACAAAACCACAAACACACACCCACACCCACAAATGCACCTCCTTCCCCCAAGTAGGTCTGTGACTATCCGCAGTGTCCTCTGACTGGTGGGCCATACTATGTTTCTATGAAATGGCCTGTTCTGTCTCAGATCTGTTCTCCTTGTCCAACTCTGTGAAGTTGACAGGAGCCAACGGTGAGCCACAACCTGGTTTCTCAGGAAAGGGCCCTCTTCAGAGCTTTACTGGCATTTGGCCATCCTCACATCAGTAGGTACCAAGAAAGACTGACTCTCTCCTTGGTAAATCCAAACAAGTGAGATCACTGGGACTGGGACTGGGACTGGCTGTGGGTGCCTGGCTTCCTGGACCACATGTTCAGAGATTTCGAACACCAAGGAAGTGAGGTGAGGTCACTTCCTTCAGGAACTGAATGAGGTCACTGCCTTGGCAAACACATTGTCCTAATTGTTGCTTCCAAGGCCCCATGAGATGGAGGCTGCCCCTACTTCCTGTGACACTTTCACAAGTTAGAATGGTATATCATCCATAGGCACTCCAGAGCAGCTCTCCACACTGGCCTGTTTTGGTCCATCTTCTCTACATTAAAAAGAGAGAGGCAGACTCAGACACAACCCTTCATCCTGACCAGGTTGTTGGCGATGGAAGGTGACTCTTACTCTCTCAGGTCCTTCATAGCTGCCTACATCTTCTACAGGGATCATTTCTGCATGGACATTTGAGGTTCTCAGCGGGTGGAAGATCCCCTAAATTCCTGTATTGTAAGACCAACTCTTTCCCTGCTCTTCTGTAAAGTTAGATTGAGGGAACAGTGTATGGTTAGCGTTAATAACATGTTCGATTTGGGTTAGGAATTGTTCTGCTGTATGAATAATGTTATTGGGAACCTGCGATATTTATAAGACTATAGAAGTGAAATATAAGTATGAAAACAGAAATGTTCTAAGGTTGTATGGTAATTCTAGGCTTAAAATAAAAACATGTTGGAGATTTATGTGTATCATTTGTGTTGTATAATTGGACTTGTTATCAAAAAGATATGTACAGTTACATGTTACTTTTTACACTTAGATAAAATTTAAAAGTATTTTTAAGTTAATGAGAGCCTAATCTCTGTGAAGGTTTTATTGTAAAACACAAAGGTAAAATGCCCATTCATTTCCATGTGAAAACTGTTTTCTTCAGGCTTCAGGAAGGAGTAGCCTGAGGAAAAGATGTTCCTGATATTCAGGGCAACATTACAATAGGTAATCAAAAGGCCCAAAGCAGGGTTTCTCCACTGAGACTTTACTGGTCACACTGATATCAGAGTTTTCTGAGATGCATTCCCTTCAGCTATCCAGTACATGGCCATGTCAAAGAGCTTGGAAGTGGTACATATCTTGTACACAAAACCATGAGCCTATTTTGGAGAGTGACCAGAATTCAGGAAGGATACAGGAACATAAGAAAATAATAGGTGTTGCCCAATGATAAGGCAAGCCACAGTCCATTTATAAAATGGGCAGGATGAATGCTTGGAAGTTTTCTCTTTGACAGGACATACCCATTGAGGCATTCTCTTTTCTAATGTCTACAACCATGGACACAGTGGGATACACAGACATAGAAACACTCGCCTTGTCAAAGGACTAACTAGAAACAGTTCACTCCAAACCAAACAAACCCCCTTTCCTAACTATTCTCAGAACATGAGAAAAAACCACAAACCCACTCAAACACCCACGAAGTCACCTCCTTCCCCCAAGTAGGTCTGTAACTATCCAGAGTGTCCTCTGACTGGAGGGCAATACTATGTTCCCCAGAAATGGCCTGTCCTGTCTCAGATCTGGTCTCCTGGGTCAACTCTGTGAAGTTGTTTGGAGACAGCAGTGAGCCTCTAACTTCTTTCTCTGGAAGGGCCCCCTCTTCAGAACTTTCCTGGCATTTGGCCATCCTCACATCACTAGGTACCACAAAAGACTGACTCTGTCCTTGGTAAATCCAAACAAGTGAGACCACTGTGACTGGAGCTTGGACTGGGTCTGGATGCCTGGCTTCCTGGAACCCAAATTCGGAGAGTTCCATCAACAAGGATGTGAGGTGAGGTCACTTCCTTCAGGAACTGAATGTGGTCACTGCATTTGCAACCACTTTGTCCTAACATTTGCTTCCTACGGTCTCATAATATGGAGGATGTGCCTACTTCCTGTGACACTTTCACAAGTTTGAATGGTATAGAAACAATAGGCACCTGGGAACAGCTCTCCACACAGGCCTAGTTTGGTCAATCTTCCCTACATTAAGAAGAGAGAGGATGATTCAGACACATGCTTTTAACCTGACCGGGTTGTTTGCCATGGAAGATGACGTTTGCTCTCTCAGGCCTTTCATAGCTGCCTGCATCTTCTCCAGGGATCATATCTGCATGGACCTTTGAGGTTGTCAACAGGTGGAAGGTCCCCTACACCCCTGTATTGTAAGACCAACTCTGTTCCTGCTCTTCTGTAAAGTTGGATTGAGGGAAAAGTGTATAGTTAGGATTAATAACATGTTCGATTTGTGGTAGGAATCATTCTGTTGGATGAATAATGGTATTGGGAACCTGCAATATTTATAAGAATATACAGGTGAAATGTAATTATGAAAACTGAAATCTAGGTAAGATTTGAATACCAGAAAGGCATTGGGCCCATGATTGGGATACTTATCTTTGAATTATGTTCTGCACAGATGTCTCAGATAAATCAATATACAATGGCATAGGACCTTGTACCTTGGATGATTGATTGTTGAAGAGTTCATCCAGTCAAAAAGGGATAGTCGGTAGGATTAGGTAGATAGTCGGTAGGTTTAGAAAAAAGAGTGAGTATAGTATTTGGACAAAAAGTTCTTTAGCAATAGGGTTTCGGATAAAGAGTGAATGTAAATGTCAGCACATGTGAAGAATCAGTCACTATGATGAACTGGGGAAAATATGTAGGAAAAGAGATATCAATAGAGACATTAGGAAATCAGACAAAATATAAAGTGAGTGATAGGATTAGAAATTTTCAACATGGTTGAGGTTGAATATATAATCTTGGGAAGAAATAAATATGTACTCACCAATAGGATTGACATTTGAGAGAATTAGGCATCCAAGACATGGATGTTTTTAGTAATCCATGTTCACTTTCCATTTAGGCTTCGGGACAATCCTAAGTGTGACCTTTGCATTTTGTGTCCAGAATATTACTGTGATAAAATGTATATGTAGATCAGTTGACATGAGTCTTTCTTCCACCATTTCTGTGAGCAAAATTTTGAAGATATACAAATTATTATTGAGGGTACACAGAGGTGTACCCTGTGTCTATCAATATAGAGACAATGCATGAATAGACCATACTGTGAATAAATAATATAACTGGTTCCACTTTAAACAATGGATTGAATTGATATTTGAAAGTATACAAGAAATCTTATATTGATATACAATCATTCATTCCCACCAGTTTTACATCTAATGGTAATATTAGGTTTACGGTTTATCATGACGGGTGTGTGAGTTTTGCTTCAAAAATGATAATGGAAATCAAAAATAATGTCTTTGGAAAAAAGTCTCATGAAAGGAGCAGTCAAGAAACGTGGAGGAATACATGTGTTCTGAAGCAGGAAGTGATTGAAAGTAAAACAAATGCGTATAAATTTGCTAAATTGTGAATGAAATATACATACTATGATGTGCATAAACTGGACAAATAGTAATGTACCAGTGTTGAATAAAAATGAACGTCAAAATACAATTATATCCCTTAGGAATCTTCTTGCATTTATTTTAAACTGGGTCAGTTACTGTAGAAATATTAGAATTTTTTTTGGTGTTATAATACAATTTATTTTAGCACTAGCATGCCACAGAATGTCGAGGAAAGAGCAATGGATTTTTAGTTATCGCACTAGTAATCTATCATTAAATGACTGTTTTGGGGAGTCTAGAAATTACATAAGGCTATGTAACATTTTTTTTATTTAGCATTCATAAAAACTTAGAATTTTGGTAATATTTCTACTTTTTTATTTTTTTTTATTTTTTCAGTTGTTGATCGACCTCATTTTATTTATTTATATGTGGTTGTGAGAATATAACCCAGTGCCTCACACATGCTAGCCAAGCATGTTACCACTGAGCCAGACACCCAGACCCTCCACATTTATCTTATAATCAAACACTCCTCTCCCTCTTCTTTACTCACTTTCTTCCTCATTTTCCCCCTTCTCTCTCTTCCTTTTTCATTTTCCCTCCATAGGAGTTTTTCTCTCATGTCATTACAAACAGTAATATGCTATGAAATTTACATTTAAGAATTTTTTTATAGTCATTCTTTTTTCTTGAGAAAATTTAATAATTATAATAACCTATAGATATATTACAATACATTTATTATACATATGTATCTATATTCATGCATATGTATTTCATATGATATATATACATATATATTTAAAAGTACTTTGATTAGCCTGTTGGAAATAATATAGACCAAGTCTTTCTTAATTTTCAAGTCTTCTAGAATTAACAGCTTACAGTGAAAATCAAATAAACATATTTAAGTAAACAGGTATCATTCTTATTTATCAATACTTATCATTTAAGTTTTTATATTACATTAAGCTGTGATATGGCATATTAACTCTTATGAATTAGTGAAATTTTATTTGAACAACCTTTTATTTAAGGACCATATGCACTGACATTTTAAATGGCTTTCTTGTGATTTTAATTTTTATCAATTGCATATTTATTGCCAAATACTTATTTTATTAATTTTCATATTCATGATTGATATAAAGTCAATTGTTTAATTCTTCTTGTAAGTAGTTACTTATTACAATAATAATTCTACATCTTTATAAGAAAAATGGTACAAAGATATTTTCATGCAAAATTAAGAATAATTGCATGCTCTAAATGTTTCATTGTTGACACATATAATAAAGGGCTTTTGATGAGTCTCTTCCCCAGTAAAACATAAAATGCAAAGATATAGTTGGGTATGTATGTCCAAATAAAGATAAGGAAAAATACACATTATCAGCTACAAACTATCAAATAAAAGATGAAAAGAACAATCCAACACATTGTACGAACTTGTCAGATGAGGTAGCCTAAGACTAGACCTGGTCCATGACAAAATATTCACGAAAAAAAATGAAATATGAAAAATATAGGAAATGATATGAATTTTTCATGAAGGTAGGTGGATTATCCTTTAATCTCAATATATGTTCATTTTCAAAAGCCAGTTTTCTGGTAAAATAAATTTGTGATATTTACAACTACACAAAACAAACTTTCTGCTTATCAAAATGAATGCACCTCAACTTCTTTTTAGCTGATTTCTTCCCACTCAATTTTAAACCTTTGTTTATTTATTTTTATTGGTTTTTCAAAACATTACAAAGCTCATGATATATCATCTTTCATACATTTGACTCAAATGGGTTATGAACTCCCAATTTTCCCCAAATACGAATTGCAGAATCACATCAGTTACACATTCACATTTTTACATAATGTCACATTAGTGACTGTTGTCCTCTGCTACCTTTATTATCCCCTACTATCCCCCCTCCCCTTTCATCCTATCTTTCCTCTCTTCCTCATCTGCTTTTTCACTTCTCTCTCTTGTTCCCGCCTTTCCCCTCACAACGTCTTATATGTAATTTTGTGTAACAATGAGGGTCTCCTACCATTTCCATATGCTTTCCCTTCTCTCTCCCTTTCTCTCTCCCACTTGTCTTTGTTTAATATTAATCTTTTCCTCATGCTCTTCCTCCCTGTTCTATTCTTAGTTACCCTATTTTTATCAAAGCAGACATTTGGCATTTGTTTTTTTAAGGATTGGCTAGCTTCTCTTAGCATAATCTGCTCTAATGCCATCCATTTCCCTGCAAATTCTATGATTTTGTCATTTTTTAGTGCTGCATCCATCGTGTATAGATGCCACATTTGTTTTTATCCATTCATCTATTGAATTGCATCTAGGTTGGTTACACAGTCTAGGTATTGTGAATTGTGCCACTATGATCATTGATGTGGCAGTATCCCTTTAGTACACTCTTTTAAGATCCTCAGGGAATAGTCCGAGAAGGGCGATAGCTGGTTCAAATGGTGGATCCATTCCTAGCTTTCCCAGGAATCCCCATACTGCTTTCCATGTTGGCTTCATCAATTTGCAGTCCCACCAGCGGTGTACAAGTGTCCCCTTTTCCCCACATCCTCGTAAACACTTGTTGTTGTTTGACTTCATAATGGCTGCCAATCATACTGGAGTGAGATGGTATCTTAGGGTGGGTTTGATTTGCATTTCTCTGACTGCTAGATATGGTGAGCATTTTTTCATGTACTTGTTGATTGATTGTATGTCCTCCTCGGTGAAGTGTCTTTTCAGGTCCTTGGCCCATTTGTTGATTAGGTTATTTGTTATCTTATTGATAATTTTTTTGAATTCTTTGTATATTCTGGATATTAGGGCTCTATCTGAAGTGTGAGGGGTAAAAATTTGTTCCCAGGATGTAGGCTCTCTATTTACTTCCCTTTTTGTTTCTCTTGCAGAGAAAAAAAACTTTTTAGTATAAGTAAGTCTCATTTTTTTATTCTTGTTAAGAACTCTTGGGCTATGAGCGTCCTATTTAGAAATTTGGAGCCCGACCCCACAGAATGTAGATCGTAGCCAACTTTTTCTTCTATGAAACGCAGTGTCTCTGATTTTATATCTAGATCCTTGATCCATTTTGAGTTAAATTTTGTGCATGGCGAGAGAACGGGATTCAGTTTCATTTTGTTGCATATGGATTTCCAATTTTCCCAGCACCATTTGTTGAAGATGCTATCCTTCCTCCACTGCATGCTTTTAGCCCCTTTATCAAATATAAGAAAGTTGTAATTTTGTGGATTGGTTTCTGTGTCCTCTCTTCTGTACCACTGGTCCACCTGCATTTTTCGGTACCAGTTCCATGCTGTTTTTGTTACTATTGCTTTGTAGTACAGTTTGAACTCTGGTATCGCTATACCTCCAGATTCACACTTCCTGCTTACAGTTGCTTTTGCTATTCTGGATCTTTTATTTTTCGATATGAATTTCATGATTGATTTATCTATTTCTACAAGAAATGCCGTTGGAATTTTGATTGGCATTGCATTAAACCTGTAGAGAACTTTGCGTAATATTGCCATTTTTATGATGTTAGTTCTGCCTATTCATGAACAGGGCACATGTTTCCATCTTCTGACATCTTCTTCTATTTCTCTCTTTAGATTTCTGTAGTTTTCATTATATAAATCTTTCACCTCTTTTGTTAGGTTGATTCCCAAGTATCTTATTTTATTTGAGGATGTTGTGAATAGAGTGGTTTTCCTCATTTCCATTTCAGAAGTTTTTTTTTTCTGTTATACAGGAATGCATTTGATTTATGCGTGTTAATTATATATCCTGCCACTTTTCTGAATTCATTTATTAACTTTAGCCATTTCTTTGTAGACATTTTTGTGTCTGTTAAATATATTATCATGTCATCTGCAAATAGTGATACTTTAAATTCTTCTTTTCCTATTTTTATGAATTTAATTTCTTTTGTCTGTTTAATTGTTCTGGCTAGTATTTCAAGAACTAAATTGAATAGAAGTGGTGATAGAGGGCATCCCTGTCTTGTTCCAGATTTTAGAAGGAATGCCTTCAGTTTTTTCTCCATTTAGGATGATGCTAGCCTGAGGTTTAGCATATATAGCTTTTACAATGTTGAGGTAAGTTCCTGTTATCCCTAGTTTTTATAGAGTTTTGAACATAAATGGATGCAGAACTTTGTCAAATGCTTTTCTGCATCTATCGAGATGATCATATAGTTCTTGTCTTTAAGTCTATTGATGTGGTGAATGGCATTTATTGATTTTCGTATATTGAACTAGCCTTGCATCACAGGGATGAATCCTCCTTGATGATTTGGCACAATTATTTTGATATGCTTTTGTACTCGATTTGTCAGAATTTTATTGAGAATTTTTGCATCCAAGTTCATTACAGAAATTGGTCTGTAGTATTCTTTCTTTGAAGTGTCTTTGTCTGGTTTCGGGATCAGGGTGATGTTGGCCTCATAGAATGAATTTGGAAGAGCTCCTTCTTTTTCTATTTCTTGAAAAAGCTTGAAAAATATTGATTTTAATTCTTCTTTGAAGGTTTTGTAGAAATCCGCTGTATTCCCATCCGGTCCAGTGCTTTTTTTGGGTTGGCAGTCTTTTGATTGCTTCTTCTATGTCTTCCTTTGTTATTGGCCTGTTTAAATTGTTTGTGTCTTCCTGACTCAATCTGGGCAGATCGTATGACTTAAGAAATTTATCAATATCTTCACAATATTCTATTTTATTGGAATATAGTGTTTCAAAATACTTTCTAATTATCTTCTATATTTCTGTAGTGTCTGTTGTGATATTGCCTTTTTTATCCCACATGTTAGTAATTTGAATTCTCTTTCTTCTTCTCTTCCTTAGCGTGGCTAAGGGCCTGTTGATCTTATTTATTTTTTCAAAGAACCAACTTTTAGTTTTATCAATTTTTTCAACTTTTTTTTGTTTCAATTTCGTTGATTTCTGCTCTAAATTTAATTATTTCTTGTCTTCTACTACATTTGCTGTTGTTTTGCTCTTCCTTTTCCAGGTTTTTGTGGTGTAGTTCAAGTTCATTTATTTGTTGTTTTTTTTTTCTTTTTTTGAGGAAAGAACTCCAAGAAATGAATTTCCCTCTTAAAACTGCTTTCATTGTGTCCCATAGATTCCGGTTTGTTGTGTCTGTATTGTCATTTGTCTCTAAGAATTTTTTATCTCCTTCTTTATGTCTTCTGTAACCCATTGGTCATTCAGTAGCATGTTGTTCATTTTCCATGTGATGTAGGATTTTTCCTTCCTTCTTTTCTCATTGATATCCAGTTTCATTCCATTATGATCAGATATGGTGCACGGTATAATCTCCATGCCTTTATATTTACTAAGAATTGCCCTATGGCATAATATATGGTGTATCTTTGAGTAGGATCCATGTGCTGCTGAGAAGAACATGTATCCACTTGATGATGGTTGATATATTCTATATATGTCGGTTAAGTCTAGGTTATTGATTGTGCTGTTGAGTTCTATAGTTTCTTTATTCAGTTTTTGTCTAGAGGATCTCTCTAATGCCGAGAGTGGTGTGTTGAAGTCACCCATAATTATTGTGTATATCTATTTGACTCTTGAACTTGAGGAGAGTTTGTTTTATGAACGTTGCACCTCCATTGCTTGGTGCATACAAATTGATAATTGTTTTTTTCTTGTTGGTGGATGATTCCTTTTAACAGAATATAGTGTCATTCTTTATCCCTTTTGATTAACTTAGGTTTGAAGTTGATATTATTCCATATGAGTATGGCAAATCCTTCTTGCTTCCGAGGGCCATGTGAGTGTTATGATTTTTCCCAACCTTTTACCTTCAGCCTGTGTATGTCTTTTCCTATCATATGAGTTTCCTGAAGGCAGAATATGGTTGGATTTGTTTTTTTGATCCAGGTTACTAGAACATGTCTCTTGATTAGTGAATTTAGGCCATTAACATTTAAGGTTACAATTGAAATATGATTTGTACTTCCAGTCATGTTTATTTATTTATTACATTTTAGTTTGGATAGTTTTTACTTTTTTGGTTACTTTCCTCCCGCTTTACTGAGATACTTCCCACTGTTAGTTTTGGGCACTATTTTTTAACTCTTCTTCTTGTAGTATTTTGCACAAAATGCTTTGCAGTGCTGGTTTTCTGGCTGAGAATTGATTTAGCTTTTGTTTATCGTGAAAGACTTTAATTTCATTGTCAAATCTGAAGCTTAACTTTTCTTTATATGGTATTCTTGGTTGGAATTCTTTTTTTTTTTCAGCATTTGAATTACATTGTTCCAGGATCTTCTCACTTTCAACGAATGTGATGAAAAATCAGTTGTTAACCTAATTGGTTTACCCCTGAATGTAATCTGCCTCCATTCTCTTATAGCTTTTAATATTCTCTCCTTGTTCTGTATGTTGGCTATCTTCATAATTATATGTCTTGGAGTTGGTCTATTTTGGTTTTGAATGTTTGGGGTCCTGTAGGCTTCCAGGAATTTGCAATCCAATCCATCATTCTTCTCTGGGAAGTTTTATAGAATTATTTCATTTAATATGTTGTCCATTCCTTTGGTTTGAATCTCTATGCCTTCTTCTATCCTGATGACTCTTAAATTTGTTTTTTGTTTTTTTATGACATCCCATATCTTTTGAATAAATTCCTGGTGGGATTTAAGCATCTTTTCTGTGTTTACTCAATTCTTTTCAAGTTGATAAACTTTGTCTTCATTATCTGATGTTCTGACTTCTACTTGATCTAGTCTATTTGTAATATTCTCATTTGAGTTTTTAATTTGGTTTATATTTTCCTGCATTTCTAGGATTACTGTTTAATATTTTTTTTTAAGATCTCTATCTCCTGGTAATGCTCATTCTTTGCCATTTGAATTTGTTTGTTTAATTCATTTTCAAAATATACTTTTATTGCTTGGACTTGCTGCCTCATGTCTTCTCTAATATTCCTTTCCATCTGAGTTCGGTATGCCTTGAGTTCTTTCCCTATCCCTGTTTCTGATGCTTCAAGGTCCTCCTGTAGATTTAAGTTGTCCTGCATTGTTTGTACTCCTTTTTTGCCCTTGTTTTTTCATGATGTTCACGTTACTTTCCAGCTCTATTTGATTGCTGTGTTTCTGCTTTATTCTTTAGATTTGTTTTGGTGTTGTATATCTCTGTTGTCTCTCCTTTGTGTTGGTAAACTATGCCTGCTAAAGTGGATTCCGCTTGGAAGTAATTCCGAAGGCCGAGCTCCAGTGATGTCACCTCTCTGCTTTGGCTGGCCCCAGGTTCCTTGCCGAGGTGTCCGAATTGGGGGGTGGGACTTGACAGTCTCTGGTTTGTTTCAGCTCTGGGTCACTGGCAGGCGGGCGGTCTCCAGCCGCCCAATTGCGCGGTTGGTCGCCAGCGGGCAGGCGGTCTCCAGCCGCCCAGTCACGAGGGGAGCAGGTGGGCTGTCGCCGTTGGGTTGGCAATCTCTAGCCACGCATTCTCACGCTCGGTTGCCGGCGGGCGGGCATTCCTCAGCCCCCCAGTCACTCAGGCAGTGGGTGGAATGTCACGTGCAGGCCTGCGGTCTCCAGCCGCCCAGTCACAAGGGCCTGCCTTCTAGTCCTTTGGTTTCTCCTGCTTGTCCTGGTTTCTTTTTCTAGACCAGATTTCCCCTGAGTGATGCCTCTCGGCAGTTCAAACTGTACTCTGTGCCTGCCGTTTGTTGGGTGTGGAGGGTGTCTTTTGGGAACCCAGACACTCTATTGTTTTGATTTTTTCCGCTTGCCCCTCCCCCAGCACTGGCTATACACGTTTCGTTATGGCCACTGATGGTAGGGGGAGTCGAAAGTCAGGTGTCTCTAGTTTTTCTTGCGTCTTTATGCAGGCTTGCTCTGATTAACCCTCCCCCGGAAAGCCTAGGAGACATTTTATGCGAATTCCCCGCTGTATGAGAGATGAGCTGAGTAACACACATCTGTTTTATTGTTGCAGTCTATTGGAGAGGGGCGGTGGTTACTTCAGATCTCAAAGATGGTGGCCGCTGGTTTCCTTGGTGGAGTTTCTTTTGTGGGGGATAGAACTATACCACTTTCTTCCCTGTCTGAATTCCCAAACTCAGCCCGGGGTTCAGTGGGAGCTCAGCCGGAAGGATTCCACAGAATCCGCAGCAACATTTCTCCCTGCTTCAGGTCACTTCTCAGTGGTGCCCCGCCATCTGAAACAGCAGGCCTGGCTGCATGATTCAATCAGCCCGGATCTCTGATTGCACAGTTGGCTATTGGGAACCCTGGCACTCTATTGTTTTGATTTTTTTTTTTTTCCGCTTGCCCCTCTCTCAGCGCTGGCTAGACAGGTTTTTTTCACCACTGATGGGAGGGAGAGTTGAAAGTCAGGTGCCTCTAGTTTTCCCCTATCTTTATGCAGGCTCCCTCTGATAATCTCTCCCCCAGAAAGCCTAGGAGAGATTTGATGCAAATTCCCCGAAGTATGGGAGATGAGCTGAGTAACAGTAACAGAATAACAACATTTCATTGTTGCAATCTGTAGGGGAGTGGCTGTCGTTACTTCAGCTCACCAAGATGGTGGCCGTTGGTTTCCTTCGTGGAGTTTCTATTGTGGGGGTTAGAACTGTACCACTTCCTTCCCCATCTGAAACCCTGAACTCAGCCCAGGGCTCAGTGGGGACTCTACTGGCAGAATTCCACAGAATCTGCATCAACGTTTCTCCGTGATTATTGATCGCATCTAGGTGGTGCCCTGCTGTCTGTAGCCACTGGATGGGTAGCGCGGATCAGTCAGACAGGATCTCCGGTCGCAGAGTTGGCTCATGTTTGAGACTCATTTACCGGACCTCAGTGCTAGAAATCCTTCTTCTAGGTTTCAGTGCACCCCCATTTTGCTGTAAGTTCCTAACAAGATAGTTTTTTGTCGTTCTTAGTCGTTAGTCACCTGCGCAGTGGCGCGGTACACTGGGTATGATGCTCTCTATTCGCGGCCATCTTGCAATGTCAAAATATTATGATTTGTATGCACCATTCACTGAAGTTAGTTTTCAGTATTAGGAAACAAATATGTATTTCAGGTGGATGAATATTTCTGAGAATAATCTTGTGAAAAGTTCATTATAAATCCTCATACATGAATATGAATAATTTTAGGAAGTGTATAATAAGACACATATATTTCATAATTTGAAAAATCGGGAGAGTATATATATATATATATATATATATATATATATATATATATACACACACACAAACACACACACCGAGACATTAAAAAGTAGCAATATATATGCCAATCGAACTTCATCATTAAATATATAACATCCACTTATCCAAAAATATACATTTTACTGAAAATGGATTTATGCATAATGTTGGTCAACTAGGAAGCTCACCCATAGGTTGAATTTTCTGTTCCAACAGAGGTTAGGAGGAGTGATCTCTTCTCACAATTTTTATCTGCCATGTCAGCCACCTCAGAAGAATGTACATGTGATACCAGGTAGGATTCTATTTGTGCATATAAAAATACATGTGCTTAATAGGCTACAGAAAAAGGGAGAGAGGAATTCACATATTTGTTAATTTTAAAAACACATGGAGAACTATGTCAATAAACATTAACTATATTTATAACTCCTACACAATATAATGCAAAAGGGATGTCCAACTACATACCATGCCTTCTCTGAATTGCTGGTATTTGTATTCTTTTTGGGTTACTATTCTCCATCATATAAGGATTAGTAGTCAGAGTCTAGTAGGGTATGGGTTAGTGTCAGAGATTCAGTATTTCAAATGGAAAATAGGAAAGTAAACCCAATGTGTTTGCAAATATGTGCTACACAAAAATCTTCCCACTCACATTAAAAACAATCCCTTGATATTACCCTCACTGGAAGAAATACACAATTAGAGGATAAGAGTTAGAAAATCTGTGAATACATACCCGGAATGGAATATGCTGAGGAGTTCACAACCTTGGAGGTGGTAGATGAGTTTCCAAAAGTAAAAGACAAGGTAAACACTCCACAACATGGAGCTCTGCAGGCCTAAAGACTTCTTGAGATACTGCCTCTGAGTTGGGACACTTAAAATGTATGTTGTTGTTGGTAGCTTTAGCATCCTATGTAGTGAGACCATCAAAACTGGGTCAACATCTATGTGACCTGGAGGACATGGTATCTTATTTTCCAATTAAAATGAGGCAGCAGTGCTGAATTCTCACTTTGTGGGTAAACTGTGGCAACTGGGGGATAAGTGTCTCTCCGTGTGGACTGTGAAGCCATTTGGTCATACTCTACTTTTCGTGGTGATTCTTGCTGCTGCACTGGGAGTTTGGTATTGGCTTAATGAAATACAAGGAGTTCAACTGGGACACAGTGCTGGAGGGAGTTCTGTCACGTGTGGTGGGACAGGGTCTCCAGGAGAATGCACCAACCAGGCTTATGTCCCACATAGCTTGCCCCCTTGACCATATCAACCTGATTCTGAACATTGCCCAGAAACCTATCCATATAACAAGATGCCTTTACATATAAGGGTCTGCTGGCTGCATCATGTCAGTCACAAGCCATTTGAAAGCCAATGGCCAATCCACATGAAACCACCAGAGATGGTTTATCTCACACCTACCCACCTTTGCTGTAGGCCCACTACTCAGCAGGTTCCAACTTACTGGTATCTCTGTTCTACACCATTTTTGTGAAACCCAGTCAATCAAGGCACTTTCTCGTACACTCATGATCAGCAACAGGATCTCCAATGGTTTTCCAGTGCCACCTGGTAATGGGAATTTCAAAAATTTCATGGTATTTATCGAGCCCATTTTTTAAGGTTGAAGTTGGAGGCACTGAGGGTTTCATTTAATTCTGTAACCATTAAATGGTGAGGAAGCCCATTTCAATGAAAGCTCTGGAAGACTCTCACAGGCAAGGCTTCCCAAAGAGTTGCCAAATGGTCACATAAAGCCAGGCATATTGAGGTCTACAATGTAAAATCCTTGCGTGTTTTTACTCTCAACTATGGGTGCTAATTCTTTCAGAAAAAAATTATGTGATAACCTGGCTGAGATTCCCTGTGCTCTGTGGAAAGCCTTCCTGGGCACAGATCTCAGTTTCCAAGTGTGACTCTCATGCATGGCCTCCTAAAATCCCAACAAAACTCATGGCAATACCTCTCTGAGATCAGTTCCAGAACTCAGTCTCTAAGGGGAATCACACTAGAATTCAAGACCAGGTGGAGCCAGTCATATTTTTCAACAACCACACTAATAACCACAATTAAAACCAGAACACTTCCACATGGCCGTCATCTTCTTCCATATAGATACTCATTTTAACCTCTGGCTGGAGGTTTCCATGAGGGGCACAGCCCAAGACAGTGTCCAATATAAGCTCCCTTGCCCCTCATTTGCTTAACGTTGGGGTGGCCTGAACACCTTCCTGTGAACCATGATTTATCAAATAGGCCTGCCGTTAATACTGCTCTGCTTCTCCAATTTGAGGACTACTGACTGTGGGGTTTAGATTCTTCATGTGAATTGGAATCATTGGAATCACCTATGGGCTAGCCTCTGAAGGGCTTTGAAGAACTCATTTGACCCAAAGGCACCCTATTCTCACTTGATAGAGGTCAGGAACCTTACAGAGGTAGGGAGAGACTTCATCCACAAAAACTGCTCTTTTGGCCATTTTGGTTTTGGATGAACACGTGGGATGTATAAGGTGCTGAGTATCTAACCACAGCCTCACACAGGGCCAAGAGGCTGTTTCAGAAACATCCATTTCCAAAGCAATTAAGCAATGAGCCACCGGTGATGCCCATTAATTTCCATTTGAAAACAGTTTTCTTCAGGCTTCACAAATTAGTGTCCTGAGGTAAAGACCTTCCTGAAATTCAGGGCAACAGAACAATAGGTAACCAAAAGGCCCAAAGAAGGGTTTCTCCACTGAGACTTTCCTGGTCCCACTGATATCTGAGTTTTCTTAGATTCTCACCATTCCCTTCAGCTATCCCGTACATCACCATTTCACAGAGCTTGGAGGTGGTACATATCTTGGACACAAAACCATGAGGCTATTCTGGAGAGTTTCCAGAATTCAGGAAGAAAACAGAAACTACTGAGAGCAGATGTTGCCCTTCAATAAGACAAGCTGCAGTCCATTTGTAAATTGGGCAGGATGAATGCTGGGAAGCTTTCTACTAGACAGGACACATCCATTGATGCATTCTCTTTTCTAATGTCTACAATCACGGACAGAGTGGGATACACAGACATAGAAGCACTCGCCTTGTCAAACGACTTACTGGAAACAGTCCACACCAATCCAAACAAAGAGCCTTTCCTACCTATTCTCAGAACATGAGACAAAACCACAAACCCACACACACACACTCAAAGGCACCTCCTTTGCTCAAGTAAGTCTGTGACTATCCATAGTGTCCTCAGAATGGTGGGCCATTGTATGTTCCCCCAAAATGGCCTGTCCTGTATCAGATCTGGTCTCCTTGGCCAACACTTTGAAGTTGTTAGGAGCCATGGGTGAGCCACTACCTGCTTTCCCAGGAAAAGCTCCTCTTCAGAGCTTTCCTGTCATTTGGCCATCGTCACATCAGTAGGTACTAAGAAAGACTGACTCTGTTCTTGGTAAATCAAAACAAGTGAGACCACTGGGACTGGGACTGTGACTGGCTCTTGGTGCCTGTCTTCCAGGATCAAACGTCCAGAGAGTTCCATCACCAAGGCAGTGAGGTGAGGTCATTTCCTTCGGGAACTGAAAGAGGTCACTGACTTGGCAACCACTTTGTCCTAACAGTTACTTCTAAGGGTCCCATGAGATGGAGGCTGTCCCTACTTCCTGTCACACTTTCACAGTTAGAATGGTATAGCAACCATAGGTACCTGAGAACAGCTCTCCACACAGGCCTGGTTTGGTCCATCTTCTCTACATTAAGAAGGTAGAGGCTGATTCAGACACATCCCTTCATCCTTACCAGATAGTTTGCCATGGAAGATGTCTTTTGCTCTCTCAGGTCCTTCATAGCTTCCTTCATCATCTCAGGGGATCATTTCTGCATATACCTTTGATGTTCTCAGCAGGTGGAAGATCCCCTACATTCCTGTATTGTAAGACCAACTCTGTCCCTCCTCTTCCTTAAAGTTAGATTGAGGGAAAAGTGTATGTTTAGGGTTAATAACATGTTTGATTTGCGTTAGGAATCTTTCTGCCGGATGAATAATGGTATTGGGAGCCTGTGATATTTACAAAAATATATAGGTAAAATATAAGTATAAAAACAGAAATCTAGGTAAGATTGGAAGCCAGAAGGGAACTGGGCCCTTGAGTGCGATACTTAGGTTTGAATTATGTTCTGCACATGTGTCTCAGATAAATTGATATACAATGGCATAGGACCTTATACCATGGATAATTGATTGTCGAAGAGAACATCGAGTCAAAAAACCATAGTCAGTAGCATTAGGAAGATAGTCAGTAGGTTTAGAAAGAAGAGTGAGTATAGGATTTGGACCAAAAGTTCTTTAGCAATAGGGTTTCGGGTAGAGAGTGAATGTAAATGTCAGCATATGTGAAGTGTCAGTCACAATGATGAACTGGGGGAAATATGTATGAAAGCAGGTATCAATAAAGATATTACCAAATCAGGCAAAGTATGAAGTGAGAGATAGGATTAGACATTTTCAACATGGTTGAGGTTGAATATATAATCTTAGGAAGAAACAAATATGTAGTCACCAATTTGATTTACATTTGAGAGCATTAGGCAACTTGGACATGGTTCTTTTTAGTAATCCACACTCCCTTGGCATTTAGGCTTTGATACAATCATGAGTGTGACCTTCGTTTTTTGTGTCCAGAATATTCCTGTGATAAAATCTATATATAGATAAGGTGACATGAGTATTTCTTCCACCATTTCTGGGAGCAATATTTTGAAGACGTATAAATTAGTATTGAAGGGACAAAGAAGAGTACACTGTATCTATTAATATAGAGATAATGCATTAATAGACAATACTGTGAATAAAAAGCATAACTGGTTCCAACTTTAAATAATGGATTGAATAGAATCGTGAACATATAGAGGAAATCTTATATTGATATACAATTATTCATTCCAACCAGTTATACATCTAATGTTAATATTAATGTTATGGTTCATCATGAAGAGTGTGTGAGTTTAGCTTCGAAATTGATTATGGAAATTGAAAATAATGTATTTGGAAAGAAGTCTCATGAAAAGACCAGTCAAGTAACATGGAAGAATACATGTGTTCTGAAGCAAGAAGTGTTTGAAAGTGAAACAAATTCCTATATATTTTAAACTTGTGGAAGAAATACATATCCTATGATGTGCAAAAACTGAAGAAATAGTAATGTACCAGTGTTGGATTAAAATGAAGGTCAATATAGACATCATGTCCCATAGGAATCTACTGGCATTGATGTTAAACTGGGTCAGTTACTGTAGAAATATTAGGATTTGTAAACACCATTGATTGAAATTAGTTTTCAGTACTGGGAAATAAATATGTATTTCAGGTGGACGAATATTTCTGAGAATTATCTTCTGAAAAGTTGATTATAAATTTATATACATGAACATGAATGAATTTACAGAGTGTGTATAAGTCACATACATTTCATATTTTGAGAAATCTGGAGTGTATATATATATATTTTTAAAATAAACACAAATATACATTAAAAAGTATCAATATATATGCTAATCGTAATTCATCATGTAATATACATCATTCAAAGATGCAAAATATTTATTATACTGAACATGGATTTATGTATAATATTGTTCTACTGGGAAGCTTACACATAGTTTGAATTTTCAGTTCCCACAGCGTTTAGGAGGACTGATCTCTTCTCACAATTTGTATCTGCCAATTCAGCCAACTCATGAAAATGTACGTGTGATACCAGGTAGGATTCTGTATGTGCATATAAAAATACATGTACTGAGTAGGCTACAGAGAAAGGGAGACAGAAATTCACATATTTGTGAACTTTATAAACACATGGAGGACTATTTCAATTAAAAATTGAGTAGATTTATAACACCTACCCTTAATCATGCAAAAGGGAAGTCCAACTGTACAGCATGCCTCCTCTGAACTGCTTGTATTTTTATTCTATTTGGGTATTATTCTTCATCATATTAGGATTAGTAGTCAGAGTATAGTAGGGTATGAGTTACTGTCAGGGATTCAGTATTTCGAATGGAAAATTGGGAATGGATCAATGTGTATGCAAATTAGTGTTACACAAAAATTTTCCCACTCTCATTTAGAACAATAACTTGACATTACCTTCACCCCAAGTAAGACACAATTAGAAAAAAAGAGTTAGAAAATCTTTGAATTCATACCTGAAATGAAAACTGCTCCGGATTTTACAACCTTGGAGATGGTAGAGGAGTTTCCAAAAGTAAGGGACAATGTGAAAACTCCACAAACATGAAGATTTGCCAGCCTAAAGACGTCTGGAGAAACTGCCTCTAAGATGGACAGTTGAAATATATGTAGTTTTCAGGAACTTTAGCTTTTTTTCTAGTAAGACCATCAAACGTCTTTATGCATCTCTGTGACCAGGAGGACATGGTTTATAATTTTCCAATGAACATGAAGCAGTAGTGCTGAATTCTCTCTTTGTAGGTGAACTATGGCCACTGGGGGCTATGTGTCTCCCCATGTGGACTGTGAAGCCATTTCATCATCCTCCACTTTTTATAGTGTCTCCTGCTGCACTGAGAGTTTTGTATTTGCTTCATGAAATACAAGGAGTTAAACTTGACCACAGTCCTGGAGGGAGTTCTGTCACATATGGTGGGTCAGGGACTGCAGGAGAATGCACCAACAGGACTTGTATACCACATAGGTTGCCTCCGTGACCATAGCAACCTGATTCTGAACATTGCCCTTAAACCTCTCCATATAACATGATGCGTTTACATACAATGTTCTGCTGGCTGCACCATGTCAGTCACAAGCCATTTGGAAGACAATGGCAGATCCACATGACCCCACCACAGATGTTTTATCACTCACTTAATCACCTCTGCTCTAGGCCCACTATTCTGCAGGCTCCAAATTACTGGCATCTCTGTTCTACACCATATTCATGAAAGCCTGTCAATCAAGGCACTGTCTGGTACACTCATGATCAGCAACAGGACATCCAAAGGTTCTTCAGTGCCACCTGGTCATTGGAATTTTAAAAATTTCATGGTATTTATCTAGCCAATTTTCAAGGATGAAGTTGGAGGCACTGTTTATTTCAATTCATTCAGGAATCATTCAATGTTGAGGAAGATCATTTCAATGAAAGCTCTGGAGAACTCTCACAGGCAAGGCTTCCCAAAGAGTGGCCAAAAGGTCACATGAAGCCACGCCCATTGAGGTCTAAAATTGAGGTCCATGTGTTTTTTGACTATCAAATATGGCTGCCAAGTCTTTCAGAATTAAATCATGTGATATCCTGTCTGAGATTCCCAGTGCTCTGTGGAAAGCCACCGTGGGCATAGATCTCAGTTTCCAAGGGCGACTCTCATGCGTGGCCTCTTAAAATCCCCACACAATTTATGGCAATTCTTCTTTGATATGTGTTCCAGAACTCAGGCTCTAAGGGGAATGACTCCAGAGTTCAAGCCCAGGTGGATCCAGTCATCTCTTCCAACTGCCACAAGAATGACCACAATTAAAACCAAAAGACACCCACATGGCCCTCATCTTCTTAAATATAGACATTCATCATAACCTCTGGCTGGAGGTTACCATGCAGGATGCATCCCAAGAGAGTGTCCAAAATAATGTCGCTTGCCCCTCATTTGCCTAAAGTGAGGGTGACATGGACACCCTTCCTGTGAACCAGCAGTGATCAAATAGGCCTGCCATTAATACTGCTCTCCTTCTCCAATTTGAGGCCTACTGACTCTCAGGTATAGATTCTTTATGTGATATGGAATCTTGAGAAAACACAAGCACCTCTGCAGGGATTTGAAGAACTCATTTGACCTAAAGGACTCCTATTCACACTTGATGGAGGTAAAGAACCTAACAGAGGAAGGCAAGAGACTCATCCACAATGAGTGATTTTTTGCCATTTTGGTTTTGATTGCACAAATGGAATCTATCTTTAGATCTACCATGTGCTGAGAATCTAAGCCACAACCTCACACAGGCCCAAAAGGCTGATTCGGACACGTCCCTATTCAAAGCAATTAAGCAAAGAGCCACATGTTATGCCCATTTATTTCCATTTGAAAACAGTTTTCTTCAGGCTTCACAAAGGGGTGGCCTGAGGCAAAGACCTTCTTGACATTCAGGGCAACATAACCATAAGTATGCAAATGAACCAAAGCAGGGTTTCTCCACTGAGAGTTTACTGGTCACACAGATATTTGAGTTTTCTAAGATGTTCCCATTCCCTACAGCTATCAAGCACATGGCCATGTCACAGAGCTTGGAGGTGGTACATATCTTGGACTCAAAACCATGGGCCTATTCTTGAGGTTTGCCGGAATTCAGGAAGAAAACAGGAACTTAGAAAGTTAGTAGGTGTTTCCCATGCATAAGGCGAGCCACAGTCCATTCCTAAATCGGGCAGGAAGAATGCTGGGAAGCATTCTACTAGACAGGACACATCCTTGATGCATTCTCTTTTCTAATGTCTACAACCACGGACAGAGTGGGAAACACAGACATAGAAGCACTCGCCTTGTCTAACGACTTACTAGAAACAGTCCACTCCAATCCAAACAAACTGCCTTTCCTACCTATTCTCAGAACATGAGACAAAACCACAAACTCACACCCACAACGACAAAGGCACCTCCTTAACTCAAGTAGGTCTGTGAATATCCAGAGTGTCCTCTGACTGGTGGACCATACTATGTTCCCCTGAAATGGCCTGACCTGTGTCAGATCTGGTCTCCTTGGCTAACTCTGTGAAGGTGTCAGGAGCCAGAGGTGAGCCACTAGCTGCTTTCTCAGAAACGGCTCTTCTTTAAAGCTTTCCTGGCATTTGGCCATCCTCACATCAGTAGTTACCAAGAAAGACTGACTCTGTCTTTGGTAAATCCAAACAAGTGTGACCACTGGGACTGGGACTGGGACTGGTTATGGGTGACTGGCTTCATGAATCCCAAGTTCAGAGATTTTAATCACCAAGGAAGTGAGGTGAGGTCACTTCCTTCAGGAACTGAATGAGGTTACTGCCTTGGCAACCACTTTGTCCTACCAGTGGCTTCCAAGTGTCACATGAGAAGGAGGCTGCCCCTACTTCCTGTTACACTTTCACAAGATAGAACGGTATATCAATCATAGGCGCCCTGGGACAGCTACCCACACAGGCTGGGTTTGGTCCATTTTCTCTACATTAAGAAGAGAGAGGCTGATTCAGTCAGAACCCTTCATCCTGACCAGGTTGTTTGCCATTGAAGATGACTTTTGCTCTCTCAGGTCTTTTATAGCTGCCTTCATGTTCTTCAGAGATCATTTATGCATGTACCTTTGAGGTTTTCATCAGGTGAAAGATCTCATACAACTCTATGCCTGCTCTTCTGTAAAGTTAGATTGATGGAACAATGATTGGTTAAGGTTAACAACATGTTTGATTTGGGTTAGAAATCATTCTGCTGAATGAATGATGGTATTTGGAACCTAAAATATTTAAAAGAATATAGAGGTGAAATATAATTATGAAAACAGAAATCTAGTTTAGATTCGAAGCCCAGAATGGCATTGGGACCTTGACTGGGATAATTAGCATTGAATTATGTTATGCACAGATGTCTAAGATGAATCTATAATCAATGGCATAGGATCTTCTACCTTGGATAATTGAATGTACAAGAGAACATCGAGTCAAACAGGGATAGTCGGTAGGATTAGGAAGATAGTCGGTAGGTATAGGAAGAAGAGTGAGTATAGTATTTGAAACAAAAGTTCTTTAGCAATAGGGTTTTGGTTAGAGAGTGAATATTTGTCAGCACATGTGAAGAGTCAATCACAATGATGAACTTGGGAAATATGTAGGAAAGCAGATATCAATAGAGACATTACAAAATCAGGCAAACTATAAAGTGATAGGATTAGACTTTTTCAAAGGGTTCAGGTTGAATATATAATCTTAGGAAGAAACATATATGTAGTCACGAATAAGATTGACATTTGAGAGAATTAGGCAATGTGGACATGGATGTTTTTAGTAATCCATGCTCACTTTCCATTTAGGCTTTGGTACAATAATAAGTGTGACCTTTGCATTTGGTGTCCAGAATATTACTGTAATAAAATGTATATGTAGATCAGGTGGCATGTTTATTTCTTCCACCATTTCCGGGAGCAATATTGTGAAGACGAATAAATTAGTATTGGGGGTACAAAGAGGTGTATGCTGTGTCTATGAATATAGAGATTATGCATACATAGATCATACTGGGAAAAAATATAACTGGTTCCAATTCAATAATGGATTGAATTGATATCTGAAAATATATAGGAAATCTTATATTGATAAACAATCATGCATTCCAAAGAGTTATACATCTAATGGTAATCTTAGAGTTATGGTTTATAATGAAGGGTGTGTGAGTTTTGTTTCAAAAGTGATTACGGAAATAGAAAATAATGTGTTTGGAAAGAAGTCTCATGAGAAGACCAGTCAAGAAACATGGAGGAATACATGTGTTCTGAAGCAGAAAGTGATTGAAAGTGAACCAAATGCCTATAAACTTCCTAACTTGTGGAATAAATATATATCCTATTATGTGCATAAACTGAAGAAATAGTAATGTAACAGTGTTGAATAAAAATGAACTTCAAAATACACATCATGTTCCATAGGAATCTACTTGCATTGATGTAAACCTAGGTCAGTTACTGTAGAATGGAAAATTGCAAAATAAATCCAATCTGGAATGGGAAATTCTCAGGAGTTCACAACCTTGGATATGGTGGAGGAGTTTCTCAAAGTAAGGGACATTGTAAACACAACACAAACATGGAGCTCTGCTGGCCTAAAGACTTCTTGAGAAACTGGCTAAGAGGTTGGGCACTTAAATTTATATTGTTGTCTGGAGCTATAGCTTCTTTTGTAGTGAGACCATCAAAGCTGGGTGTGCATCTATGTGACCTGGAGGACATGGTATCTTATTTTATAATGAACATATGGCAGCAGTACTGAATTCCCTCTTTGTAGGTAAACTGTGGCCACGGGGGGCTAAGTGTCTCCCCATGTGGACTGTGAAGCCATTTGTTCATTCTCCATTTTCGTGGTGTTTCTTGCTGCTGCACTGGGAGTTTGGTATTTGCTTAACTAAATGCAAGGAGTTCAACGGGGACAAGTGCTGGTGGCTACCCCTACTTCATGTGACACTTTTACAAGTTAGAATGGTATATCAACCATAGGCACGCGGGAACAGCTCTCCACACAGGCCTTGTTTGGTCCTTCATATCTGCCTACATCTTCTCCAGGGGTCATATCTGCATGGACCTTTGAGGTTCTCAGCAGGTGGAAGGTCCCCTATATTCCTGTATTGTAAGACCAACTCTGTCCCGCTCTTCTGTAAAGTTAGATTGAGGGAACAGTGTATGGTTAGCATTAATAACTTGTTCAATTTGGGTTAGGAATTATTCTGAGGGATGAATAATAATATTGGGAATCTGCTATATTTATAAGAACATAGAGGTGAAATATATGTATGAAAACAGAAATCTAGGTAAGATTTGAAGCCCAGAAGGGAATTGGGCCCTTGATTGGGATACTTAGCATTGAATTACCTTCAGCAGAGATTTCTTGGATAAATCAATATACAATGGCATAAGACTTTGTACCTTGGATGATTGAATTTAGAAGGGAACATCAACTCCAAAAGGGGTAGTCGGTAAGATTAAAAAGACAGTCGGTAGTTTTCGGAAGAAGTGTGAGTATAGAATTTGGAAAAAAAAATTCTTTAGCAACAGGGTTTCGATTAGAGAGTGAATGCCAATGTCAGCACATGTGAAGAGTCATTCACAATGATGAACTAGGGAAAAAATGTAGGAAAGCAAATATCAAGGAAGACAATAGGAAATTAGGCAAAGTACAAAGTGATTGTTAGGATTAGACATTTTCAACAGGATTGAGTTTGAATATATAATCTTAGGAAGAAACAAATATGTAGTCACCAAAGAATGACATTTGAGAGCATTAGGCAACCTGGACATGGATGTTTTTAATAATCCATGTTCACTTTCCATTTAGGCTTTGTAAAATCATAAGTGTACCTTTGCAGTTTTGTCCAGAATATTACTGTGATAAAATGTATATGTAGATCAGGTGACATGAGTATTTCTTCCACCATTTCCGGGAGCAATATTGAGAAGACGTATAAATTAGTATTGGGGGTACAAAGAGGTGTACGCTGTGTCTGTGAATATAGAGATAATGCATGAATAGACCATACTGTGAATAAATAATATAACTGGTTCCACTTTAAATAATTCATTTAATTGATATCTGAAAATATACAGGAAATCTAATATTGATATAAAATCATTCATTCCAACCAGTTATACATCTAATGGTAATATTAGGTTATGGTTTATCATGAAGGGTGTGTCTGATTTTCTTCAAAAGGATTATGGAAATCGAAAATAATGTGTTTGGAAAGAAGTCTCAAAAAATCCAGTCAAGAAACCTGGAGGAATACATGTGTTCTAAAGCAGGAAGGGATTTAAAGTGAACCAAATGCCTCTAAATTTGTGAACTTGTGGATGAAATATATATGCTATGATGGGATAAACGTGAAGAAATAGTAATGTAGCAGTGTTGAATAGAAATGAAGTTCAAAATAGACATCATGTCCCATAGGAATCTACTTCCATTGATGTTACACTGGGTCAGTTAATGTAGAAATGTTAGGATCTGTATGAACCATTAACTGAAGTCAGATTTCAGTAATGGGAAACAAATATGTATTCAAGGTGGATGAATATTTCTGAGAATAATCTTCTGAAAAGTTGATTATAAATCCACATACATGAACATGAATGAATTTAGGGAGTGTATATAATACACATATATTTCATATTTTAAAAAACTTGGAGAGTCACACACACACACACACACACACACAGACACATGCACAGACATTAAAAGTAGCAATATATATGCCAATCGCATTTCATCATGAAATATATATAATCCACATATCGAAAAATATTCATTTTGCTTAACATGGATTCATGTATAATGTTGTTCTACTAGGAAGCTGACATAGGTTGAATTTTCAGTTTCAACAGCGTTTAGGAGGAATGATCTCTACTCACAATTTTTATCTTCCAAGTCAGTAGCCTCAAAAGAAATTATGTGTGATAACAGGTAGGATTCTATATGTGCGTATAAAAACACATGTGCTGAATAGGCTACAGAGAAAAGGAAACAGGAAGTCACATATTCGTTACCTTTAAAAACACATGTAGAACTATTTCAATTAAAAATTGACAGTTTTTATAATACCTACCCTTTATCATGCAAAAGGCAAGACCTAGTATACACCATGCCTCCTCTGAACTGCTTGTATTTCTATTCTCTTTGGGTTATTTTTCTTCACCATATTAGGATTAATCGTCAAAGTCTAGTAGGGTATGGGATAGTGTCAGAGATTCAGTATTTTGGATGGAAAATAGGAAAATGAATCCAATGTGTACGCAAACATATGCTACACAAAAATCTTCCAACTCTCATCAAGAACAATGCCTTGTCATTACCTTCGACCCTAGTAAAACACAATTAGAGGAGAAGAGTTAGAAAATCTGTGAATTCATATGTGGAATAAAATATACTCAGTAGTTCAAAAAATTGGAGGTGGTAAAGGAGTTTCCAAAAGTAAGGGAAAGTTTAAACAGTCCACACACATGGAGCTCTGCTGGCCTAAAGACTTCTTGAGAAAGTCATTCTGAGGTTGGGCACTTGAAATATATTTTGTTGTATGGAGCTTTAGCTTCCTTTGTAGTGAGACCATCAAAGATGGGTCTGCATCTATGTGACCTGGAGGACATGGTTTCTTATTTTCCAGTGAACATGAGACCGTAGTGCTGAATTCTCTCTTCCTAAGTAAACTGTGGACACTGGAACCTAAGTGTCTCCCCGTGTGAACTGTGAAGCCATTTGGTCATCCTCCAGTTTTCGTGGTGTTTCTTGCTGCTGCACTGGGAGTTTGGTATTTGCATCACGAAATACAAGGAGTTCAACTGGGACACAGTGCTGGAGGGAGTTCTGTCACGTGTGTATGGTCAGGTTCTGCAGGAGAATGCACCATCCAATATTCTATCTCTCATAGTTTGCCCCCGTGTCCATAGCAACCTGATTCTGAACATTTACCTGAAACCAAACCATATAACAATTTGCCTTTACATATAAGGGTCTGCTGGCTGCACCTTGTGAATCACAAGCCATTCTATATAAATGCCACATTTTTAATCCATTCATCTAATGAAGGGAATCTAGGTTGGTTCCACAGTCTTGCAATTGTGAATTGTGCTGCTATGAACATCGATTTATCAGTATCTCTGTAGCATGCTCTTTTTAGTTCTTTAGGGAACAGACCGAGAAGGGGAATAGGTCAAATGGTGGTTCCATTCCCAGCTTTCCAAGAAATCTCCATACTGCTTTCCAAATTGGCTGCACTAATTTGCAGTCCCACCAGCAATGTACAGGTGTGCCCTTTTCCCCACATCCTCGACAGCACATGATGGCGTTTGACTTCATAATGGCTGCCGATCTTACTGCAGTGAGATGGTATCTTAGGGTGGGTTTGTTTTGCTTTTCTCTGACTGCTAGAGATGGTGAGCATTTTTTCATGTACTTATTGATTGATTGTATGTCCTCCTCTGAGAAGTGTCTGTTCAGGTCATTGGCCCATTTGTTGATTGGGTTATTCATTTTCTTATTGTTTAATTTTTTTGAGTTCATTGTATACTCTGGATATTAGGGCTCTATCTGAAGTGTGAGGAGTAAAGATTTGTTCCAAGGATGTAGGCTCCCTATTTACCTCTCTTATTGTTTCTTTTGCTGAGAAAAATGTATTTAGTTTGAGTAAGTCCCATTTGTTGATTCTAGGGATTAACTCTGGTGCTATGGGTGTCCTATTGAGAAATTTGGAGCCCGACACCACAGTATGTAGATGGTGGCAAAAGTTTTCTTCCACCAGATGCAGTGTCTCTGATTTGATATCAACCTCCTAGATCTATTTTGAGTTAACTCTTGTGCATGGTGAGAGGAGGGGATTCAGTTTCATTTTGTTACATATGGAATTCCAGTTTTCCCAGCACCATTTGTTGAAGACGCTATCCTTCCTCCATTGCATGCTTTTAGTCCCTTTATCAAATATAAGATAGCTGTAGTTTTGTGGATTGGTTTCTGTGTCCTCGATTCTGTATCACTGGTCCACCCGCCTGTTTTGTCACCAGTACCATGCTATTTTTGTTACTATTGATCTGTAGTATAGTTTGAGGTCTGGTATCGGTATACTGCCTGATTCACACTTCCTGCTTAGAGCTGTTTTTGCTATTCTGGGTCTTTTATTTTTCCATATGAATTTCATAATTGTTTTATCTATTTCTACAAGAAATGACCTTGAGATTTTGATTGGCATTGCATTAAACCTATAGAGAACTTTTGGTAATATCGTCATTTTGATGATGTTAGTTATGCTTATCCATGAACAGGGTATATTTTTCCATCTTCTAAGATTTTCTTCTATTTCTCTCTTTAGGGTTCTGTAGTTTTCATTGTATATGTCTTTCACCTCTTTTGTTAGGTTGATTCCCAAGTATTTTATTTATTTTTTTGATGATATTGTGAATGGAGTGATTGTCCTCATTTCCATTTCAGAGGATTTGTCACTGATATACAAAAATGCCTTTGATTTATGCGTGGTGATTTAATATCCTGCCACTTTGCTGAATTCATTTATTACCTCTAATAGTTTCTTTGTAGACCCTTTTGGGTCTGCTAGGTATAGAATCATGTCTTTTGCAAATAGCGATAATTGGAGTTCTTCTTTTCCTATTTTAATGCCTTTAATTTCTTTAGTCTTTCTAATTGCTCTGGCCAGTGTTTCCATAACTATGTTGAACAGAAGGGGTGAGAGAGGGCATCATTGTCTTGCTCCAGATTTTAGGGGGAATGCCTTCAATTGTTCTCCATTCAGAATGATGCTAGCATGAGGCTTAGCAAAGATTGCTTTTAAAATATTGAGGTATGATTCTGTTATCCCTAGTTTTTCTAGAGTTTTGAACGTAAAGTGATGCTGTACCTTGTCAAATGCTTTTTCCGCATCTCTCGAGATGATCATATGGTTCTTATTTTTAAGTCTATTGATGTGATGAATAACATTTATTGATTTCCGTATATTGTACCAGCCTTGCATCCCAGGAATGAATCCTACTTGATTATGGTGCACATTTTTTTTTATATATATGTTTTTGTGTCTGATTCGCCAGAATTTTTTTGAGGATTTTTGCATTTTTCCTGAAATACCTTGAAAAGTATTGGTATTTGTTCTTCTTTAAAGGTTTTGTATAATTCTGCTCTATACCCATCCGGTCCTGGGCTTTTCTTAGTTGGTAGTATTTTGATGGTTTCTTCTATTTCCTCAATTGATATTGGAATGTTTAAGTTGTCTATATCCTCCTGACTCAATCTGGGCACATCATATGACTTAAGAAATTTATCAATGCCTTCACTATATTCTATTTTATTGGAGTATATTAATTCAAAATAATTTCTGATTTTCTTCTGTATTTCTGAAGTGTCTCTTGTTATATTTCCTTTTTCATTTCATATGCTAGTAATTTGAGTTCTCTTTCTTCTTCTCTTTGTTAGCATGGCTAAGGGTCTGTCGATTATATTTATTTTTTCAAAAAACCAATGTATTGTTTTGTCAATTTTTTTAATTGTTTCTTTTGTTTCGATTTCATTAATTTCTTGTCTGATTTTAATTATTTGTAGCCTTCTACTTCTTTTGCTGTTGTTTGCTCTTGTTTGTCTAAGATTTTGAGATGAAGTATGAGATCATTTATTTGTTGTTTTTTTCTTTTTCTAAGGAATGAACTCAAGCAATGAATTTTCCTCTTGGAACTGCTTTCAATGTGTCCCATAGATTCCGATATATTGTGTCTGTGTTTTCATTTATCTCTAAGAATTTTTTAATTTCTTCCTTGATGTCTTCTATAACCCATTGATCATTCAGAAACCTATTGTTCATTCTCCAAGTGATGAATGATTTTTCCTTCCTTTTTTTATCGTTGATTTTTAATTTCATTCCATTATGATCAGATAAAATGCATGGTATTATCTCTACTCCTTTTTATTGTCTAAGAATTGCCCTGTGACATAATATATGATGTATTTTTGAGAAAGATCCATGTTCTGCTGAGAAAAAGTGTAACTTCTTGATGATGGGTTGTATATTGTATATATGTCAATTAAGTCTAGGTTATTAATTGTGTTATTGAGTTCTATAGTTTCCTTATTCAACTTTTGTTTGGAAGATCTGTCCAGTGGTGAGAGAGGTGTGTTCATGTCTCCCATGATTACTGTATTGTGGTCTATTAGACTCTTGAAATTGAGAAGAGTTTGTTTGATGAACAAAGCTGCACCATTGTTTGTGGCATATATATTTATGATTGTTATGTCTTGTTGGCGTATGGTTCCCTTGAGTAGTATGTAGTGTCCTTCTTTATCCCTTTTGATTAACTTTGGCTTGAAATCTATTTTATTTGATATGAGTATGGACACTCCTGCTTGTTTCCGAAGTTCATAAGAGTGATATGATTTTTCCAAGTATCACCCTCAGTCTATGTATGTCTTTTCCTATAAAATGCGTCTCCTGTAGGCAGCATTTTGTTGGTTCTTGTTTTGTGATCCATTCTACTAGCCTGTGTCTCTTAATTGGTGAGTTAAAGCCATTAAGATTTTTGGTTATTATTGAGATATGGGTTGTTCTTCCAGCCATATTTGTTTATTTATGTTACTAAACATAGTTTGTTTTCCTCTTTGATTATTTCCCCCCCTTTAATGTCCTACCTCCCACTGTTGGTTTTCATTGGTATTTTCCATTTCTACTTCCTGTAATGTTTTGCCGAGGATGTTTTGAAGAGATGGTTTTCTAGCTGCAAATTCTTTTCACTTTTGTTTATCATGGAAGGTTTTAATTTCATCTTCCATCTGAAGCTTAATTTCGCTGGATACATGATAATTGGTTGGAACCCATTTTCTTTCAGTGTTTGAAATATATTATTAAAGGATCTTCTAGCTTTCAGAGTCTGTGTTGAAAGATCAGCTGTTATCCTGGTTGGTTTACCACTAACTATAATCTGCTTCCTTTCTCTTGTAGCTTTTAAAATTCTCTCCTTATTCTGTATGTAGGGTATCTTCATTACAATGTGTCTAGGTGTGGATCTCTTATGATTTTGCACGTTTGGCGTCCTGTAGACTTTTAGGATTTGGGATTTTGTCTCATTCTTCAAGTCTAGGAATTTTTCTCCTATTATTTCATTGAATAGATTGCTCACTCCTTTGGTTTGGACCTCTATACTTTCCTGTATCCCAATGACTCTTATGTTTATTCTCTTTATGTTATCCCATATTTCTTGCAGTTTTGCTCATGGTTTCTTAACAGTCTTGCTGAGCTGTATATGTTCTTTTTGAGTTGAAATACTTTGTCTTCATTGTCTGATGTTCTATCTTCTAAGTATTCTGCTCTGATGGTAGTATTCTCAATTGAGTTTTTAAGATGGTTCATTACTTCCTGCGTTTCTAAGATTTCAGTTCGTTTGTTTTTTATAACCTCTATCTCCCTGTATAGTTGATCTTTGCTACTTGGATTTTTTTATGTAATTCATTGTCGAAGTGATCTTTCATTGACTGATTTTTGCTGTCTAATGTCTTCCTTGAGATTCCAGATCACCTGAAGCATGTATATCCTGAATTCTTTATCTGACATTCCATATGCTGCATCTATTACCTCTTCTAAAGTTGAGTTGACCTGCATTGCTTGTGGTCCTTTCTTTCCTTGTCTTTTCATACAGCTTGCGTTTCTTTCTGCTTGGTGAAACTGTTGTGTTTTTGTAATTTTCCCCCTGTATATTTATATTGCTCTTGTATTGTGGAAAAGTCTCCATTGCAGGTGCGGTTGGCGGCTGTGCTGCTCCTCCAATTGGGGTGATCTGTCTACCATGCTGACCGGCCGCTAGGCCTGTTCTGCCGGTCGGTCGTACGTCTGCCTACCTTGCAGGCATGGGTTTCGGCTCTGCTTTGACCCTACTCCAATTGGGGTGACGTGACTACCACGCCGGTGGGTCGCTGGGCCTGTTCCAGGCACAGGCGGCAGCTCTGCTCTGCACCTCTGGATTAATGACAAAATGAGAGAGACTCAGATGTTTGTGACTCACTTTCTTTACCAGGAGACCAACTATTTCTCTCGCCGCTGGTATCGATGAAGTTATCTCCTCCACCGCTTTGTAATCACATCAGATGTCTGCCATGTTGGTATCCCATGTAAATGGCAACATTTCATTCCCTTTGTCGGGTGACCAAAGCAACGGGTGAGTCCTGACCGGCCCTCACAAGCCCCGTCTCAATCCTGTTGCCACTGTCTATGAAGGCTCAGTTGGCATTTACCTCTACAGTATTCAGCAGGACCCAGACCAAGAAACAGTTTCGGCAGGTTCTTTAGCCCTGGGCCAGAGCAGTTCCGGGACCCGGAATTCAGCCGCTCCGGGCTCGGTGTATGTTCTGATAGGAGAACGATCCAAGAAGCAATTTTCATGGGTTCTTTAGCACTGACCCTGAGTAATTTGTCTGCAAGATGAAGGCGAATGGCAGCCTGAAATTACCTATTCTGTATCTGAATGAGCTGTGATCAGTCGAAAACAGGGATGGTGACATCAGCTCTCCAAGATGGTGACCGCTATCTTCCTCTGTGGTCTCACCGGTGTGGAAAACCGAATTGGACCGCTTCCTTCCCCCATTTCAAACGCAGAATTCAGCACTGAGCACAGTGATTGCCCAGATGGCAGGAGCCCGCATAATCCACAGACTGTATCTTTGTGTTGCTCTCTCGTCGTTTCCCAGCGCACATTGCAGACACTAGCCGTGGGGCGATTTGCTAAATAAGCAGCGTGACCCTCCGTGAGGACAAATTGCTGGTGTTTGAGTCCCCGTAGCTGGTCCTTGTGCAATGGAAATCCTTCCTGTAGGTTTTGGAGCACACCAATTTTCCTGGAAATTTCTAATAAGATAGATTTTAGCCGTTCTAACTCGTCCTTCTCCTGCAAAGTGACGCGGTACAGGTGGGTAATGAACTCCCATCGCTGCCATAATATGATCCCCTGAAGTTAGTTTTCAGTACTAGGAAACAAACATGTATTTCAGGTGGAAAAATATTTCTGAGAATAATCTTCTCAAACGTTGATTATAAATCCAAATACATGAATATGAATGAATTTAGTTAGTGTATAATAAGACACATATATTTTATATTTTGAATAATCAGCAGAGTGAATACACACACACACACACACACACACACACACACACACACACACCTAAATACAGACATTACAATGTAGCATTATATATGGCAATCGAAATTCACCATGAAATATATATCATCCACAGATCCAAAAATATTGATTTTACTAAATATGGATTTATGTTGTTCAACTAGGAAGCTCACCCATAGGTTGAATTTTCAGTTCCAACAGCATTTAGAAGAAGTGTTTTCTTCTAACAATTTGTATTTGCAAAGTCAGTTACCTCACAAATATGTACGTGTGATACCATGTAGTATTCTATATGTGCATATAAAAATGCATGTGCTGAATCGGCTACAGAGAAAGGGAGACAGGAATTCACATATTTGTTAACTTTAAAAACACATAGAGAACTATTTTAACTTCAAATTGACAAGATTTATAACACCAACCCTTTATCATGCAAAAGGAAAGTACAACTATACACCATGCCTCCTCTGAACTGGTTGTATTTCTATTCTGTGTGGGTTATTTTACTCCATCATATTAGGATTAGTAGTCAGAGTCTAGTAGGTTTTGGGTTAGTGTCAGGGATTCAGTATTTCGAATTGAAAATAGGAAAATAAATTCAATATTTATGCAAATATGTGATACAAAAAAAGTTCCCGCTCTCATCCAGAACAATGCCTTGATATCATCTTCGCTTAAAGTAAGACACAATTAGAGGACATAATTTACAAAAATCTGTGAATACATATCTGGAATGGAATATGCTCAGGAGTTCATATACTTGGAGGTGGTATAGGAGTTTCCAAAAGTAAGGGACAGGGTAAACACTCCACAAACATGGAGCTCTGCTGGCCTAAAGACTTTTGAGAAACTGCCTCTGAGTTTGGGCACTTGAAATATATGTTGCTGTCAGGAGATTTAGCTTCCGTTCTAGTTAGACCATCATTACTGGGTCTGCATCTATGTGACCTGGAGGACATTGTTTCTTATTTCCCAATGAACATGAGGCAGCAGTGCTGAATTTTTTCTTTGTAGGTAAACTGTAGCCACTGCGCGCTAAGTGTCTCCTCGTCTTTACTGTAAAGCCATTTTTTCATCCTCCACTTTTTGTGGTGTTTCTTGCTGCTGCACTGGGAGTTTGGTATCTGTTTCTTGAAATACAAGGAGTTCCACTGGGACAAAGTGCTGGAGGGAATTCTGTCACATGTGGTGGGTCAGGGTCTGCAGGAGAATGCACCAAGCAAGCTTCTTTCGCACAGAGATTGCCCCATTGACCATAGCAACCTGATTCTGAATATTGTCCTGAAACCTCTCCATATAACAAGATGCTTTTACATACAAGGGTCTGCTGGATGCAAAATGTCAGTCACAAGCCATTTGGAAGCCAATGGCAGATAAACATGGACTCACCACAGATGTTATTTCAGACACCTCCCCACCACTGCTCTAGGCCAACTACTCAGCAGGCTCCAAATTACTGGCATCTCTGTTCTACAGCATTTTCATGAAACCAAGTCAATCAAGGCACTGTCTGGTATACTCATAATCAGCAACAGGAATCCAAAGTTTCTCCAGTGCCACTTGGTCAAGGGAATTTCAAAAATTTGGTGGTATTTATCTAGCTATTTTTTAAGGATGAAGTTGGAGGCACTGTGGGTTTCCAATCATTCAGGAACCATTAAATGGCGAGGAAACTCATTTGAACGAAAGAAATGGAGAACTATCACAGGCAAAGCTTCCCAAAGTGTGGCCAAAAGGTCACATGAAGCCAGGCTCATTGAGGTCTACAATGTGAGCTCCATGTGTGTTATGACTCTCAACTATGGCTGCCAAGTCTTTAACAATAAAATCGTGTGATATCCTGGCTGAGATTACTTATGCTCTGTGGAAAGCCACCCTGGGCCTAGATCTCAGTTTCCAAGGGCGAATCTCATGTGTGGCCTCCTAAAATCTCAACACAATTCATGGCAATACTTCTCTGAGGACAGTTCCACAACTCAGTCTCTAAGGGGAATCACACCAGAGTTCAAGCCCAGGTAAAACCAGACATCTCTTCCAACCGCCACACAAATGACGACAATTAAAAACAAAAGACTCCCACATGGCACTCATCTTCTTCCATATAGACACTAATAATAACCTCTGGCTTGAGGTTTTCATGAGGGGCACAGACCAACACAGTGTTCAAAATAAGCACCCTTGCACCTCATTTGTCACAAGTCAGGGTTGCCTGGACACCCTTCCTTTGAACACGGAATGATCATAGAGCCCTGCCTTTAATACTGCTCCACAATTCCAATTTGAGGCTTACTGACTGTGGGATTTAGATTCTTTATGTGAACTGGAGTCATGAGTAATCACAAGCACCAGTGGGCTAGACTCTGCAAGACCTTGAAATACTCTTTTGATGCAAAGGATCCCTATTCTCACTTGATGGAGATCAGGAACCTTACAGAGGAAGGCGAGAGACGTAGTCCACAATAAATGCTTTTTGGACATTTTGGATTTGGGTGCACACATGGGATCTTTCTTTAGGTCCATTAGGTGCTGAGTATCTAAGCCACAGCCTCACACAGGGCCAAGTGGCCAATTCAGACACATCCCTTTCCAAACAATTAAGCAAAGAGCCCCAGGTGATGCCCATTCATTTCCATTTGAAAACTGTTTTCTTCAGGCTTCACAAAGGCGTGGCTTAATCAAAGACCTTCCTGTTATTCAGTGCAACAGAAGAATAGGTATGCAAAAGGCCCAAAGCAGGGTTTCTCCACAGAGACTTTACTGGTCACATTGATATCTGAGTTTTCTGAGATGCTCCAATTCCCTTCAGCTATCCTGTACATGGCCATGTCCCAGAGCTTGGAGGTGGTACATATCTTGGACACATAACCATGAGCCTATTATGGTTAGTGGCCAGAATTCAGGCAGAAAACAGGAACTTAGGAAGACAGTAGGTGTTGCCCATCCAGAAGGCAAGCCAAGTCCATCTGTAAATTGGGAAGGATGAATGCTGGGAAGCTTTCTACTAGACAGAACACATCCATTGATGCATGCTCTTTCTAATGTCTTCATCCACGAACACAGTGGGATACCCAGACATAGACACACTCCTTGTCAAACGACTTTCTAGAAACCATCCACTCCAAAATGAACATACTGCCTTTCCTACCTATTCTCAGAAAATGAGAAAAGACCACAAACTCACACCCAACCCACAAAGGCACCTCCTTCCCCCAAGTAGGTCTGTGACTATCCGGAGTGTCCTCTTACTGGTGGGCCATACTATGTTCCCAGAAATGGCCTGTCCTGTCTCAGATCTGGTCTCCTTGGGCAACTCTGTGAGGTTATTAGGAGCCAGCGGTGAGCCATTACATGGAGATGACTTTTTCTCTCTCAGGTCCTTCATAGCTGCATACATCTTCTCCAGGGATCATTTCTGTATGGACCTTTGAGGATCTTAGCATGTGGAAGATCTGCTACATTCCTATATTGAAAGACCAACTCTGTCTCTAATCTTCTGTAAAGTTAGATTGAGGGAACAGTGTATGGTTAGGATTAATAACATGTTCGATATGAGTTAGGAATCATCCTGCAGGAATGATTGGGAAGCTGCAATATTTACAAGAAAATATAGGTGAAATATTAGTATGAAAACAGAAATGTAGGTAAGATTTGAAGCCCAGAAGGGCATTGGACCCTTGATTGGGATACTTAGATTTGAATTATTTTCTGCAGAGATGTCTCAGATAAATTCAGTATAATGGCATAGGACCATGTACGTTGGATGATGGAATGTTGAAGAGAACTTCTAGTCAAAAAGGGATAGTTGAAATTATTAGAAAGATATTCAGTTTCAGAAAGAAGAGTGAGTATAGGTTTTGGACAAAAGTTCTCCAGCAATAGGGTTTCGGATAGAGAGTGAATTTAAATGTGAGCACATGTGAAGAGTCAGTCACAATGATGAACTGGGGAAAATATGTCGGTAAGCAGATATCAATAGAGACATTAAGAAATCAGGAAAAGTATAAAGTGAGTGATAGGATTAGATATTTTCAACAGGGTTGAGTTTGAATATATAATCTAAGGAAGAAAAAAATATGTTGTCACAAATAGGATTGACATTTGAGAACATTAGGCAACATGTACATGGATGTTTTTAGTAATCCATGCTCACTTTCAATTTAGGCTTTGGTACAATCATATGTTTGACCTTTGCATTTTGGGTCCCGAATATTACTGTGATAAAATGTATATGTAGATTGGGTGACATAAGTATTTCTTATACCATTTCTGAGAGCAATATTTTGAAGATGTATAAATTATTATTGGCGGTACAAAGATTTGTATTCTGTGTCTATGAATATAGAATTAATGCATGAATTGACAATACTGTGAATAAATAATATAACTGTTTCCACTTTAAATAATGGATTGAATTGATATGTGAAAATATACACAAAAACTTATATTGATATACAATCATTCATTCCAACCAGTTACACATCTAATTGTATAATTGTGTTATGTTTTATTATAAAGATTGTGTGAGGTTTGCTTCAAAAGTGATTATGGAAATCGAAAATAATGTGTTTGGAAAGAAGTCTCATTAAAAGACCAGTCAAGAAACCTGGAGGAATACATGTGTTCTGAAGCAGTAAGTGATTGAAAGAGAAACAAATGCCTATAAATTTGTGAATTTGTGGATGAAATATATATCCTATGATGTGCATGAACTGAAGAAATATTAACGAACCAATGTTGAATAAAAATGAACATCAAAATACACACCATTTCCCATAGGAATCTAATTGCATTGATGTTAAACTGGGTCAATTACTGTAGAAATATTAGTATTTGTATGCACATTCACTGAAGTTAGTTTTAAGTACTAGAAAACAAATATGTAGTTCAGGTAAATGAATACTTCTGAGAATAATCTTGTGAAATTTTTATTATAAATCCACATACATGAACATGAATGAATTTCGGTAGTGTATATAAGACACATATATTTCATATTTTGAAAAATCTTGAGAGTGTATATATATATATATATATATATATATATATATATATATATATATATATCACACACCCAAAACACACACAGAGATATTAAAAAGTACCAATATATAAGCCAATCAATATTCATCATGAAATATATAACATCCACAGATGCAAAATAATTTATTTTACTGAGCATGGATTTATGTACAATGTTGTTCTCCTAGGAAGCTCACACATAGGTTGAATTTTCAGTTCCAACTGCTTTTAGGAGGAGTGATCTTTTCTCACAATTTGTATCTCCAAGTCAGCCAAGTCAGAAAAATGTACGTGTGATACCAGGTAGGATTCTATATGTGCATATAAAAATACATGTGCTGAATAGGCTACAGAGAAAGGGCATATAAAAATACATGTGCTGAATAGGCGACAGAGAAAGGGAGACAGGAATTCACGTATTTGTTAACTACAAAAACCCATGGTGAACGATTTTAATTAAAAATTGACTATATTTATAACACCTACAATTTATCATGCAAAAGGCAAATCCAACTATACACCATGCCTCCTCTGAACTGTTTGTATTTCACTTCTGTTTGCATTATTTCTCTCCACCATATTAGGGTTAGTAGTCAGAGTCTAGTAGGGTATGGGTTAGTGTCAGGGATTCAGTATTTTGAATGTAAAATAGGAAAATGAATCAAATGTGTATGCAAATATGTGCTACACAAAATCTTCCTACTCTCATTCACAACAATACCTTGACACTATCTTTGCCCCAAGTAAGAAAAAATAAAAGAAGAAGATTTAGAAAATCTGTGAATACATATCAGGAATGGAACATGGTTACGAGTTCACAATATTGGAGGTGGTAGAGGAGTTTCCAAAAGTAAGGGACAGGGTAAATACTGCACAAATATGGAGATCTGCCAGCCTAAAGACTTCTGGAGAACCTGCCTCTGAGTTTGGCCACTTGAAGTATATGTTGTAGTCAGGACCAATGGCTTCCTTTCTAGTGAGACCACCAAAGCTGGGTCTCCCATCTATGTGACCTGCAGAACATGGTTTCTTATTTTCCAAAGAACGTGAGGCAGCAAGGCTAAATTCTCTCTTTGTAAGTAAACTCTTGCCACTGAAGGCTAAGTGTGGGCCCGTGTGGACTGTGAAGCCATTTGGTCATCCTCCACTTTTCATGGTGTCCTTGCTGCTGCACTGGGAGTTTGGTATTGGCTTCAGGAAATACAAGGAATTCAACTGGGTCACAGTGCTGGAGGGAGATCTGTCACGTGTTGTGCGTCAGGGTCTGCAGGAGAATGCACCAACCAGGCTTCTATCCCACATAGCTTGCCCCCTTGACCATAGCAACCTGATTCTGAACATTGCCCTGAAACCTCTCCATTCAACAAGATGCCTTTACATACAAGGGTCTGCTTGCTGCACCATGTCAGTTACAAGCCTTTTGGCAGATCCACATGACCCCACCACAGAAGTTTTATCACAGACCTGCAAAACACTGCTCTAGGCCCACTACTCAGCAGACTTTAACTTATTTGCATCATTGTTCTACACCATTTTCATGAAACCCAGTCAATCAAGGCACTGTCTGGTACACTCATGATGAGCAACAGGAAATCCAAAGTGTATCCAGTGTCACCTGGTGATGGGATTTTCAAATTTTTATGATGTTTATCTAGCCATTTTTCAAGGATGAGGTTGGAGGCACTGTGGGATTTAATTCATTCTGGAAACATTAAAAGGTGAGAAAGCCCATTTCAATGAAAGATCTGGAGAACTCTCACCGGCAAGACTTCCCAAAGAGTGGCCAAAAGATCAAATGAAGCCAGGCCCATTGAGGTCTACAATGTGAGGTCCATGTGTGTTTTTACTCTCAACTATGGCTGTCAAGTCTTTCAGAATAAAATCATGTGATATTCTGGCTCAGATTCCCAGTGCTCTGTGGGAAGCCCCCCGGGCCTAGATCTCAGTTTCCAAAGGCCACTACCATGTGTGGCCTCCAAAAATCCCAACACAATTCATGGCAATACATCTCTGCAGTCATTTCCAGAACTCAGTCTCTAAGAAGACTCACACCAGAGTTCAAGCCAAGGTGGACCCAGTCATCTCTTCCATCAGCCAAACAAATGACCACAATTAAAACCAAAACACTCCCACATGGCTCTCAACTACTTCCACATAGACACTCATCATAACCTCTGGCTGGAAGTTTCCATGAGGGGTGCAGCTGAAGACAGTATCCAAAATATGCTCCCTACCCTCATTTGTCTAATGTCAAGGTGGCTTGACAACCTATCTGTGAACAAGGAGTGATCAATTAGGCCTGCCATTAATACTGCTCTGCTTCTCCAATTTGAGCCTTATGTCTGTGGGGTTTAGATTCTTTATGTGAATTGGAGTTATGAGAAAATCCAAGCACCTATGGGCTTGCCTCTGCAGGGCTTTGAAAAACTTTTTGAACCAAAGATACCTATTCTCACTTGATGGAAGTCAGGAACCTTACAGAGGAAGGCGAGAGACTTCATCCACAAGACTGCTCTTTTTCCATTTTGGTTTTGGATGCACACATGAGATCTTTCCTTAGATTCATCAGGTGGTGAGAATCTAAGTCACAGCCTCACACAGGGCCAAGAGGCTGATTCAGACACATCCCTTTCCACGGCAATTAAGCAAAGAGCCACAGGTGATGCTCATTATTTTCCATTAGACAACTGTTTTCTTCAGGTTTCACAAAGGGGTGGACTGAGGCAAAGACCTTCCAGACATTCAGGGCAACGGAACAATAGGTAAACAAAAGGCCCAAATCAGTGTTTCTCCACTGACACTTTACTGGTCACACTGATATCTGAGTTTTCTGAGTTCCTCTTCATTCCCTTCAGCTATCCAGTACAAGGCCATGTTATAGAGTTTGGAGGTGGTACATATCTTTTACACAAAACCATGAGCCTATTCTTGAGAGTGGCCAAAATTCAGGAAGAAAACAAGAACTTAGGAAGATAGCAGGTGTTGCCCATTCATAAGGAAAGCCATAGTCCATTCATAAATTTGGCAGGATGAATGCTGAGAAGCTTTCTACTAGACAGAACAATTCCATTGATGCATTCTCTTTTCTAATGTCTATAACCACAGACACAGTGGAATACACAAACCCACAACCACACCCACAAAGGCAACTCTTTCCTCCAAGTTGGTCTGTGACTATCCAGAGTGTCCTCTGACTGGTGGGCCATACTATGTTCCCCAAAATTGCTTGTCCTGTCTCAAATCTGCTTTCCTTTGCTAACTCTGTGAAGTAGTCAGGAGTCAGCGGTGAGCCAATACCTGCTTTATCAGGAAAGAATTATCTTCAGAGCTTCCCTGGCATTTGGCCATCCTCACATCAGTAGGTAAGTGCCGCGGCCCGGCTGGCTGGGCAAAATAACCGGGGGGGTGACGAACAACTTGGGTAGACTGATGCAGCAGGAGTGGAAGCCAATTATTGTTGAATAAGAGCGGTATTTATACATTTTACACAGCCTATCTAATTAGCATGAAATAGATACAGCAGTCAAACAATAAGGAATCTCCACACTTAATGGCTCGCTTTTGTTACTTCACAAACCACTCCCTCTGGCATTTTGCCAGGCGCCATCCAGACTTTTTTACAGACTCTAACATTTCTCTGGCAAAATAACAGGTGGCAATCTGACTTGTTTACAGACCTTAACAGGTAAGAAGAAAGACTGACTCTGTCTTTGGTAAATTCAAACAAGTGAGACCACTGGGACTGGGATTGGTAATGGCTCTGGGTGCCTGGCTTCCTGGATCCCAAGTTCAGAGACTTTCATCATCAAGGAAGTGAGGTGTGGTCACTTCTTTCAGGAACTGAATGAGGTAACTGCCTTGGCAACCACTTTGTCCTAACAGTTGCTTCCAAGGGTCCCATGAGATGGAGGCTGCCCCTACTTCCTGTGACACTTTCATATGTTAGAATGGTATATCAACCATACGCACCTGGGAAGAGCTTTTCACACAGGCCTGGTTTGGTCTACTCTACATTAAGAAGAGTGAGGCTGATTCAGACACATTCCTTCATCCTACCAGGTTCTTTGCCATGGAGATGTCTTTTGCTCTCTCAGGTCCTTCATAGCTGCCTACATCTTCTCCAGAGATCATTTCAGCATGTACCTTTGATGTTCTCAGCAGGTGGAAGATCCCATACATTCCTGTATTGTAAGACCAACACTGTCGCTGCTCCTCAGTAAAGTTAGATTGAGGGAACAGTGTATGATTAGTGTTATTAACATGTTCGATATGGGTTAGGAACCATTCTGCTGGATGAATAATGGTATTGGGAACCTGTGATATTTATAAGAATATAGAGGTGAAATATATGTACGAAAACAGAAATCTAAGTAAGATTTGAAGCCCAGAACTTCATTTGTCCCTTGATTGGGATACTTAGCGTTGAATTACATTCTGCACAGATGTTTCAGATAAATCGATATACAATGGCATAGGACCTTTCACCTTCGATGATTGAATGTAGAAGAGAACATCCAGTCAAAAAGTGATAGTCGGTAGGATTAGGAAGATAGTCGGTAGGTTTAGGAAGAAGAATGAGTGTAGGATTTGGAACAAAAGTTCTTTAGAAGTAGGGTATCGCTAAGAGAGTGAATGTAAATATCAGCACATGTGATGAGGAAGTCACAATGATTAACTGGGGAAAATATGTAGGAAAGCAGATATCAATAGAGACATTACAAAATCAGGCAAAGTATAAAGTGAGTGACAGGATTAGACATTTTCAACATGTTTGAGTTTGAATATATAATCTTTGGAAGAAACAAATATGTAGTCACCAATAGGATTTTCATTTGAGAGCATTAGGCAACCTGGACATGGATGTTTTTAGTAATCCATGTTCACTTTCCATTTAGGTTTTGTACAATCATAAGTGTGACCTTTGCTTTTTGTGTCCAGAATATTACTGTGATAAAATGTACATGGAGATCAGGTGACATGGGTATTTCTTCCACCATTTCTGGGAGCTATATTTTGAGGACGTATAAATTAGTATTGGGGGTACAAAGAGGTGTACCTGTGTCTATGAATATAGAGATAATTCGTGAATAGACTGTACTGTGAATAAATAATATAACTGGTTCCACTTTAAATAATGGATTGAATTGATATCTGAAACTAAGTAAGAAATCTTATATCGATATACAACCATTCATTCCAACCAGTTATACATCTAATGGTAATATTAGTGTTATGGTTTATTGTGACGGGTTTGTGCGTTTTGCTTCAAATGTGATAATGGAAATCGAAAATAATGTTTTTGGGAAGAAGTCTCATGAAAAGAGCAGTGATGAAACATGGAGGAATACATGTGTTCTCAAGCAGGAAGTGATTGAAAGTGAAACAAATGCCTATAAATTTGAGAAATTTTGATGAAACATATATGCTATGATGTGCATAAACTGAAGATAGTAATGTACCAGTGTTGAATAAAAATGAATGTCAAAATACACATCATGTCTCATAGAGTCTACTTGCATTGATGTTCAACTGGGTCAGTTACTGTAGAAATATTAGGATTTGGGGGGGAATTAATAATACAATTTATTTTAGCACTAGCATGCCACAGAATGTAGAGGAAAGATCAATGGATTTTTAGTTATAGCACTAATAATCTAACATTTAGTGACTATTTTGGATAGTCTAGAAATTACATAAGGCAATGTAAAATATTTTTTTTATTTAACATTCATCAAAGCTTGGAATTTTTGTAATATTTCTTCTTTTTTCTTTTTTTATTTTTTCAGTTGTTGATTGACCTTCATTTTGTTTATTTGTATGTAGTGCTGAGAATAGAACCATGTGCCTCACACATGCTAGAAAAGCATGTTACCTCTGAGCCACAAACCCAGCCCCTCCACTTCTATCTTAACATCATACACTCATGTCCCTCTTCTTTACTCACTTTCTTCCTCATTTTCCCCCTTCTCTCCCTTCCTTTTTGGTTTCCCCTCCATATCTATTTTTCTCTCATGTCATTACAAACAGTAGTATGCTATGAAATTTAAATTTAAGACTGTTTTTTATAGTCATTCTTTTTCTTGAGAAAATTTAAAAATTATAATCACCTGATAGATATATTACAATACATTTATTATACATATGTATCTATATTCATGCATATGCATTACATATATTATATATATATATATATATATTTAAAAGTACTTTGATTTTCCTGTTAGAAATAATATAGACCAAGTCTTTCTTAATTCTCAATTCTTCCATAATTAACATCTTACAGTGAAAATCAAATAAACATATTTAAGTAAACAGGTATCATTCTTATTTATCAATACTGATAATTTAAAGTTTTATATCACATTAAGCTGTAATGTGGCATATTAACTCTTATGAATTAGAGAAATTTTATTTGAACAACCTATTATTTAAGGACCATATGCACTGACATTTTAAATGGCTTTCTTGTGATTTCAATTTCTATCAATTGTGTATTAATTGCCAAATACTTATTTTAGTACTTTTCATGTTCATAATTGATATAAAGTCAATTGTTTAATTCTTCTTGTAAGTAGTTACTTGTTACAGTAGGGACATTATTAATAATACTACATCTTTATAAGAAAAATGGTACAAATTTATTTTCATGCAAAATTAAGAATAATTGTATGCTCTAGATGTTTGATTGTTGATACATATAACAAAGAGCTTTTGATGAGTCTCTTCCCCAGTAAAACATAAAATGCAAAGATATAGTTAGGTTTGTATGTCCAAATAAAGATAAGAAAAAATACACATTATCAGCTAGAAACTATTAAATAAAAGATGAAAAGAACAATCCAACACATTGTACGAACTTGTCAGATGAGGTAGTATTCTGGAAGAATAGCCTAAGACTAGACCTTGTCCATGACAAAATATTCACGAAAAAAATGAAATATGAAAGTGTAGAAAATGCTATGAATTTTTCATGAAGTTAGGTGAATTATCCTTTAATCTCAATTTATGTGCATTTTCTGGTAAAATAAATTTGTGATATTCACAAAACAAAGTTTCTGTATAACAAAATGAATACATCTGAACCCATTTTTAGCTGATTTCTTCCCACTAAATTTTAAACCTTTATTTATTTATTTATTTTTATTGGTTGTTCAAAACATTACAAAGCTCAAGATATATCATCTTTCATACATTTGACTCAATTGGGTTATGAACTCCCATTTTTTCCCCAAATACGAATTGTAGAATCACATCGGTTACACATTCACATTTTTACATAATGGCATATTAGTGACTGTTGTATTCTGCTACCTTTCCTATCCCCTACTATCCACCCTCTCCTCCCCTCCCATCTTCCCTCTCTACCTCATCTGCTATTGTTCAATTCTCTCCATTGTTTCCCCCTCATTTCCCCTCACAACATCTTATATGCAATTTTGTGTAACATTGAGAGTTTCCTACAATTTTCATAAGCTTTCCCTTCTCTCTCCCTTTCTCTCCCCCCATTCGTCTTTGTTTAATGTTAATCTTTTCCTCATGCTCTTCCTCCCTGTTCTGTTCTTATTTGCTCTCTTTATAACAGAGAAGACATTTGGCATTTGTTTTTTAAGGATTGGTTAGCTTCGCTTAGCATAATATGCTCTAATGCCAACCATTTCCCTGCAAATTCTATGATTTTGTCATTTTTTGTCCTGTGTAATACTCCATTGTGTATAGATGCAACATTTTTTTATCTATTAATCTATTGAAGGGCATCTAAGTTGGTTCCACAGTCTAGCTATTGTGAATTGTGCTGCTATGATCATTGATGTGGCAGTATCCCTATAGTACGCTCTTTTAAGATCCTCAGAGAACATTCCAAGAAGGGTGATAGCTGGGTCAAATGGTGGATCCATTTCCAGCTTTTCCAGGAATATCCATACTTCTTTCAAAATTGGCCTCACCAATTTGCAGTCCCACCAGCAGTGTACAAGTGTATCCTTTTCCCCAAATCCTCGCCAACACTTGTTGTTGTTTAACTTCATAATGGCTGCTGATCTTACTGGAGTCAGATGGTATCTTAGGGTGGTTTTGATTTGCATTTCTCAGACTGCTAGAGATGATGAGCATTTTTTCATGTACTTGTTGATTGATTGTATGTCCTCCTCTGTGAAGTGTCTGTTTAGGTCCTTGGCCCATTTGTTGATTGGGTTATTTGTTATCTTATTGTTTAATATTTTGAGTTCTTTGTATATTTTGGATATTAGGGCTCTATCTGAAGTGTGAGGGGTAAAAATTTGTTCCCAGGATGTAGGCTCTCTATTTACCTCTCTTATTGTTTCTCTTCTTGAGAAAAAACTTTTTAGTTTAAGTAAGTCCCATTTGTTTATTCTTGTTATTAACTCTTGGGCTATTGATGTCTTATTAAAAAATTTGGAACCCGACCCCACAGTATATAGATCATAGCCAACTTTTTCTTCTATGAGACGCAGTGTCTCTGATTTGATATCTAGCTCCTTGATCTATTTTGAGTTAACTTTTGTGCATGGTGAGAGAACGGGATTGAGTTTCATTTTGTTGCACATGGATTTCTAATTTTCCCTGCACCATTTGTTGAAGATGCTATCCTTCATCCATTGCATGTTTATAGCCACTTTATCAAATATAAGAAAGTTGTAATTTTGTGGATTGGTTTCTCTGTCCTCTATTCTCTACCATTGGTCCACCTGCCGGTTTTGGTACCAGTACCACACTGTTTTTGTTACTCTTGCTTTGTAGTAAAGTTTGAACTCTAGTATCGCTATACCTCCCGATTCACACTTCTTGCTTAGAATTCCTTTTGCTATTCTGTGTCTTTTGTTTTTCCATATGAATTTCATGATTGCTTTATCATTTCTACAAGAAATGCCGTTGGGATTTTGATTGGCATTGCTTTAAACCTGTAGAGAACTTTGGGTAATTTCGCCATTTTGATGAATTTAGTTCTGCCTATCCATGAACAGGGTACATTTTTCCATCTTCTAAGATCTTTTTCTATCTCTCTCTTTAGGGTTCTGTGGTTTTCACCTCTTTTGTTAGGTTGATTTCCAAGTATCTTATTTTCTTTGAGGATATTTTGAATGGAGTGGTTTTCCTCATTTCCATTTCAGAAGTTTTGTTGCTGATATACAGGAATGCCTTTGATTTATGCGTGTTGGTTTTATATCCTTCATTTATTAACTCTAGCAGTTTCTTTGTAGACCCTTTTGGGTCTGTTAAATATATTACCATGTCATCCACAAATAGCGATAATTCAAGTTCTTCTTTTCCTATTTTTATGCCTTTAATTTCTTTTGTCTGTCTAATTGCTCTGGCTAGTATTTCAAGAACTAAATTGAATAGAAGTGGTGATAGAGGGCATCCCTGTCTTGTTCCAGATTTCAGAGGGAATGCCTTCAGTTTTCTCCATTTAGGATGATCCTAGCCTGAGGTTTAGTATATATAGCTTTTACAATGTTGAGGTAAGTTCCTGTTATCCCTAGTTTTTCTAGTGTTTTGAACATAAAGGGATGCTGAACTTTGTTGAATGTTTTACTACATCTATCGAGATGATCATATGGTTCTTGTCCTTAAGTCTATTGATGTGGTGAATAGCATTTATTGATTTCCGTATATTGAACCAGCCTTGCATTCCAGGGATGAATCCTACTTGATCATGGTGCACAACTATTTTGATATGTTTTTGTATTCAATTCACACGGATTTTATTGAGAATTTTTGCATCCAACTTCATTAGAGATATTGGTCTGTAGTTTTCTTTTTTGAAGTGTCTTTGTCTGGTTTTGGGATCAGGGTGATTTTGGACTCTGAGAATGAATTTGGAAGAGCTCCTTATTATTCCATTTCTTGATATAGCTTGAATAGTATTGGTATTAATTCTTCTTCGAAGGTTTTGTTGAACTCCGGTGTATACCCATCAGGTACAGGGCTTTTTTTGATTGGTAGTCTTTTGATGGCTTCTTCCATTTCTTTCTTTGTTTTTGGTCTGTTAAAATTGTGTGTGTCTTCTTGACTGAATATGGGCAGATCGTATGACTTAAGAAATTTATCGATATTATAACTATCTTCTATTTTATTGGAATATAGGATTTCAAAATACTTTCTAATTATCTTCTGTATTTGTGTACTGTCTGTTGTGATATTGCCTTTTTCATTCCGTATGTTAGTAATTTGAGTTCCCTCTCTTCTTCTCATCCTTAGCATGGCTAAGGGCCTGTAAATCTTATTTATTTTTTCAAAGAATCAACTTTTAGTTTTATCAATTTTTTCAATGTTTTTTTTTGTTTCAGTTTCGTTGATTTCTGCTCTAATTTTAATTATTTCTTGTCTTCTACTACATTTGCTGTTGTTTTGCTCTTCCTTTTCTAGGTTTTTGATGTGTACTGTGAGTTTATTTATTTGTTGTTTTATTCTTTTTTTGAGGAAAGAACTCCAAGAAATGAATTTCCCTCTTAAAACTGCCTTCTTTGTGTCCCATAGATTCCAGTATGTTGTGTCTGTATTGTCATTTGATTCTAAGAATTTTTTTATCTCCTCCTTTATGTCTTCTGTAACCCATTGATCATTCAGTAGAATATTGTTCATTTTACATGTGATGTAGGATTTTTCCTTCCTTCTATTCTCATTGATTTCCAGTTTCATTCCATTATGATCAGATATGGTGCATGGTATTATCTCCACGCCTTTATATTTACTAAGAGTTGCCCAATGGCATAATATATGGTCTAACTTGGAGTAGGATCCATGTGCTGCTGAGAATAAAGTGTATCCACTTGATGATGGTTGATATAATCTATATATGTCGGTTAAGTCAAGGTTATTGATTGTGCTGTTAAATTCTATAGTTTCTTTATTCAGTTTTTTATAGAGGATCTGTCTAATGGCGAGAGCGGTGTGTTGAAGTCACCCATAATTATTGTGTTGTAGTCTATTTGACTCTTGAACTTGAGGCGAGTTTGTTTAATGAGCGTTGCAGCTCAATTGTTTGGTGCATACCAATTGATAATTGTTATGTCTTGTTGGTGGATGGTTCCTTTTAACAATATATAGTGTCCTACTTTATCCCTTTTGATTAACGTAGGTTTGAAGTTGATTTTATATGATATGAGTATGGCCACTCCTGCTTGCTTCCGAGGCCCATGTGAGTGGTATGATTTTTCCCAACCTTTCACTTTCAGCCTGTGTATGTCTTTACCTATCATAAGAGTCTCCTGAAGGCAGCATATTGTTGGATTTATTTTTTTTGATCCAAGTTACTAGCCTATGTCTCTTGATTGGTGAGTATAGATTTTTAACATTTAAGGTTACAATTGAAATATGATTTATACTTCCAGGCATGTTTATTTATTTATTTATTTTAATTTGGGTAGTTTTTACTTTTTGGTAATTTTCTTACCCCTTTACTGAGATACCTCCCACTGTTAGTTTTGGGCACTATTTTTCAATTCCTCTTCTTGTAGTATTTTGCTCAAAATGCTTTGCAGTGCTGGTGTTCTGTCTGCGAATTCTTTTAGCTTTTGTTTATCAAGAAAGACTTAATTTCATTGTCAAATCTGAAGCTTAATTTTGTTGGATACAGTATTCTTGGTTGGAATCCATTATTTTTCAGTGTTTGAAATACATTGTTCAAAGATCTTCTCGCTTTCAAAGTCTGTGATGAAAAATCAATTGTAAACCTAATTGGTTAACCCCTGAATGTTATCTGCCTACTTTCTCTCGTAGCTTTTAATATTCTCTCCTTGTTCTGTATGTTGGCTATCTTCATAATTATATGTCTTGGAGTTTGTCTATTATGGTTTTGAATGTTTGAGGTCCTGTAGGCTTCCAGGATATGGCAATCCATTCCATCTTTCATCTCTGGGATGTTTTCTAGAATTATTTCATTTAATATGTTGTCCATTCATTTGGTTTGAATCTCTATGCCTTCTTCTATCCCGATGACTCCCAATTTTGGTTTTTTTATGACATCCCATATCTCTTGAATAGTTGCTCATGGGATTTAAGCATGTTTTCTGTGTTGACTATATTCTTTTCATGTTGACAAACTTTGTCTTCATTATCTGATGTTCTGACTTCTACTTGATCTAGTCTATTTGAAATATTCTTGTTTGAGTTTTTAATTTGGTTTATAGTTTCCTGCATTTCTAGAATTACTGTATGATTTTTTAAAAGATCTCTATCTCCTGATAAACCTTGTTCTTTGCCATTTGAATTTGGTTGTTTAATTCATTTTCAAAATATACTTTTATTTCTTGGACTTGCTGCCTCATGTCTTCTCTATTATTCCTTTCCATCTGAGTTAGGTATGACTTAAGTTTTTTCCCTATCCCTGTTTCTGATGCTTCTAGGTTCTCCTGTAGTATTAAGTTGTCCTTCATTGTTTCTACACCTTTTTTTCCCCTTGTTTTTTCATGATGTTCACGTTATTTTCTGGCTCTATTTGATTGCTGTGTTTCTGCTCTCTTCTATAGATTTGTTATGGGTTTATATATCTCTGTTTTCTCTCCTTTGTGTTGCTAGACTATGCCTGCTTAAGTGGATTTCGCTGTCAAGGAATTCTGACAGCCGAGCTCCAGTGATGTCACCTCTCTGCTGTGGTGGGCCCCAGGCTCCTTGCCGGAGTGTCCGAATTGGGGGGGTCGACTGGATTGTCTCTTGTTGGTTTCAGCTCCCGGTCGCTGGCATGCCGGCAGTCTCCAGCCACCCAGTAGCGCGGGCAGCGGATGGGCTGTCGCCGGCGGGTGGGTGATCTCTAGCCACACAGTTGCGCGTTCGGTCGTCGGCAGGCGAGCGTTCTCCAGCTGTCAAGACATGGCGCCGGCAGGAAGGTGCTCTCCAGTTGCCCAGTCACACTGGCAGTGGGCTGGCGTTCTCCAGCCACCCAGTCAGGAGGGCCTGGCCTCTAGTCCCCTGGTTTATCCTGCTAGTCCTGATTTCTCCTGCTAGACCAGATTTCTCCTGAGTGATGTTCTCGGCAGCTCAAACTGTTCTCCGGGTCTGCCGTTTGTTGGGTGGGGAGGGTGTCTATTGTGAACCCTGGAACTCTATTGTTTTAATATTTTCCGCTTGCCCCTCGCCCCGCACTGGCTAGACAAGTTTCATTTTTGCCGCTGATGGGAAGGGGAGATGAAGGTCAGGTGCCTCTAGTTTTCCCCCAGTCTTTATGCAGACTTGCTCTGATTATCCCTCCCCCAAAAGCCTAGGAGAGATTTTATGCGAATTTTCCTCTGTATGTGAGATGAGCTGAGAAACACACACCTGTTTTATTGTTGCAATCTGTCTGGGAGTGGTGGTGGTTACTTCAGCTCTCCAAGATGGTGGCTGCTGGTTTCCTTTGTGGAGTTTCCACTTTGGGGGATAGAAATGTACTGCTAACTTTCCCGTCTGAAATCCCAAATTCAGCTGGGGGCTCAGTGGATGCTCAGCCAGCAGGATTCCACAGAATCTGCAGCAACGTTTCTCCCTGCTTGCTGGTCGCTTCTTGGTGGTGCCTCACCATTTGTAGACACGGGGCAGGTCACGCGGATCAATCAGAATGGATCTCCGGTTGCACAAGTGGCTTGTGTTTGAGACTCAATTACCGGACCTCGGTGGTGGAAATCATTCTTCTAGATTTCGGTAAACACCCATTTTCCTGTAAGATCCTAACAAGATAGTTTTTCATCGTTCTAACTCGTTATTCACCTGTGCAGTGGCAGGGTACACTGGGTGTGATACACTGTCTTCACAGTCATCTTGCAATGCCGAAATATTAGGATATGGATGCACCATTTACTGAAAACTGTTTCAGTACTAGGAAAAAATATGTATTTCAGGTGGATGAATATTTCTGAGAATAATTTTTTAAAAAGTGGATTATAAATCCACATACATGAATATGAATGAATTTAGGGAGTGCATAAGACACAAATATTTCATATTTTGAAAAATCCGGAGAGTATATATATATATATATATATATATATATATATATATATATATATACATATACACACACACACACACAGACATTAAAAACTAGCAATATATATGTCAATTGAAATTCATCATGAAATACATATCATCCACAGACCCAAAAATATTCATATACTTAACATGGATTTATGTATAATGTTGTTCAACTAGGAGGCTTACCCATAGGTTGAATTTTCAGTTCCAACAGCATTTAGGAGGAGTGATCTCTTCTCAAAATTTGTATTTGCCAAGTCAGTCACCTCACAAAAATGTACGTGTGATACCAGGTACGATTCTATATGTGCATATAAAATTACATGTGCTGAATAGGCTACAGAGAAAGGGAGACAGGAATTTACATATTTGTTAACTTTCAAAACACACGGAGAACTATTTCAACAAAAAATTGACTAGATTTATAACTTCTAACCTATGTAATGCAAAAGGCAATTCCAACTATACACCATGCCTCCTCTGAACTGCTTGTATTTCTATTCTGTTTGAGTTTTTATTCTCTATCATATTACGATTAGTAGTCAGAGTCTAGTAGGGTAGGGGTTAGAGTCAGGGATTCAGTATTTCGAATGGAAAATTGGAAAATGAATCCAATGTGTATGCAAATATGTGCTACACAAAATATTCCCACTCCTCCAGAACAATGGCTTGACATTATCTTCGCCCCAAGTAAGACATAATTAGAGGAGAAGAGTTAGAAAATCAGTGAATACTTATCTGGAATGGAATATGCTAAGCAGTTCACTACCTTGGAGGTGGTAGAGGAGTTTCCAAAAGTAAGGGACAGGGTGAACACTCCACAAACATGGAGCTCTGCTGGCCTAAAGACTTCTTGAGAAATTGCCTCTGAGTTTGGGCACTTGAAACATATGTTGTTATCAGGAGCTTTAGCTTCCTTTGTAGTGAGATCATCAAAGCTGGGTCTGCACCTATGTGACCTGTAAAACATAGTTTCTTATTTTCCAATGAACATGAGGCAGCAGTCCTGAATTTGATCTTTGTAGGTAAACTGTGGCCACTGGGTTCTAAGTGTCTCCCTGTGTGGACTGTGAAGCCATTTGTTCATCCTCCAATTTTCATGGTGTTTCTTGCTGCTACAATGGGAGTTTGGTATTTGCTTCATGAAATACACGGAGTTCAACTGGGACACAGTGCAGGAGGGAGTTCTGTCACGTGTGGTATTTCAATTTCTGCAGGAGAATGCACCAACCATGCTTCTATATCACATAGCTTGCCCCATTGACCATAGAAAATCGATTCTGAACATTGCCCTGAAACCTCTCCAAATAACAAGATGCCTTTACTTAGAAGGGACTGCTGGCTGCATCATGTCAGTCACAAGCCATTTGGAAGCCAATGGCAGATCCACATGGCCCCACCACAGATGTTTTATCACACACCTGCCTACCACTGCTCTAGGCCCACTAATCATCAGGCTCCAACTTATTGGCATCTCTGTTTTACACAATTTTCATTAAAACCAGTCAATCAAGGCAGTGTCTGTTATACTCATGATCAGCAACAGGAAATCCAAAGGTTCTCCTGTGCCAGCTGGTCATGGAAATTTCAAAAATTTCATGGTATTTTTCTAGCCATATTTCAACAATGAAGGTGGAGGCACTGTGAGTTTCAGTTCATTCCAGAACCATTAATGTTGACGAAGCTCATTTCAATGAAAGCTCTGGAGAAATCTCACAGGCAATGCTTCCCAAAGAATGGCCAAAAGGTCAAATGAAGCCAGGCCCATTGAGTTCTACAATGTGAGGTCCATGTGACTTTTGACTCTCAACTACGGCTGCCAAGTCTTTCAGAAGAAAATTATGTGATATCTTGGCTGTGATTCCCAGTGCTCTGTTGAAAGCCAACCTGGGCCTTGATCTCAGTTTCCAAGGGCGACTCTCATGCATGGCCTCCTAAAATCCCAACACAATTAATGGCAATACTTTTCTGAGGTCAGTTCCAGAACTCAGTCTCTAAGGGGAAAAACACCAGAGTTCATGTCAAGGTAGACCCAGTCATCTCTTCCAATCACCACACTAACAACCACAATTAAAACCAAAACAATCCCACATGGCCCTCATGTTCTTTTATATAGACACTCATCATAACCTATTGCTGGAAGTTTCCATGAGGGGCAAAGCCCAAGACAGTCTCCTAAATAATCTCTCTTGCCCCTAATTTGCCTAAATTCAGGGTGGCCTGGACACCATTCCTGTGAACCAGGAGTGTTCAAATAGGCCTGCTGTTAATACTTCTCTGCTTCTCCAATTTGAGGCGTATTGACTGTGCAGTTTGGATTCTTTATGTGAATTGTAGTCACGGGAAATCTCAAGCAATTTAGGGCTTTGAAGAAATGATTTGGCCCAAAGGATCCCTATTCTAACTTGATGGAGGTCAGGAACCTCACAGAGAATGGGGAGAGACTTCATCCACAATAACTGCACTTTTTTGTTTTGGATGCACACATGTGATGTTTCTTTAGATTCTTCAGGGGTTGAGAATCTAAGCCACGGCCTCACACAGGGCCAGGAGGCTGATTCAGACACTTCCATTTTCAAAGGAATTAAGCAAAGATCCACAGGTGATGTCCATTCATTTCCATTTGAACCTGTTTTCTTCAGGCTTCACAAACGGATGTCTTGAGGCAAAGACCTTCCTGACATTCAGGGCAACAGAACAATAGGTAAGCAAAAGGCCCAAAGCAGGGTTTCTCCACTGAGACTATCATGGTCACACTTATATCTGAGTTTTCTGAGATGCTCGACATTCCCTTTAGCTATCCAGTACATGGCCATGTCACAGGGCTTGGAACTGCTACATATCTTGGACACAAAACCATGAGCCTATTCTGGAGAGTAGCCAGAATTCATGAAGAATGCAGGAATTTTGGAAGATACCACATGTTGCCCATCGATCAGGCAAGCTGAAATCCATTCATAAATTCGGCAGGATGAATGCTGGGAAGCTTTCTGCTAGACAGGAGACAACAATTGATGCATTCAGTTTTCTAATATCTAAAACCATGCACATAGTGGGATACACAGACATAGAAACACTTGCTTGCCAAACGACTTACTATAAACAGTTCACTCCAAACCAAACAAACCGCCTTTCCTACCTATTCTCAGAACATGAGACAAAACCACAAACCCACACCGACAACCACAGAGGCACCACCTTCTACAAAGTATGTCTGTGACTATCCAGAGTGTCTTCTGACTGGTGGGCCAACTTATGTTCCCCGGAAAACACCAACTCTGTGAACTTGTCAGGAGCCAGCGGTGAGCCACTATCTGCTTTCTCAGGAAAGGCCCCTCTTCTGAGTTTTCCTGGCAGTTGGCCATCCTCATATCTGTAGGTACCATGAAAGACTGACTCTGTCCTTGGTAAATCCAAACAAGTGAGCCCACTGGGACTGGGACTGGGACAGGCTCTTGTTACCTTGCTTCCTGGATCCCAAGTACCGAGAGTTCCATGACCAAGGAAGTGAGGTGAGGTCACTTCCTTCAGGAACTGAAAGAGGTCACTGCTTTGGCAACCACTTTGTCCTAACAGTTGCTTCCAAGGGTCCCATGAGATCGAGGCTTCTCCTACTTCCTGTGACACTTTCACAAGTTAGAATGGTATATGAACCATAGGCACCCAGGAACAGGTCTCCAAACAGGACTGTTTGTGTCCATCTTCTCTACATTATGAACAGAGAGGCTGATTCAGACACAACCCTTCATCCTGACCAGGTTGTTTGCAATGGAAGATGACGTTTGCTCTCTCAGGTCCTTCATGGCTGCCTACATCTTCTCCAGGGATCACTTCTTCATGGACCTTTGAGTTTTACAACAGGTGGAAGATTCTCTACATTCCTGTATTGTAAGACCAACTTGGTCCCTGCTCTTCTGTAAAGTTAGATTGAGGGAACAGTGTATGGTTAGGGTTAATAACAGGTTTGATTTGGGTTAGGAATTATTCTAATTGATGAATAATGGTATTGGGAACCTGTGATATTTATAAGAATATATAGGTGAAATATAAGTATGAAAACAAAAATCTAGGTAAGATTTGAAGCCCAGAAGGGCATTGCACTATTGATTGGGATACTTAGCTTTGATATACGTTCTGCACAGGTGTTTCAGATAAATTGATAATCAATGGCATAGGACCTTGTACCTTGGATGATTGAATGTAGAAGTGAACATCCACTAGAACAGGGATAGTCGGTAGGATTAGGAAGATATTCGATAAGTTTCAGAAGAAGACTGAGTACAGAATTTGGACCAAAAGTTCTTTAGCAATAGTGTATCGGGTAGAGAGTGAATGTAAATGTCAGCACACGTGAAGGGTCAGTCACAATGGTGAACTGGGGAAAATATTTAGGTAAGCAGACATCAATTGAGACATTAGGAAATCAGGCAAAGTATAAATTGAGTGATAGGATTAGACATTTGCAGCAGGGTTGAGGTTCAAAATATAGTCTTAAGAAGAAACAAATATGTAGTCACCAATAGGATTGACATTTGAGATCATTAGGCACACTGGACATGAATGTTTTCAGTAATCTATGCTCACTTTTCATTTAGGCTTTGATACAATCATAAGTGTGACCTCTTCTTTTTGTGTCCAGAATATTACTGTGATAAAATGTATATGTAGATTAGGTGACATCAGTATTTCTTCCACCATTTCTGGGAGCAACATTTTGAAGATGAAAAAATTAGTATTGGGGTTACAAATAGATTTACTCTGTGTCTATGAACATAGAGATAATTTATGAATAGACGATACTGTGATTAAATATTATAACTTGTTCCAACTTTAAATATTCCATTGAATTGATATCTGAAAATAAACAGAAAATCGTATATTTATATGCAATCATTCATTCCAACCAGAAATACATCTAATGGTAATATTAGGGTTATGGTTTATCATGAAGAGTGTGTCAGTTTTTCTTCAAAATGATTATGGAAATCGAAAAAAAAAGCGTTTGGAAAGAAGTCTCATGAAAAAACAATCAAGTAACCTGGAGGAATACATGTGTTCTGAATCAGGAAATGATTGAAAGTGAATCAAAATCCTATAAATAATTGAAGTTGTTGATGAAATATATATCCTATGATGTGTATAAACTGAACAAATAGTAATGTACCAGTGTTGAATAAAATGAACTTCAACATAGACATCATATCCAAGAGGAATCTAGTTGCATTGATGTTAAACTGGGTCAGTTACTGTAGAAATATTAGGATTGTATGCACCACTCACTGAAGTTAGTTTTCAGTACTAGAAAACAAATATGTAATTCAGGTGGATGAATATTTCTGAGAATAATATTGTGAAAAGTTGATTATGAATCCACATACATGAACATGAATGAATTTAGGTAGTATATGTAAGACACATATATTTCATATTTTGAAATATTTGGAGAGTGTATATATATATATATATATATATATATATATATATATATATATACCCACACACACACACACACACAACACACACACCCAGACAATAAAATGTAGCAATATATATGCCAATCGAAATTCATCATGAAGTATATATCATCCACAGAGGCAAAAATATTTAATTTACTGAACATGGATTTATGTATAATGTTGTTCTACTAGGAGGCTCACCCATAGGTTGAATTTTCTGTTCCAACAGCGTTTAGGAGGAGTGATCTCTTCTCACAATTTGTATCTTCCAAGTCAGCCACCTCACAAGAATGTACATCTGATACCAGGTAGGATTCTATATGTGCATATAAAAATACATGTGCTGAATCGGCTACAGAGAAAGGGAGACAGGAATTCACATATTTGTTAACTTTAAAAACACATGGAGAACTATTTCAATTAAAAATTAACTAAATTTATAACACCTACCCTATATCATGCAAAAGGCAAGTGCAACTATACACCATGCCTCCTCTGAACTGCTTGTATTTCTATTCTGTTTGGGTTATGTTTCTCCATCATATTAGGATTTGTCATCAGAGTCTAGGAGGGTATGGGTTAGTGTCAGATGGCCCGGCTGGCAGGACACATCAACTTGGGTGTCGATCCTAGTTGGGGAGGAATGAAGGGACAAGAGACACGAGAGATGACAGCAAGACAGGAGTTCTGATCATGCTGCAAACTTTTATTATTCTCAGAGGGTATTTATATGCTGCGGATGGGAAAGCTCTCTTATCGGCAGTTGCTGGATGTCTTCACAGGGTGAGATAACCTCAGGATGTTTCAGGTAGACAGATGGTAGCCGGATGTCAAAAGGAGATAGATGGCTGTGGGATGTCTCCCAGGCAGGTTGTGTCCCAGGGGGCTTTTTCTTGTGTCAGTCTATTTTTTGAAGGAGAACTTCCTTCTAGCCCCTGACATCTCCCCTTTTGTTATATAAAATATTCGACCATACCTTACAGGCCATGGATTTAGGGGGTGATAGTGGCTCTGTTTCTCTAGGATGCCTTAGAATATCTCCTGATTTGAGCGAGCATCTTTCCTAGGAGATTTCGTGTTGGCTTTGGCATGTTTTTGGAGGAGACGTCTTTGAGGGGATAGCATGCCAACCGCCATGCACCAGAGCGTGTCATTAAGAGGTCTTGTGTTTGGGCATCCGTGGATCCATCCTCCTGCAGTCCTTCCTGGACCCTCCGTTATTATGGCCTAACGTGCTCATTCCAAGGGTGTGTCCTCCCCCAAGCGGAGGGGCCCATGGAGAACGAACCCTTATTGCAAGGGTAGAAGATGGTTGCCCAGAGCTGTTACTTATAGTTTTCTGTAAGAAAGAGAGATCTGTGGGGATGTAAACTTAATAAGCCTGTGAGAAGGGTTGAACATTCTTTTAAATGTTGGCAGTGCTGTCTTCCATCTCCAGACCATGATAGTGGACCTGTATGGGCTTAGAAACCAAAATATTAATCTGTTCTTTAATAAATTGTACCAGCCTCTTTATAATGCAGGGGCCTATGGACACCATTAAAAGTAAACCCAACAAAGAGACTAATAGGGGAAGAAGGTAGGGTAGAAATCCATTATGCCCAATCCAGAGGGGATTTTCAAATAGTTCCCTTTGTCTCTTTTCTGGATCTTCTTGAAGCTGCTTAATTTTAATGCGTACTATGCCTTATTTATTGGCATAAAAGCAGCATCGTTCCCCTAAGGCTAAGCAAATACCTCCCTGGTTAGCTGTCAGCAAATCTAAGCCTCGTCTGTTTTGAAGGAACACTTCTGCCAGGGAATATATTTGGTCCTGCAAATCTTTAAAGGTTCCTGATAAAGTTTGTACATAATTTATAAGTTGTTGAGACAGGCGATGGTAAGAGTGAATAGCCGTGCCTAAGCCACTGTACCTGTGCCCACAGCAGCTGTTATTCCAAGGCTGGCAATGAGTGGTAAAGCCTGTATTGCCCACCTATGTCTTTTGACTAAAGTGTCTAGGCTAGAAATTGGTAGAGGTTCATCTCCTGGGACAATAGTTATATCAGGGAGTAATAAAGCAAGAACACAACCAATGGTCCAATTCGCTGGAAGGGTGGGAAGGCCGAGTTTCCTCCACACATAAAAACTGTGCCATTGGAGGGAAAAAGAGATGGGGTGGGTGAGGAATAATTTTATACTGTTGAGCAATTTCCAAAGGAAGTAAGTCGAACATCAATATCATAGGTATTATTCTGCATCGCGCCTAAAAGAAATAATGTAAAAGTGCCTATAGGCTGTACTTTAAAGGGAAATCCGGGTTGGCATGTATTATCATTGTCCATGATAGAATTAATAGGAACTGCCATAGGCATGATTGCCCCTGCTGTCATGCAGAGCCAGCAATCACCAGCAAGGGTGGGGTTCGAATTATTAAGCTAGGAGAATGTAGTTTGCAAAATATCTAATGTATTGGTATCTAAACCTGGGAACTGGGATTTAGGCTACATTAAGGGATGATATGTGAGCTCAGGGATTTGGGGTTTCAAAAGTTTGATTATCTGAGGATGCTTGACAGAATAAGTGGGTCCTCCACCATCAGAGACCCCTGTAGGGGCCTTAATGGGCCAGTAGGAAGGTTTTCCGACAGTGCCTTGGCACCCAGCTGACTGTAGCTTGGTGTATTTGCCATCTCCTCCATGGTCAAAGAGAATGGGGGTATAATGAATAGTGGTCCCCCTGCTGCATGAGTTTTAGTTAGGGAGGCTTCAAAAAATTGTTCTCCCTGTTTATTAACACAAAGTGAAGCCGACGCATTACAAGAGACATGCATCCCCTGGGTATGCGTACAAGTTGCAGAACAATTTTGGAGAGCTTTACTTGTACTAGGGGGAATAATCTTTGGCTTGTTAACACATACCCATTTAGGCTGATGAACTCCTCCGAGATTATGGTCAACCTTGGCACGGAGGTAAGTCACCTTAGTCATGCAGTCAGCAGTCTGGGTCCAACTAGTGGGAGCCTCAGTCCAAAATCCTCCTTTGCATTCACGGGGGGGGGTGCAAAAAGGTACTCCATGATGTTGGAAATTGGAGGTCCAAGGCCTCCGTGTTCAAACCTGTTCAGCAGAAGTGCCTTAAGCAGGATCCTCGCACAGATTGTTGGCTGTATCTGAAATGGAGGAAAATTTGTCCTCAGGGGGAGGGCCTCCGTCCCTGGGTTGAGGTAAGTAATTTACCTGTTTAACCAGGCATTCTGGTAACCATCTTGGGGATGCTTGCTCTTGGTCCAAAACACAAGCTGAGCCTCATCCCCTGATGAGGATAGGATCTGGGCGTTTTCATTTATTTGTAATGGGATTGCACCACATAACAGGCGAGCGAACAGAATTGGACGAAGGATGCCAGTGTCTGTCTGTGGCCAAATGGCCTTCACTGTCTAAGGTAAGAAAAATAAGGGCAAATAATGCATGGTTAAGGCGATCCCTGGGAGTGATAAATACAAGGGCGGAAGCCTTAAGACGGGATAGCCAAGTCTTTAAGCTAAGCTGGGCAAGTTCCACATGCCTTGGCCCTGAGAGTTTTATGGAATTTCAGTAGTATGACAAAATTGCAAGGTAGCACAAAACTGTTTAAACTTGGCACTGGTATATGCAGGACATTTATCTGTTTTAATATGTATTGGTTTACCCATTACGAAAAAGACTGAAACAAGATGAGAAAGGACATCTTTGGTAGCCTCTCCAGAATGTGGTGATGCAAAACTAAAGCCGCTGAAGGTATCTATAGAAACGTATATATATTTGGTTTTTCAAAATTCAGGAAAATGAATAACATCCATTTGCTAAACCTGATTGGGCTGTAATCCTCGGGGGTTAACTCCCAAGTGTTGAATGGGGAGGGAGACAGTGCAACAAGGGCATGCTTTTACTATTTCTCATGCATGTTGCCTGGTAATTTTCCAAAGTAATCGATGGCTCTGGGAATTTAGATGGTGAAGATTTTGTAACTCCATGGCCTTTTGAATGGAGCCAACAAAAATTGGAAAGATGGAACGTGTTGCTGCATCAGCTTGGGCATTACCTTGTGTTAGAGGGCTCAGAAGGTCAGAGTGTGTCATGATGTGTCCTAAGGAAAATGCATGTTTTCTGGCCTGAATTAGCTGCTGAAGCTGGTGAAACAGAAAGGGGGAATTGGAAGAAGCCATAATGGTGGGTGAAATCTCCAGCAGGGGCACAGAAAGAGCAATGTAGGCACTGTCTGTATAAATATTTACAAGATTATCAAAAAAACTTCATGAAAACTTGTGTTATGGTGAACAATTCCACAAACTGAGCTGACTGATAGACAGTATGAAAGGTGGTAGGCTTGTTATTGACAACAAAGACTGCACGGCCATTACTGGAACCATCTGTAAAGACAGTAAGTTCTTGAGGAATGGGAGCCTTTTGAGTAATTTTGTGAAAAATAAATGAATGTAACTGGACAAAATTTAAAACGGGGTCATTGGGGATGTGGTTATGAATTGTTCCCAAAAAGCCTGATAGGGCAATACCCCATTGATCCATGTCTCTAGTAAAAATTGTAGTAAGGGTTTGGTCCTTAGTATATGGAATTAAAATATTATCAGGGTCTTTGCCAAAATGTTGTCGAGAAAGCAAACGACCTTTAAAAATAAGAGAAGCTACCTGAGCAAGATAAACAGTAATAACCTTGGAGGATGTGGTGGATACAAGGACCAAAAGCAAGGGGCAGCCTTTATTTTTAAAATGTGGATCTCGCTGCCAAAATATTCCTGTGGGTGTATGAGGAGTGTGGAAAATAACCAGAACCAGAGGAAGGTTATAAGAAATTTGTGTAACAAACTTTTGGGCAATGGCTTCTGTGGCTTGGTTTAATGCATGTCATGCCTCGGGAGTAAGCTTTTGAGGGGAGGAGGGGTGGGAATCACCTATCAAAATATCATTAAGGGGCAAAAGTACACAAGTGGGTAATTTTAAATATGTTCCTAGCAATTGAATATCCCCCAGTAATATTTGAAAATCATTAAGTGTGTGAAGATGGTCCACACATAGTTGTATTTTAGGAATTTGGATCTGATTATCTTGAAGTTTAAGGCCCAAATAGGTATAAGGGTCCTGTGTTTGAAACTTATCTGGAGCTATCTGTAGTCCCAAGGTAGTGAGGTTTTGTAAAAGTCCAAGTAACAATTATTAAGGTCATGGGTATTAGGTGCAGCAATTAACAAATCATCCATATAATGTAAAATATAATTTTGTGCTCATCGCTCTCTCACAGGGTCTACTGCTTGAGCAACGTGTTTTTGGCAAAGACTAGAGCTGTTGGCCATACCTTGGGGAAGAACCTTCCATTGAAATCTCTGCATAGGGCCCTGAAAATTAATGCGAGGGAGACTAAAGGCAAAATAGGGTCTATCCTCAGGATGTAAAGGAATGGTAAAAAAGCAATCTTTTAAGTCAATAACCATTTTACAATAGTTTTTTGGAATCGCCACTGGTGTGGGAATGCCTGGCTGTAGTGCTCCCATCGGGCGCATAACTTTATTAATGGCACACAAATATTGTAAAAGGCACCACTTGCCTGATTTTTTCTTGATAATAAAAATAGGAGTAATCCATGATGAGGTTGAGGGCTTTACATGGCCGGCTGCAAGCTGTTCCTGCACTAACGTGGAGGCAGCCTCCAATTTTTCTTGGGTAAGGGGCCACTGATCCACCAACACAGGAGTCTGAGTCTCCCAAATAATTTTATCTGCATGGGGTACAGGAGGGTCAGGGACTGACACTAAAAATCTGAATACACAAGTCCACATGTATTTGTTTTTGTATGGGTTGTATAGGCTCCACCAGTCCTTGTTTCAGTATCCCCAGGCCTGTACCAGGAACAAAATTCATAGGAAGCATTTGATGAGTCACCATGGAATTGGGACTGGCGAGAATAACTTCCAATAACTCAAAATATCTCCTCCCTATACGTTAACAGGGAGGTCAGAATCAACGAAAGGAGTGACAGTTGACTTATTACCATCTTTATCAGTGCAGCTAATAGACCTAGAGCTGACCAGAGGATTTTTTTATTTTCCTATCCCTTTAGGGTCAGTCAACGATGGAGTGAGGGGCTAACCTGATGGCTTGTATTTTTGAGAAATAATTGTGGCATCAGCTCCAATATCTAGAACTCCTTGGAATTCCTTTCCTTCAGTAAGTAAGGTAAGGGTGGGTCTATTGTGAGAAATGGGCTGAACCCAATACACATCAGCGAAGCCCAAGAAGGCAGTGCCCCGAGGTAGGTTTGGGTTTTGGAAATGCCTCCTGAATCCAAGGGAAGGAGAATTAATTGTGCAAGTCTTGTTCCTGCTGGGATGGCGGCAACTCCATTAATAGCAGTGGCCAGTATTTTTATTTCTCCAGTGAAATCATTATCATTAATGCCAACGAAGACCTGAACAACTTGTATGGTAGTGGATGCTCTTCCAAGATTAAAGGCACATGTATGAGATGGAGGGGGACCCATAATTTCATTGGGTATTATCTGGGGCCCTTGCATTGGGTCTAATATTGTATTTGTGGCAGCACAGAGGTCCAATTTTGTGCTGCCTGGGGTGGCTAGTTGGAGGGAGGCAATTGTGGAGAAGGATTTTGTGGTAGCTTGGGAGTTTAGGAGGGAACAAACTTTATTGCTCCTGTGTTTGTCGTGGGGGATGTTGTGGCCGGGGGTTGGCCCCGCAGGGAGTTTCCCGAGAAGTAGGAAGAAATAGGCTGTCTGAGGGCATTTGTCTTAGATCTACACTCACTGGCCCAGTGATGACCTTTACCACTTCTATGGAAAAGGGTAGCTGGGGGCGGTTAAGCCCCAGTTTGAGGAGACGCTATTCCTAGGCTTTGTTTGCCTGTGGGACACTCACATGCAAAATGGCCAGGTTGTTTACAAGTAAAGCAAGTACGTGAGCCAGGATTGTGAAAGGCCTTGGTAAAGGCGGTCCCTAAAGCCAGACCCATGGCATGGGCTGCACCCACGTCTGCACAGAGTCTAATAAATTCAGAAAGTTTCCCTTTATCCTTATGTGGTTGAAGAACATTCTGACATGCTGGGTTGGCATTTTCAAAGGCAAGATGTTTTACATAGGTGCTTTCACCTTCGCTTGGTAAATCCTATAGGCTGTGGCAGGGTCCTGAGAGGTCGCGGGTGTTCTGAATGGTAGAGAGCTGCTTCCTTCTCCAAGATAGCGTCCTCCCCAGGGGTCAATGTGTCTCTGGGATTTAAAACTGGATAAAGGTGGTTTTTAATCATTGGAGCCTTATTAATTAGGGTCGTATTTTGAGGGGGACCAGGAAGGTTCTCAGGGTCCTGGGAAGACTGAGAAGGTTCTATGTCTATACTAATGATGGGCATGCAGAGGGGCGACGAGAGGTCTTTTGCATAATCTCTTCCCCAATCCTGACAAGTTGTAAGGTACCATTGTCAAAGCGAAAACTTTTAAGAATTTCATTAATTAAGTTCCAGTAAGAAAAGGTGGGAACTGGCATTTTTTCTGGGCCAAATGATTCATAATAATCTTTTAAACAGTCTCCTACTCTAAGCCATTTTTGCCATCAATGGTCCCTTCAAGAGGAAACCATGGACACAATTCTCCTATGTATGAAAAGAAAAATTTTAAGTCCTTTTTCTTAACATGTGCCCCTCATGTCTTGAAGGACTCCTTGAGGCCTGAAATAAACAAATCATGTGACGATACTGCTTGTCACATGGTGCGTCACTCACCGTGCATCATCCCCACCTTCCTCCTGGATATGTCTCCGGGTGGTGTCTGCTGAGGCGATCGTGAGCTCCTCTTGACCAAGTCTTCCAGGAGGAAGGGGTTCCCCCTCAGTCAAAGGCTTGAGCCCCAGTCGGTGGGCGCCAGATGTCCCGGCCGGCAGGACACATCAACGTGGTCAGCGAACCTAGATGGGGAGGAATGAAGGGACAAGAGGCATGAGAGATGAGAGCAACACAGGAGTTCTGATCAAGCTGCAAAATTTTATTGTTCACACACGGGTATTAATATGCTGGATATGGGAAAGCTCTCTTATCAGCAGTTCCTGGATGTCTTCACAAGGTGAGATAACTTCAGGATGTTTCTAGAAGAAAGATGGCCACAGGATGTCTCAGGGACATATATGGCTACAGGATGTCTTCCAGACAGGATGTCTCCTGGGGGCTGTTTCTTGTAAGTGTCAGGCTGTTCTTTGAAGAAGAATTCCTTCTACCCCTGACAGTCAGGGATTCAGTATTTCGAATGGAAAATTGGAAAATGAATCCAATGTGTAGGCAAATATGTGCTACCCAAAAATCTTCCCACTCTCATTCAGAACAATGCCTTGACATTTCCTTCACTCCAAGTAAGACATAATTAGAGGAGAAGAGTTAGAAATCTGTGAATACATATCGGTAATGGAAAATGCTCAGGAGTTCACAACCTTCGAGGTTGTAGAGGAGTTTCCAAAAGTAAAGGACAGGGTAAAAACTCCAAAAACATGGAGCTCTGCTGGCCTAAAGACTTCTTGAGAAACTGCCTCTGAGATTGGGCACCTGAAATATATGTTGATGACAGGAGCTTTAGCTTCCTTTGTAGTGAGACCATCAAAGCTGGGTCTGCATGTATATGACCTGGAGGACATGGTTTCTTTTTTTCCTATGAACCTGAAGCAGTAGGGCTGAATTCTCTCTTTATAGGTAAACTGTTGCCACTGGGGGCTAAGTGTCTTGCAGTGTGGACTGTGAAGCCATTTGGTCATCCTCCACTTTTCGTGGTGTTTCTTGCAGCTGCACTGGGAGTTTGGTATTTGCTTCACAAAATACGAGAAGTTCAACTGGGACACAGTGATGGAGGGAGTTCTGTCATGTGTGGTGGGTAAGGGTCTGCAGGAGAATGCACCAACCTGGCTTATATCCCACATAGCTTGCCCCCTTGACCACAGCAATCTGATTCTAAACATTGCCCTTCAACCTGTCCATATAACAAGATGCCTTTACATACAAGGGTATGGGGGCTGCACCATATCAGTCACAAGGCATTTGAAAGCCAATGGCATATCCACATCAGCCCACCACAGATGTTTTAACACACACCTGCACACCACTGCTCTAGGCCGACTACTCATCAGGCTCCAAGTTACTGGCATCTCTGTTCTACACCATTTTCATGAAACCCAGTCAATCAAGGCACTGTCTGGTACATTCATGATCAGCAATAGGACACCTAAAGGTTCTCCAGTGCCACCAGGTGATGGGAATTTCCAAACTTTAATGATATTTATCTAGGCATTTTTCATGGATGAAGTTGAAGGCACTGTGGGTTTCAATTTATTCAGGAACCATTAAATGGAGAAGAAGCTCATTTCAATGAAAGCTCTGGAGAATTCTAACAGGCAAGGCTTCCCAAAGACAGGCTAAAAGGTCACATTAAGCCAGGCATTTGAGGTCTACAATGTGAGGTCCATGTGTGTTTTGACTTGCAACGATGGCTGCCAAGTCTTTAAGGATAAAATCATGTGATGTCCTTCCTGAGATTTCCAGTGCTCTTCGGAAAGCCTCCCTGGGCCTAGATCTCAGTTTCCAAGGGCAACTCTCATGCGTGGCCTCCTAAAATCCCAACACAATACATGGCAATACTTCTTTGAGGTCAGTTCCAGAACTCAGTCTCTAAGGGGAATCACATAAGGGTTCAAGCCCAGGTGGACATAGCCATGTCTTCCAACGGCCACAAAAATGACCACAATTAAAACCAAAACACTCCCACATGACACACCTGATGCAAAGACCTTCCTGATTTTCAGGGCAACAGAAGAATCGGTAAGCAAAATGTCCAAAGCAGGGTTTTTCCAATGAGGCACTGATATCTGAGCTTTCTGAGATGCTCGCCATTCCCTTCAGCTATCCAGTACATGGCCATGTCACAGAGATTTGAGGTGGTACATATATTTGACACAAAACTATGAGCCTATTCTGGAGAGTGCACACAATTCAGGAAGAAAACAGGAACTTAAGAAGTTAGCAGGTGTTCCCGATCGATAAGTCAAGCCGCAGTCCATTCATGAATTGGGCAGGAAGAAAGCTGAGAAGCTTTCTACTAGACAGGACTCACCAATTGATGCATTTTCTTTTCTAATATCTACAACCAGGGACACAGTGGTATAAACAGACATAGAAACACTCGCCTTGTCAAATGACTTACTAGAAACAGTTCCCTCCAAATCAAACAAACCGCCATTCCTACCTATTCTCAGAATATGAGACAAAACCACAAACCCACACCCACACCCACAAAGACACCTCCTTCCCCCAAGTAGGTCTGTGACTATCCGGAATGTCCTCTGACTGGTGGGCCATACTATCTTCCAATGAAATGGCCTGTCCTGTCTCAGATCTGGTCTCCTTGGCCAACTCTGTGAAGTTGTCAGGAGCCAGCAGTGAGCCACTACCTACTTTCTCAGGAAAAGCCCCTCTTCAGAGCTTTCCTGGTTTTGGCCGTCCTCACATCAGTAGGTAGCAAGAATGACTGACTCTGTCCTTGGTAAGTCCAAACAAGTGAGACCACTGGGACTGGGACTGCCTCTTGGTGCCTGGCTTCTTGGATACCAAGTTCAGAGAGTTCCATCAACAAAGAAGTGAGGTGAGGTCACTTCCTTAAGGAACTGAATCAGATCACTGCCTTGGTAACCACTTTGTCCTAACAGTTGCTTCCAAGACTACCATGAGATGGAGGCTGCCCCTACTTTCTGTGACACTTTCACAAGGTAGAATGGTATATCAACCATAGGCACCTAGGAAGAGCTCTCCACACCAACCTGGTTTGGTCCATCTTCTCTACATTAAGAAGAGAGAGGCTGATTCATAAACAACCCTTCATCCTGACCAGGTTGTTTTCCATGGAAGCTGACTTTTGCTCTCTCAGGTCCTTCATAGTTGTCTACATCTTCTCCAGGGATCATTTCTGCATGGACCTTGAGGTTCTCAGGAGGTGGAAGATCCCCTACATTCCTGTATTGTAAGACCAACTCTGTCCCTGCTCTTCTGTAAAGTTAGATCGAGGGAACAGTGTATGGTTAGGGTTAATAATATGTTCAATTTGAATTAGGAATCATTCTGCTGGATGAATAATGGTACTGGAAACCTGCGACATTTATAAGTATATATAGGTGAAATATATGTATGAAAACAGAAATCTAAGTAAGATTTGAAGCGCAGAATGGGGATGGGCCCTTGATTGTGATACTTAGCGTTGAATTATGTTCTGCACAGATGTCTGAGATAGATCGATATACAATGGCATTAGACCCTGTACCTTGGATTATTGAATGTATAAGAGAACATCCAGTCAAAAATGGATAATGGGTAGGATTAGGAAGACAGTCAGTAGGTTTAAGAAGAAGAGTGAGTATAGGATTTGGAACAAAAGTTCCTTAGCAATAGGGTTTGGATTAGAGTGTGAATGTAAGTGTCAGCACAATTGAAGAGTCAGTCACAATGATGAACTGCGGAAAGTATGTAGGAAAGCTGATATAAATAGAGACATTATGAAATCAGGAAAAGTATAAAGTGAGAGATAGGATTAGATATTTTCAACAGGGTTGAGTTTGAATATATAATCTTAGCAAGAAACAAATATGTTGTCACAAATAGGATTGAATTTTGAGAGCATTAGCCAAACTTGATATGGATGGTTTTAGTAATCCATGTTCACTTTACATTTAGGCTTTGGTGCAAACATAAGTGTGCCCATTTCTTTTTGTGTCCAGAATATTACTCTGATAAAATGTATATGTAGATCAGATGACATGAGTATTTCTTCCACCATTACGGGGAGCAAAATTTTGAAGACGTATAAATTAGTATTGGGTTTACAAAGAGGTGTACTCTGTGTCTATGAATATAGAGACAATGCATGAATAGACAATAGTGTGAATAAATAATATAACTGGTTCCACTTTAAATAATGGATTGATTTGATATCTGAAAATATATAAGAAATCTTATATTGATATACAATCATTCATTCCAACCAGTTATACATCTAATAGTAATATTAGGGTTATAGTTTATCATGAAGGGTGTGTGAGTTTTGCTTCAAATTTGATTATGGAAATCGAAAATAATATGTTTGGAATGAAGTCTCATGAAAAAACCAGTCAAGAAACATGGAGGATTACATGTGTTCTAAAGCAGAAAATGATTGAAAGTGAAACAAATGCCTATAATTTTGCTAACGTATGGATGAAATATATATCCTATAATGTGCATAAACTGAAGAAATTGTAACATACCAGTGGTGAATAAGAATGAACATCAAAATACACATCATGTCCCATAGGAATCTACTTGCATTGATGACAAACTGGATCAATTATTGTAGAAATATTGGGATTTGTATCCACCATTCACTGAAGTTATTTTTCATTTCTAGGAAAAAAATATGTATTTCAGGTGGATGAATATTTCCGTGAATAATCTTGTGAAATGTTAACTCTAAATCCACATACATGAATATGAATGAATTTAGGGAGTGTATAATAAGACACACATATTTTATATTTTAAAAAAATTTAGTGTGTGTGTGTGTGTGTGTGTATATATATATATATATATATACACACACACACACACACACACAGACATTAAAAATTAGCAATACATATGCCAATCGAAATTCACCATGAAATATATATCATCCACAGATCCAAAAATATTTATTTTACTGAACATGGATTTATGTATAATGTTGTTCAACTAGGAAGCTCACCCATAGTTTGAAATTTCAGTTTCAACAGCGTTTAGGCGGAGTGATCTATTCTCACAATTTCTATCTGCCAAGTCAGCCACCTCACAAGAGTGTACCTGTGGTACCAGGTAGAATTCTATATGTGCATATAGAAATACATGTGCTGAATAGGCTACAGAGAAAGGGAGACAGGAATTCACATATTTGTTTACTTTAAGTACTCATGGAAATATTTCAATTAAAAATTAACTTGAATTATAACACCTACACTTTATCATGCAAAAGCCAAGTCTAACTATACACCATGCCTCCTCTGAAATGCTTGCATTTCTATTCTTTTTGGGTTATTTTACTCCATCATATTAGGATTAGTAGTAAGAGTCTATTAGGGTATGGGTTAGTGTCAGTTATTCAGTATTTCAAATGGAAAATAGGAAAATAAATCCAATGTGTATGCAAATATGTGCTACAAAAAATTCCCACTATCATCCAGAACAATGCCTTGACAATATCTTCGCCCCTAGTAAGACACAATTAGAGAAGAAGAGTTAGAAAATCTGTGAATACATACCTGGAATGGAAAATGTTCAGGAGTTCACAACCTTGGAGGTGGTAGAGGAGTTTCCAAAAGTAAGGGACAGTGTAAACACTCCATAAACATGGAGCTATGCTGGCATTAAGACTTCTTGAGAAACTGCCTCTGAGGTTGGACACTTGAAGAATATGTTGTTGTCAGGAGCTTTAGCTCCCTGTGTACGGAGACCATCAAAGCTGGGTCTGCATCTATGTGACCTGGAGGATATGGTTTCTTATTTTCTAATGAACATGAGGAAGCAGTGATGAATTCTCTCTTTGTAGATAAACTGTGGCCACTGGGGGCTAAGTGTCTCCCTGTGTGGACTTTGAAGCCATTTGGTCATTCTCCAATTTTCGTGGTGTTTCTTGCTGCTGCACTGGGTGTTTTGTATTTGCTTCACAACATACAAGGATTTCAAATGGGTCACAGTGCTGGTGGGAGTCCTGTAAGGTGTGGTGGGTCAGGGTCTTCAGGAGAATGCACCAACCAGGCTTCTATCCCACATTTCTTGCTCCCTTGACCATAGCAACCTGATTCTGAACATTGCCCTGAAACCTGTCCATATAACCAGATGCCTTTTCATATAATTTTCTGCTGGCTGCACCAAGTCAGTCACAAGCCATTTGGAAGCCAATGACACACCCACATGGCCACACCACAAATATATTATCAGACAACTGCACACCACTGCTCTAGGCCCACTACTCAGCAGGCTCCAACTTACTGGCATCTGTGTTCCACACCATTTTCAAGAACTCCAGTCAATCAAGGCACTGTCTGGTACACTCATGAGCAGCAATAGGACATCCAATGGTTCTCCAGTGCCACCTGGTCATTGGGAATTTCAAAAATTTCATGGTATTTATCTATTCATTGTTCAAGAATGAAGTTGGAGGCACTTTGGGGTTTCCATTCATCCAAGAACCATTAAATGGTGAGGAAGCTCATTTCAATGAAAGCTCTGGAGAACTCTCACAGGCAAGGCTTTCCAAAGAGTGGTCAAAATGTCATATGCAGACAGGCCCATTGAGGTCTAAAATGTGAGGTCCATGTGTGTTTTGACTCTTAACTATGGCTGCCAAGTCTTTCAGAATAAAATCATGTGATATCCTGGTTGAGATTCTCAGTGCTCTGTGGAAAGCCACCCAGGGCCCAATCTCAGGTTTCAAGGGTGACTCTCATGCGTGGCCTCCTACAATCCCAACACAATTAATGGCAATACTTCTCTGAGGTCAGTTCCAGAACTCAGTCTCGAAGGAGAATCACACCCGAGTTCAAGCCCATGTGGACCCAGTCATATCTTCCAACCGCCACACAAAAGACCACAATTGAAACCAAAACATTCCCACATGACCCTCATCTTCTTCCATATAGACACTCATCATAAACTCTTGCTGGAGGTTTCCATGAGGAGCGCAGCCCAAGGCAATGTCCAAAATATGTACCCTTGCCCGTCATTTGCCTAAAATGAGGGTGGCCTTGACACCCTTCCTGTGAACCAGGAGTGATCAAATAGGCCTGCCTTTAATACTGCTCTGCTTCTCCAATTTGAGGCCAACTGACTGTCAGGCATAGATTCTTTATGTGATTTGGCATCATGGGAGAACCCAAGCACTTCTGCAGGAGTTCAAAGAACTCATTTGACCCAGAGGATCCTATTCTCACTTGATGGAGGTTAGGAACCTAACAGAGGAAGGCAAGAAACTTCATCCACAATGACTGATATTTTTACCATTTTCGTTTTCAATACACACATGGGAACTTTCTTTATATCCATCAGGTGCTGAGAATCTAATCCATAGCCTGACCCAGAGGCAAGCAGCTGATTCAGACACATTCCTTTCGAAAGCAATTAAGCAAAGCACCACAGGTGATGCCCATTCATTTGCATTTAAAAACTGTTTACTTCAGGCTTCAAAAAGGAGTGGCCTGAGGTAAGGACCTTCCTGACATTCAGGGCAACAGAAAAATAGGTAAGCAGAAGGCCCAAAACAGTGTTTCTCCACTGAGACTTTCCTGGTCACACTGATATCTGAGTTTCCTGAGATGCTCGCCATTCCATTCAGCTATCCAGTACATGGCCATGTCACAGAGCTTGGAGGTGTTACATATCTTGGACACAAAACCATGAGCCTATTCTGGGTAGTGGCCAAAATTTAGGAAGAAAACAGGAACTTAGGACGATAGTAGGGGTGGCCCATCCATAAGGCAACCTGCAGTCCAGTCATAAATTGGGTAGGATGAATGCTGGAAAACTTTCTTCTAGACAGAACATATCCATTGATGCATTCTCTTTTCTCATGTCTACAACCACGGACACAGTGAGATACACAGATATAGAAACACTCACCTTTTCAAACGACTTTTTAGAAACAGTCCACTCCAAACCAAACAAACCGCCTTTCCTACCTATTCTCAGAACATGAGACAAAACCACAAACTCACACCCACACCCACAAAGGCACTTCCTTCCCCCAATATGTCTGTGATTATCGGGAGTGTCCTCTGTCTGTGGACCATATTGTTACCCCAAACTGGCCTGCCGTGTCTCAGATCTGGTCTCCGTGGCCAAATCTGTGAAGTTGTCAGGAACCAGCGATGACCAACTACCTGCTTTCTTAGGAAAGGACCCTCTTCATCGCTGTCCTGGCATTTGGCCATTCTCACATCAGTAGGTACCAAAAAAAGACTCTCTGCCCTTGGTAAAACCAAACATGTGATCCCACTGGGACTGTGACTGGGACTGGCTCTGCATGCCTGGCTTCCTTGATCCCAAGTTCAGAGAGTTCCATCACCAAGTAAGTTAGGTGAAGTCACTTTCTTCATGAAATGAATGAGGTCACTGCCTTGGCAACCACTTTGTCCTAGCAGTTGCTGCCAAGGGTCCCATGAGATGGAGGCTGTTCCTACTTTCTGTGACACTGTCACAAGTTAGAATGGTATATCAACCATATGCACCGGGGAACTTCTCTCCATACAGGCATGCTTTGGTCCATCTTCTCTACATTAAGAAGAGAGAGGATGATTCAGACACATCCTTTCATCCTGTCCAGGTTCTTTAACATGTCAGAAGACTTTTGCTCTCTTTGGTACTACATAGCTGCCTACAACTTCTCCAAGGATCATTTCTGCATTGACCTTTGAGGTTCTCAGCAGGTGGAAGATCCCCTACATTCCTGTATTGTAAGACCAACTCTGTCCCTGCTCCTGTGTAAAGTTAGATTGAGGGAACAGCGTATGGTTAGGGTTAATAACAGGTTCGATTTCGGTTAGAAATCATTCTGCGGGATGAATAATGTTATTGGGAACCTGCGATATTTAAAAGAATATAAAAGTGAAATATAAGTTTGAAAACCCAAATCTATGTAAGTTTTGAAGCCCAGAAGTGTATTGGGCCCTTGGGTAGGATACTTAGCTTTGAATTATGTTCTGCACAGATATCTCTGATTAATCGCTATACAATGGCATAGGACCTTTACCTTGGATGATTGAATGTTGAAGAGAACATGCAGTCAAAAAGGGATAATCGGTAGGATTAGGAAGATAGTCAGAAGGTTTAGAAAGAAGAGTGAGTATAGGATTTGGACCAAAAGTTTTTTAGCAATAGGGTTTCGGGTAGAGAGTGAATGTAAATGTCAGCACATGTGAAGAGTCATTCACAATGATGAACTGGGGAAAATATGTATGAAAGTAAATATCAATTGAGACAAAAGGAAATCAGGCAAAGTATAATGTGAGTTATAGGATTAGACATTTTCAACAGGGTTGAGGTTGAATATATAATCTTAGCAAGAAACAAATATATAGTCACAAATTGGATTGGATTGACATTTGAGAGCATTAGGCAACCTGGACATGTATGTTATTACTAATCCATGCTCACTTTCCATTTAGGCTTTGGTACAATCATAAGTGTGACCTTTGCATTTTGTGTCCATAATATTACTGTGATAAAATATATATGTAGATCAGGTGACATGAGTATATCTTCCACCATTTCTGGGAGCAATATTTTGAAGACGTATAAATTAGTATTGGGGGTACAAAGAGGTGTACCCTGTTTCTATGAATATACAGATAATGCATGAATAGAACATACTCTGAATAAAACATATACTCATTCCACTATAAATAATGAATTGAATTGATATCTGAAAATATACAGGAAATCAAATATTGATATACAGACATTCATTACAACCAGTTATACATCAATGATAATATTAGTATTAAGATTTTCATGAAGAGTGTGTGAGTTTCGCTTCAAAATTGATTTTGGAAATCGAAAATAATGTGTTTGGAAAGAAGTCTCATGAAAAGACCAGTAAAGCAACATGGAGGAATACTTGTGTTCAGAAGCAGGAAGTGATTGAAAGTGAAACAAATTCCTATATATTTTTGAAATTTTGGATGAAATATATATACTATGATGTGCATAAACTGAAGAAATAATAATGTCCCATTGTTGAATAAATATGAATGTCAAAATATATATCATGTCCCATAGGAATCTGCTTGCGTTGATGTTAAACTGGGTCAGTTACTGTAGAAATATTAGGATTTGTATACACCATTCACTGAAGTTAGTTGTCAGTAATAGGAAACAAATATGAATTTCAGGTGGATGAATATTTTAGAAAATAATCTTGTGAAAAGTTGATTATAAGTCCACATAAATGAATATGAATGAATTTAGGGAGTGTATAATAAGTCACATATATTACATATTTTGAAAAATCTGGAGAGTATATATATATATATATATATATATATATATATATATATATATATATATATACAGAGAGAGAGAGACATTAAAAACTAGCAATATATATGCCAATCAAAATTCATCATGAAATATATATCATACACAGATCCAAAAATATTCATTGTACTGAACATGGATTTATGTATAATGTTGTTCAACTAGAAAGTTCACCCATAGTTTGAAATTTCAGTTCCAACAGCATTTACGAGGAGTGATCTCTTCTCACAATTTGTATCTGCCAAGTCAAACACCTCACAAGAATATACGTGTGGTACCAGGTAGAAATCTATATGTGCATATAAAAATACATGTGCTTAATAGGCTACAGAGAAAGGGAGAAAGGAATTCACATATTTGTTAACTTTAAAAACTCATGGAGAACTATTTCAAAAAAAAATTTGCAAGATTTATAACTCCTACCCTATATTATGCAAAAGGCAAGTCCTAGTATACACCTTGCCTCCACTGAACTGCTTGTACTTCTTTTCTGTTTTTTGTTATTTTTCTCCATCATATTAGGATTAGTAGTCAGAGTCTAGTTGGGAATTGGTTAGGGTCAGAGATTCAGTGTTTTGAAGGGAAATTGAAAAATGTATCCAATGCCTATGCAAATATGTGCTACCCAAAATCTTCCCACTCTCATCCAGAACAATGCCTTGACATTATCTTTTACCAAAGTAAGACACAGTTAGAGGAGAAGAGTTAGAAAATCTGTGAATACGTATCTGGAATGGAATATGCTCAGGAGTTCACAACCTTGGAGGTGGTAGCAGAGTTCAAAAAAGTAAGGCAAAACGTAAACACTCCTCAAACATGGAGCTCTGCTGGCCGAAAGAATTCTTGAGAAACTGCCTCTGAGGTTGGTCACTTGAAATATATGTTGTTTTCAGGAGATTTAGTTATTTTGTAGAGAGACCATAAAAGCTGGTTCTGCATATATGTGACCTGTAAGACATGGTTTCTTATTTTTCATTGAACATGTGGCAGCAGTGCTGAATTCTTTTTTTGTAGCTAAACTGTGGACACTGGGGCTAAGTTTCTCCCTGTGTTAACTGGGAAGACATTTGTTCATCCTCCACTTTTAGTGGTGTTTCTTGCTGCTGCATTGGGAGTTTGGTATTTGCTTCACGAAATAAAGGAGTTCAATTGGGACACATTGCTGGAGGGAGTTTAGTCACGTGTGGTGGGTGAGGGTTTGCAGGAGAATGCAATAACCAGGCTTCTATCCCACATAGCTTGCCCCCTTGATCATAGCAACCTGATTCTGAACATTTCCCTGAAACCTCTCATTATAACAAGATGCCTTTACCTATTGGGTCTGTTGGCTGTAACCATATCAGTCACAAGCCATTTGGAAGCCAATGGCAGATCCACGTGGCCCCACCACAGATGTTTTGTCACACATCTGTCCACCACTGCTCTAGGCCCACTAATCATCAGGCGACAACTAACTGGCATCTCTGTTCGTCACCATTTTCATGAAACCCTGTCAATCAAGGCACTGTCTGGTATACTATGATCAGCATCAGGACATCCAAAGGTTTTCCAGTGCCACCTCATCATGGAAATTTCAAAAATTTCATGGTATTTATCTAGCCATTATTCAAGGAAGAAGTTGTAGTCACTGTGGGTTTCAATTCATTCAGGAACCATTAAATGTTAAGGAAGCTCATTTCAATAAAAGCTCTGGAGAACAATCACAGGCAAGGCATCCCAAATAGTGGCCAAAAGGTAACATGAAGCCAGGACCATTGAGGTCTACAATGTGAGGTCCATGTGTGTTTTGACTCTCAACTATGGCTGCCAATTTTTTCAGAATAAAATCATGTGATATCCTGGCTGAGATTCTCAGTGTTCTGTGGAAAGCCACCCTTGGCCTAGATCTCAGTTTCAAAGGGCGACTCTCATGCGTGGCCTCCTAACATCCCCACACAATCCATGGCAATACTTCTCTGAGGTCAGTTCTACAACTCAGTCTCTAAGGAGTATTACGCAAGAGTACAAGCCGAGGTGGACCCAGTCATCCCTTCCAACTGCCACACAAATGACCAAAATTAAAACCAAAACATTCCCACATGGCCCTCATCTTCTTCCACATAGACCCTCATTATAACCTCTGGCTGGAGATTTCCATGAGGGGTACAGCGCAAGAGAGTGTCCAAAATAAGTTCCCTTGGCCCACATTTGCCTAAAGTCAGGGTGGCCTGGACACCATACCTGTGAACCAGGAGTGATCAAATAGGCCTGCCATTACAACTGCTCTGCTTCTCCAATTTGAGGCCTACTGACTGTTGGGTTTAGATTCTTTATGTGAAGTGGAATCATGAGAAAACCCACTCACCTCTGCATGGCTTTGAAAAACTCATTTGACCCAAAGGATCCCTATACTCACTTGATGATTGTCTGCAACCTAATAGAGGAAGGAGAGAGACATCAGCCACAATGACTGAATTTTGCCATTTTGGTTTTGGATGCACACATGGGATCTTTCTTTATATCCATCAGGTGCTGAGAATCAAAGCCACAGCCTCACACAGGGCCAAGAGGCTGATTCAGACACATCCCTTTCAAAGCAATTAAGCAAAGAGCCACAGGTGATGCCCAATCATTTCCATATGAAAACTGTTTTTTTCATGCTTCACAAAGGGGTGGCCTGAGGCAAAGACCTTCCTGTCATTCAGTGAAACAGAAAAATAGGTAAGCAAAAGGCACAAAACATGGTTTCTCCACTGAGACTTACCTGGTCACACTGATATCTGAGTTTTCTAAGATGCTCGCCATTACCTTCAGCTATTCAGTACATGGCCATGTGACAGAGCTTGGGGTGGTACCTATCTTGGACACAAAACCATGAGACTATTCTGCAGATTGGTCAGAATTCAGGAAGAAATCTGAAACTTAGGAAGATATTAGGTGTTGCCCATCGATAAGGCAACCTGCAGTGCAGTCATAAATTGGGCAGGATGAATGCTGGGAAGCTTTCTACTAGACAGGACACATTCATTGATGCATTCTCTTTTCTAATGTCTACAACCACGGACAAAGTGTTATACACAGACATAGAAACACTTGCCTTGTCAAACGACTATCTAGAAACAGTACACTGCAAACCAGACATACCAGCTTTTCTACCTATTCTAAGAAAATGAGACAAAACCACAAACTCACACCCACAAACACAAAGGCACCTCCTTCTCCAAGTAAGTCTGTGAATATCCAGAGTGTCCTCTGACTGGCGGGCCCTACTATGTTCCCCCGAAATGGCCTGTGCTGTGTCAGATCTGGTCTCCTTGGCCAACTCTGTGAAGTTGTTAGGAGCCAGCGGTGAGCCACTACCTAGTTACTAAGGAAAGGCCCGTCTTCAGAGCTCTCCTGGCATTTGGCTATCCTCACATCAGTAGGTACCAAAAAAGACAGAATCTATCATTAGTAAAACTAAACAAGTGAGCCCACTGGAACTGGGACTGGGACTGGCTCTGGATGCCTGGCTTCCTGGATCCCAAGTTCAGAGAGTTCCATCACCAAAAAAGTAAGGTAGGTCACTTCCTTCAGGAACTGAATAGGTCAATGCCTTGGCAAACACTTTGTCCTAATAGTTGCTTCCAAGGGTCCCATGAGATGGAGGCTGCCCCTACTTCCTGTGACACTGTCACAAGTTAGAATGGCATATCAACCATAGACACACGGGAGCAGCTCTCCACACAGACCTTGTTTGGTCCATCTTCTCTACATTAAGAAGTAAGTGGCTGATTCAGACACACCCCTTCATCCTGACAAGGTTGTTTGCCATGGAAGATGACTTTTGCTCTCTCAGGTCCTTCATAGCTGCCTACCTCTTTTCCAGGGATCATGTCTGCATGGACCTTTGAGGTTCTCAGCAGGTGGAAGATCCCCTACATTCCTGTATTGTAAGACCAACTCTGTCCCTGCTCTTCTGTAAAGTTAGATTGAGGGAACAGTGTATGTTTAGGGTCAATAACATGTTGGATTTAGTTTAGGAATCATCCTGCAGAATGAATAATGGTATTTGAAACTGCAATATTTACCAGAATATATATGTGAAATATAAGTGTGAAACCAGAAATCTAGGTAACATTTGAAGCCCAGAAGGGCATTGGACCCTTGATTGTGATACTTAGAATAAAATTACATTCTGCACAGAGGTCTCAGATAGATCAATATACAATGGCATAAGACCTTGTACCTTGCTTGATTGAATGTAGAAGAGAATATCCAGTCAAAAAAGGATAGTCGGTAGGATTAGGAAGATAGTCAGTAGGTTTAGAAAAAGAATGAGTATAGGATTAGGAACAAACGTTTATTAGCAATAGGTTATCGATTAGAGTGTGAATGTAAATGTCAGCACATGTGAAGAGTCAGTCACAATGATGAACTGGGGAAAATATGTAGGAAACAGATAGAAATAGAGCCATAATGAAATCAGGCAATGTATAAAGTGAGGGATAGGATTAGACATTTTCAGTAGGGTTGAGTTTGAATATATAATCTTAAGAAGAAACAAATATGTAGTCACCAATAGGATTGATATTTGAGAGCATTAGGCAAGCTGGACATGGATGTTTTTAGTAATCCATGTTTACTTTCCTTTCAGGCTTTGGTACAAACATAAGTGTGAGCTTTGCATTTTGTGTTCCGAATATTTCTGTGATTAAATGTATAAGTAGATCAGGTGACATGAGTATTTCTTCCAACATTTCAGGGAGCAATATTTTGAAGACATATAAATTAGTATTGGGGGTATAAAGAAGTGTACACTGCGTCTATGAATATAGAGATAATGCATGAATAGACCATACTGTGAATAAATAATATAACTCGTTCCACTTTAAATAATGGATTGAATTTTTATCTGAAAATATATAAGAAATCCTATATCGTTATGCAATCATTAATTCCAACCAGTCATACATCTAATGGTAATATCAGAGTTATAATTCATCATAAAGTTTATGTGAGTTTTGCTTCAAAAGTGATTATGGAAATTGAAAGTAATGTGTCTTGAAAGAACTCTCATGAAAAGACCTGTCAAGAAACATGGAAGAATACATGTGTCCTGAAGCAGGAAGTGATTGAAAGTGAAACAAATTCCTGTAAATTTGCGAACTTGTGGGGAAATCTTAAGAGCCCCTCCCAGCTCTCCCTTGAGCGCGACAGCCAGACCGAGGGAATTAGGAGTGGCACGGGACTCGTGGTGCAGACCTCCAGGCCACCGCTCCCACCAGTGCTGAAAACTGAAGTCTCTTGCTCCAGCTTCCGGGGGCATGGCTTCCGGAGTGCAAGCAAATTCGCTGGGAGTTCTCAGGCCTAAGCTCTACAAACTTAGGGTCTGAGGGAGACAAACAGGGAGAGTGTTCCCAGGCGTTCATGAAAACAGGGCTCCTAGGAGCAGCAGACCTGGCATGTAGCCAGTATTGTGGTGAGTGTCACAGGTGAGTGGGGCCTGGCTTGAGGAAACACAAAAGAAGGCCCTAGGCACTCAGGATTGGACACCCACCCAGTCTGGGAGGAAGAGCTGCTGCACAGTGATTGGTTCCCACTTATTGAAAGGAGAAGCTTGGCCCAGTGGGCACAGCTCTACCTACTGGAAAAGAAGTTTATTGCAATCTATGACTGCATTTATTGTTATTATTATTATTTTAATTTGTTTTTTTGTTTTTGTTTTTTTGTTTGTTTGTTTTCTTTTATTTTCATTTTTTGTTGCTGTTCTTTAACTTTTAAAAAATGTTTTAAATTTTTTTATTTTATTTTTTTTTTTCCGGTTCATGATGACCATCTGAGAACACAAATTTATTGCTTTTATTTTCCAAAATCCTCATAAAAGAACTTAAACACTATAAAAATAATCACACAGTATTACCATAAAACAACAAATGAAAGGGAAAAAAACATATTGGATCTCACCATTATGTATACACACAACACACACCTGCACAATCCCCCCAAACTAAAAGTAAATAGCGGAAAGATCAGTAGAGTGGAGGGAAGGGAACAGAAAGAGGGAAGAAAGGAGAAAAAGAGGAAGTACTGGGGACTGAATTAGAGCAAATTATATTTCATGCTTTTATAATTATGCCAAAATGAATCTTAATGTTATGTATAATCTTAATGTTATGTATAAAAAGAACCAATTAAAAAAAGAAATATGATAGTATACCAGTGCTGTGTAGAGCCAATAAAAAAATACCTATACATAAACTAAAAAAAATGTGAATTTTAAGAATAAACTGGAGTGGGCTAGAGTTGTGGCTCAGTGGTAGAGCACTTGTCTAGCATGTGTGAGGCACTGGTTGGATTCTAAGCACTGCATATAAATTAATTAATTAAATAAGGATCCATCAACAACTAAAAAAACTAGTAAAAAAGAATAAATTATAAAAAATAAATGAAAGTGTGTAGAAAATGTCATTTGAAGTAAAAATACAAAATCAGCTCTAAGTTGTTTGCAACACAAACACACAAGTTAAATGGTGTTTGAAAATACAGGGAGCAAAAGCTATTGTATAAAAATTTTATTGATAATTCCAGAACATCTATTATTAATATCAATGTAAAATATGTCTTTTAAGTGAAAGAACCTTTAATAAGACAGCAATTGTGTTAATTAATTAAAGAATCTAAAAATTAGATGAAAATATGATTTGTTTTTATTCAATGAAGCAAGATTAAATGTTTGAAATATGATTTTAAGGAGAAATATAGGCACCACAATAAGTTTTAGGAATTTTGTGGATACAAAGATAATTAACTTAGGACAACTTACTATGATAAATGAGTTTACTTTAGTAGAAAAATAGAATTTGCTCTCTGGAAACTGGGCACCCCTAATCCCCAAATCCCAAATCCAAAATGCCAAATCTAACGTGTTTTAGTACTGGAATGTGACAAGTGAAAAGTTTCCTACTTGGCTTCATTTGACAGGTTACAGTCAAAATGCAGGTATACTAAAAATGTTGTATGAAATTTCCTCCAGGCTATGGGTCTAAGGCATGTATGAAATATAAATGAATTTCATATTTACACTTGAGTCTTATCCCGAAGATTATGTGTGTATAAATATTCCATAATTCCAAAAAAATCCAAAATCTGAAATGCTTCTTGTTCTAAGCATTTTTGATAAACAATACTTAACCTATATACAATTGTTTCCCCCACAACAAATAAACAAATTTAATAAGGTTAAAAACTTTCCAAAAATAAAATTTAAACATACTACAAAGCAAATAAATAACACATGAAATAATAAATTTTTTGGTGACTTTACAACTGGAAACTGTTTCATTTAACTTGCCCCTGGATCATAGATAAACTTCAAAATTATTTTCTTTTTTTTTTTTAAATGGCAAAATAATTTTATTTTATTTTATTTTTTTATTGGTTGTTCAAAACCCTACAAAGCTCTTGACATATCATATTTCATACATTAGCATACATTAGCTTCAAGTGAGTTATGAACTCCCTTTTTTAAACCAAGTAGAGATTGCAGAATCACATGGGTTACACATCCACATTTTTACATAATACCATACTAGTAACTGTTGTATTCTGCTGCCTTTCCTTTCCTCTACAATCCCCCCTCCCCTCCCCTATTTTGTTATTATTATTTTTTAAAATTTTAATTTTAATTTTATATTATCATTATCATTTTTAAAAAAAAATCATTTTCATTCTTTATTTTCTATTTTTTCTATTGTATTTCATTTCTTTTCAATTTTCTTATTTCCCATTCCTTGCATTCTACCTGCCTACTCTCATTCTCTTTAGTGACTTTTTCCCTTCCCTTCTAAAATCTTTCCTCCCAAGCATCAAATAAATTTATAAGAGTAAACAGTAACTCAGCAGTCAAACAGAACAAGAAGTAACATGAGCAGCATAAACAAGCAAGGAAGAAAAGGAGAACAAACAACGAAGAACACCCTAAATATTCAGGAGGACCAGGATTCATCAGAAAAGTGGTCATATAAAGAACTCAAGGAATACCTTAGACAGATGGAATGGAAACTTAAAGAAGATACGAGACAGAAAATCCAAACAGTAAAAGAAAACATTGAAAATGAATTACATAAACATATAAAAGAAAAAGTTAAGCATCTTTATCAGTGGATAGAGATTATAAAAAAAATCAAACAATAATTCTAGAAATGAAGGAAATGATATACCAAATTAAGAACTCCATTGAGAGTATCACTAACAGAGTGGAGCAAGTAGAAGCCAGAACGTCAGATAATGAAGACAAAATATATCATCTTGAAACGAGTCCAGCCAACTCAGAAAGGCTGGCAAAAAAATCACAAGAAAAACATCCAAGAGATTTGGGATAACATAAATAAAACCACACTTACGAGTCATCAGGATAGAGGAAGGTACAGAGACTCAAACCAAGGGAATGAGAAAACTGCTGAATGAAATAATTACAGAAAACTTTCCAGAAATAAAAAAGGAAATGGATATACAAATTGTAGATGCATACAGGACAAGAGCACACAAAATCACAGTAGACGAATGCCAAGACACATTGTTATGAAGATATCCAATATACAGAACAAAGAGAAAATAATAAATCTACAAGAGAATGGAGGCAGAATACATTCAGTGGTAAACCAATAAGGTTAACAACGGATATTTGATCACAGATGCTAAAAGCGAGAAGATCCTGGAAAAACGTATTTCAAACACTGAAAGACAATGGATGCCAACCAAGAATTATGTATCCAGCATAATTAACAATCAGGTACGACAATAAAATAAGAATCTTTCATGATAAACAAAAGCTAAAAGAATTTGAAGCCAGAAAACAAGCTTTACAAAGCGTCTTGAGCAAAACACTACACAAGAAAGAAATGAAAAACAACAACCAAAACCATCAGTGGGAAGTACCTTGGTAATGACAGAGGCAGGGTGAAAGCTTATCATGGAGAAACAAACTAAATTTAAAAAAAGATAAATAATCAAACATGGCTGGCAGTACAAACCATACATCAATAGTAACTCTGAATGTAAATGGCTTCAACTCTCCAATAAAGTGACATAGGCTGGTAACTAGGATTAAATAAACAAATCCAACAATATGTTGCCTCCTGGAGACACATCGGAAATGCAAAGACACACAGGCTGAAGGTGAAAGGTTGGGAAAAAATACACCATGCACACTTATCCTCATAAGCAAGCAGGGGTGGACATCCTCATATCAAATAAAATCGACTTCAAGACTAAGTTAATCAAAAGGGATAAGGAAGGACATTATATACTGTTAAAAGGAACCATTCACCAACAAGACATAACAATTATCAATATTTATGCACTAAATAATGGTGCTACGATGTTCATGAAACAAATTCTCCTCAAGCTCCAAAATGAAATAGACCTCAACACAATAATTATGGGTGACTTCAACACACATCTATCACCATTGGACAGATCCTCCAAACAAAAGTTGAATAAAGAAAGTATAGAACTCAATATCACAATCAATAACCAATATGTAACTGACATATATAGAATATATCAACCATCATCAAGTGGATATACTTTTTTCTCAGCAGCACATGGATCCTTCTCAAAAAAATACCATATATGATGCCATAGGGCAACCCTCAGTAAATATAAAGGTGTGGAGATAATAACATGCATTTTATCTGATCATAATGGAATGAAACTGGAAATCAATGATAAAAGAAGGAAGGAAAAATTCTACATCACATGGAAAATGAACAATATGTTACTGAATGATCAATGGGTTACAGAAGACATAAAGGAGGAAATCAAAAAATTCTTAGAGATAAATGTAATTATAGACACAACATATCGGAATCTATGGGACACAATGAAAGCAGTTTTAAGAGGGAAATTCATCGCCTGGAGGTCATTCCTGAAAAAAAAGGAAAAACCAACAAATAAGTGAGCTCACACTTCATCTCAAAGCCCTAGAAAAGGAAGAGCAAAACAACAGCAAATTTAGAAGAAGGCAAGAAATTATTAAAATCAGAGTGGAAATCAACAAAATTGAAACAAAAGAAACTATTGAAAAAATTAACAAAACTAAAAGTTGGTTCTTCGAAAAAATTAATAAGATCAACAGATCCTTAGCCATGCTAAAGACGAAAAGAAGAGAAAGAACTCAAATTACTAACATATGGGATGAAAAAGGCAACATCACAACAGATGCTACAGAAATACAGAAGACAATTAGAAATTATTTTGAAAACCATTATTCCAATAAAATAGAAAATAGTGAAGACATCGATAAATTTCTTAAGTCATATGATTTGCCCAAACTGAGTCAGGAGGATACACACAATTTAAACCGACCAATATCAATTGATGAAATAGAAGAAGCAATCAAAAGACTACCAACCAAGAAAAGCCCAGGAACGGATGGCTATACAGCGGAGTTTTACAAAACCTTTAAAGAAGAATTAATACCAATACTTTTCAAGTTATTTCAGGAAATAGAAAAAGAGGGAGATCAGCCAAATTCATTTTATGAGGCCAACATCACCCTAATTCCAAAACCAGAAAAAGACACCTCAAAGAAAGAGAACTACTGACCAATATATCTGATTAACCTAGATGCAAGAATCCTCAATAAATATCTGCCTAATCGAATACAAAGACACATCAAAAAAATTGTTCACCAGGATCAAGTAGGATTCATCCCTGGTATGCAACGATGGTTCAAAATACGAAAATCAATAAATGTTATTCATCACATCAATAGACTTAAAGATAAGAACCATATGATCATCTCGATAGATGCAGAAAAAGCATTTGACAAAGTACAGCATCCCTTTATGTTCAAAACATTAGAAAAATAGGGATAACAGGAACTAACCTCGACATTGTAAAAGCTATCTATGCTAAGTCTCAGGCTAGCATCATTATGAATGGAGAAAAATTGAAGGCATTCCCTCTAAAATCTGGAACAAGACAGGGATGCTCTCTGTCACCACTTCTCTATTCAATATAGTTCTCAAAACACTGGCCAGAGCAATTAGATAGACGAAAGAAATCAAAGGCATAAAAATAGGAAAATAAGAACGAAAATTATCACTATTTCCTGGTGACATGATTCTATACATAGAAGACCCAAAAGGGTCTACAAAAGAACTACTAGAACTAATAAATGAATTCAGCAAAGTGGCAGGATATGCAATCAAAACGCATAAATCAAAGGCATTTCTGTATATCAGCGACAAACCTCCTGAAACAGAAATGAGGAAAAACACTCCATTCACAATACCCTCAAAAAAATTAAATACCTGAAAATCAACCAAACAAAAAAGGTGAAAGACTTATACAATGAAAACTACAGAACCCTAAAAAGAGAAGTAGAAGAAGATCTTAGAAGATGGAAAAATATACCCTGTTCCTGGATAGGCAGAACTAACATCATCAAAATGGCGAAATTACCAAAAGTTTTCTATAGGTTCAATGCAATGCCAATCAAAATCCCAATGGCATTTCTTGTAGAAATAGATAAAGCAATCATGGAATTCATATGAAAAAATATAAGACCCAGAATAGCAAAAGCAATTCTAGCAGGAAGTGTGAATCAGGCGGTATAGCGATACCGGACTTAAAACTATACTACAGAGCAATATTAACAAAAACAGCATGGCACTGGTACCAAAACTGGCAGGTTGACCAATGGTACAGAATAGAGGACACAAAGACTAATTCACAAAGCTACAACTATGCTATATTTGATAAAGGAGCTAAAAGCATGCAATGGAGGAAATATAGCATCTTCAACAAATGGTGTTGTAAAAAATGGAAATCCATATGCAACAAAATGAAACCGAATCCCCTCCTCTTGCCATGCACAAAAGTTAACTCAAAGTGGATCAAGGAGCTAGATATCAAATAAGAGACTCTGCATCTGATACAAAAAAAAGTTGGCTCCGATCTACATAATGTGGGGCCGGGCTCCAAATTCCTTAACAGGACACCCATAGCAGAAGAGTTAATAACAAGAATCATCAAATGGGACTTACTTAAACTGAAAAGTTTTTTCTCAGCAGTATAAAAGATGAGAGAGGTAAATAGGGAGCCTAAATTATGGGAACAAATTTTTACTCCTTACACTTCAGATAGAGCCCTAATATCCAGAGTATACCAAGAACTCAAAAAATTAGACAATAAGATGATAAATAACCCAATCAAAAAATGGGCCATGGACCTGAACCGACACTACTCAGAGGAGGACATACAATCAATCAGTAAGTAAATGAAAAAATGCTCACCATCTCTAGCAGTCAGAGAAATGCAAATTAAAATCACCCTAAGAAACCATACTACTCTAGTAAGATTGGCAGCCATTATGAAGTCAAACAACAAGTGCTGGCGAGGATGTGGAGAATAGGGTACTCTTGTACATTGCTGGTGGGACTGCAAACTGTTGTCGCAAATTTGAAAAGCAGTATGGAGAATCCTGGGAAAGCTGGGAATGGAACCACCATTTGACCCAGCTATTGCCCTTCTCAGACTATTCCCTGAAGACCTTAAAAGAGCATATTACAGGGATACTGCAACATTGATGTTCATAGCAGCACCATTCAAAATTGCTAGACTGTGGAACCAACCCAGATGCCCTTCAGTAGATGAATGGATAAAAAAATGTGGCATTTATACACCATTGAGTATTATGCATCATTAAAAAATGACAAAATCATTGAATTTGCAGGGAAATGGATGTCACTAGAGCAGATTATGCTTAGTGAAGCTAGCCAAACCCTAAAAAACAAATAAAAATGTCTTCTTTGATATAATGAGAGCAACTAATAACAGAGCAGGGAGGAAGAGCAGGAAGAAAAGATCAACATTAAACAGAGACATGAGGTGGGGGTCGGAAAGAGAGAGATAAAGGAAATTGCATGGTAATGGAGGGAGACCCTCATTGTTACACAAAATTACATATAAGAGGTTGTCAGGGGAATGGGAAAATTAACAAAGATATAAATGTATTAAAGTAGATGGGGTAGAGAGAGAAGATGGGAGGGGAGTGGGGATACTAGAGGATAGAAAATGTAGCAGAATACAACAGTTACTAATAGGGCATTATAAAAATGCAGATGTGTAACACATATGATTCTGCAATCCGTATTTGGGATAAAAATGGGAGTTCATAACCCACTTGAATCTAATGTATGAAATATAATATGTCAAGAGCTTTGTAATGTTTTGAACACCCAATTAAAAAAATAAAAAAATAATATGAAATAAAATAATTGAAAAAAAACACATGGAGAAATATTTCACTCTCTTCCAGAACAATGCCTTGACATTACCCTCGCCCCAAGTAATACATCATTAGAGGAGAAGAGTTAGAAAATCTGGGAATACATAGCTGGAATTTAATATCCTCAAAAGTTCACAACATTGGAGGTGGTAGAGTAGTTTACTAAAGTAAGGGACAGGGTAAACACTCCACAAACATGGAGCTCTGCTGGCCTAAAGACTTCTTCAGAAACTGCCACTGAGGTTGGGCACTTGAAATATATGTTGTTGTCAGGAGCTTTAGATTCCTTTGTAATGAGAGCATCAAAGCTGGGTCTGCATCTATGTGACCTGGAGGACATGGTTTCTTATGTTCCAATGAACATGAGTCAGCAGTGCTGAATTCAATCTTTGTAGGTAAACTGTGGTCACTGGGGGCTAAGTGTCTCCTCGTGTGGACTGGGAAGCCATTTGGTCATCCTCCACATTTTGTGGTGTTTCTTGCTGCTGCACTGGTAGTTTGGTATTTGCTTCACAAAATACAAGGAGTCCACCTGGGACAAAGTGTTGGAGGGAGTTTCTCACGTGTGGTGGGTCAGGGTCTGCAGGAGAATGCACCCACCAAGGTTCTATCCCAAATAGCTTGCCTCTTGACCATAGCAACGTGATTCTGAACATTGCCCTAAAACCTCTACAAATAAAAATACGCCTTTACATATAAGGGTCTGCTCGCTGCACCATGTCAGTCACAAGCAATTTGGAAGAAAAGGAAGATCCACATGGCTCCACCACAGATGATTTATCACACACTTGCCGACTGCAGCTCTATGCCCACTACTCAGCAGGCAGCAAATTACTGGCATCTCTGCTCTACACCATTTTCTGGAAACCCAGTCCATCAGGCACTGTCTGGTATACTCATAGTCAGCAACAGAATATCCAAAGGTTCTCCAGTGCCACCTGGTCATGGAAATTTAAAAAAATTTCACGGTATTTATCTAGCCATTTTTCAAGGATGAAGTTGAAGGCACTGTGGGTTTCACTTCATTCAGGAACCATTAAATGGTGAGGATGCTCATTTCAATGAAAGCTCTGGAGAACTCTCATAAGCATGGCTTCCTAAAGAGTGGCCAATGATCACATGATGCTAGGCACATTGAGGTCTACAATGTGAGGTCCATGTGTGTTTTGACTCTCAACTATGGCTGCCAAGTCTTTCAGAATAAAATTATGTGATACCCTGGCTGAGATTCCAAGTGCTCTGTGCAAAGCCAACCTGGGCCTAGATCTCAGTTTCCAAGGGCAAATCTCATGCGTGGCCTCCTAAAATCCCAACTCAATTCATGGCAATACTTCTCTGAGGTCAGTACCTCAACTCAGTATCTAAGGGGAATCACACCAGAGTTCAAGCCCAGGTGGACCCAGTCGTCACTTCCAACCACCACCCAAATGACCACAATTAAAACCAAAACACTCCCACATGACCCACATTTTCTTCCATATAGACACTCATCATAACTTCTGGCTGGAGGTTTCCATAAGGGACTCCGCCCAAGCCAGTGTCAAAAATAAGCTCCCGAGCCCCTTAATTTGACTAAACTGAGGGTGGCTGTACACACTTCCTGTGAACAAGATGTGATCAAATAGGCCTGCCATTAATACTGCTCCACTTCTCCAATTTGAGGACTACTGACTGTGGGTTTTAGATTCTTTATGTGAACTGGAGTCATGATAAAACCCAAGCACCTATGGGATAGAATCTGCAGGGCTTTGAGGAACTCATTTGAGACAAAGGATCCCTATTCTCACTTGATGGAGGTCACGAACCTTACAGAGGAAGATGAGAGACTTCATCCACAATGACTGCTCTTTTTGCCACTTTGGTTTTGGATGTACACATGGAATCTTTCTTTAGATCCATCAGGTGATGAGAAACTAAGCAACAGCCTCACACAGGGCCAATGGTCTGAATGAGACACATCTTTTTCAAAGCAATTAAGCAAAGAGCCACAGGTGATGCCCATTCACTTCCATTTGAAAACTGTTTTCTTCAGGCTTCACAAAGGGGTGGCCTAAGGCAAAGACCTTCCTGACATTTAGGGCAACAGAACAATAGGTAACCAAAAGGCCCAAAGCAGGGTTTCTCCACTGAGTCTTTAATGGTCATAGTGATTTCTGAGTTTTCTGTGATGCTCGCCATTCCCTTCAGCTATCCAGTACATGGCCATGTCACAGAGCTTGGAGGTGGTATATATCTTGCACAAAAAACCATGAGCCTATTCTAGAGAGTGGCCAGAATTCAGGAAGAAAAGTGGAACTTAGGAAGATAGCAGGTGTAGCCAATTGATAAGGCAAGCTGCAGTCCATTCATAAATTGTGCAGGATGAATTCTGGGAAGCTTTCTACTAAACAGGACATATCCATTGATCCAATATCTTTTCTAATGTCTACAACCATAGATAACAGTGGGATACACAGACATAGAAACACTCGCCTTGCCAAACGACTTACTAGAAACAGTTCACTCCAAACCAAACAAACCGACTTCCCTGCCTATTTTCAGAACATGAGACAAAACCACAAAACCACAACCAAACCTACAAAGGCACCTCCTTCTGCCAAGTAGGTCTTTGACTATCTTGAGTGTCCTCTGACTTATGGGCCATACTATGTTCCCCCGAAATGGCCACTCCTGTCTCAGATTTGGACTCCATGGCCAACTCTATTTAATTGTCAGGAGCCAGCTGTGAGCCACTACCTGTTTTCTCAGGAAAGGCCCCTCTTCAGAGATTTCCTGCCATTTGGCCATCCTCACATGAGTAGGTACCAAGAAAGACTGACTCTGTCCTTGGTAAATCCAAACAAATGAGACCACTCGGACTGGAACTGGCCCTGGCTTTTTTGCCTGAATTCCTGGATCCCAAGATCAGAGAGTTCCATCACCAAGGAAGTGAGGTGAGGTCACTTCTTTTAGAAATTGAAAAATCTGTGGAAAGCAACCCTGGGCCTAGATCTCAGTTCCAAGGGTGACTCTTATGCGTGGCCTCCTAAAATCCCAACAAAATTCAATGCAATACTTCTCTAAGGTCAGTTCCACAACTCAGTCTCTAAGGGGAATCACACCAGAGTTCAAGCCCAGGTGGACCCAGTCATTTCTTCCAACCGCCACACAAATGACCAAAATTAAAACGAAAACACTCCCACATGGCCCTCATCTTCTTACATATTGTCATTCATCATAATGTCTGGCTGAAGATTTTCATGAGGGGCGAAGCCCAAGAAAGTGTCCAAAATAAGCTCACTTGCCCCTCATTTGCCTAAAGTCAGGGTGGCCTGGACACCCTTCCTGTGAACCAGGAGTGATCAAATAAGCCTGTCATTAATAATGCTCTGTTTCTCCAATTTGAGGCCTACTAATTTTCAGGTATATATTCTTTGTGATTTGGAGTCATGTGAAACCCCAAGCACCTCTGCAGGGCTTTGAGGAACTCTTTTGACACAAAGAATCCATTTTCTCACTTGACAGAGGTCAGGAACCTAACAGAGGAAGGCAAGAGACTTCATCCACAATGACTGATCTTTTTGCCATTATGGTTTTTGATGCACCCATGGGATCATTCTTTAGATCCATCAGGTGCTGAGAATGTAAGACACAGCCACACACAGGCCAAGAGGCTAATTCAGCCACATCCCTTTCCAAAGCAATTAAGCAAAAAGCCACAGGTGATGCCCATTCATTTCCATTTGAAAACACTTTCTTCAGGCTTCACAAAGGGGTGGCCTGAGACCAAGTCTTTCCTGACATTCAGTGCAACAGAACAATAGGTAAGCAAAAGGCCCAAAGCGGGGTTTTTCCACTGAGACATTTCTATTCACACTGATATCTGAGTTTTCTGAAAGGCTGGCCATTCTCTTCCGCTATCCAGTACATGGCCATGTCACAGAGCTTGTAGTGGTGCATATCTTGGACACAAAACCATGAGCCTATTCTGGAGAGTGGCCAAAATTCAGGAAGAAAACAGGAACTTATGAAGATAGAATGTGTTGCCTCTCGATAAGACAAGCTGCAGTCCATTCATAAATTGGGCAGGATGAATTATGGGAAGATTTATAGTAGACTGGACGCATCAATTAATGCATTCTCTTTTCTAATGTCTACAACAATGGACACAGTGGGATACACAGACATAGAAACACTCGCCTGGTCAAACGACTTACTAAAAACAATCCACTCCAAACCAAACAAACCAACTTTCCTACCTGTTCTCAGAACATGGCCTGACCTCTCTCAGATCTGGTTTCCTTGTCCAACTCTGTGAAGTTGTCAAGAAAAAGGGGTGAGCCACTACCTGCTTCTTCTGGAAAGGTCCCTCTTCAGAGCTCTCCTGGCATTTGGCCATCCTCACATCGGTAGGTACCAAGAAAGACTGACTCTGTCCTTGGTAAATCCAAACAAGTGAGTCCACTGGGACTGGGGCTGCCTGGGGGTGCCTGGATTCTTGGATACAAAGTTCAGAGAGTTCCATCACCAAGGAAATGAGGTATATCACTTTCTTTGGAACTGAATGAGGTCACTGCCTTGGCAACCACTTTGTCCTAACAGTTGCTTCCAAGTGTCCCATGAGATGGAGGCTGCCCCTACTTCCTGTGACACTTTCACAAGGTAGAATTGTATGTCAACCATAGGCACCCAGCAGCAGCTCTCCACACAGGCCTGGTTTGGTCCATCTTCTCTACAATAAAAAGAGAGAGGCTGATTCAGACACATCCCTTCATCCTGACCAGGTTGTTTGCCATGGAAGATGACTTTTGCTCTCTCAGGTCCTTCATAGCTGCCTACATCTTCTCCAGGTATCATTTCTGAATGGACCTTTGAGGTTCTCAGCACGTGGAATGTCCCCTACTTTCCTGTATTGTAAGAACGACTCTATCCCTGCTCTTCTGTAAAATGAGATTGAGGAAACAGTGTATGTTTAGGCTTAATAACAGGTTCGATTTGGGTTAGCAATCATTCTGTGTGATAAATAATGGTATTGGGAACCTGCGATATTTACAAGAATATCGAGGTGAAATATAAGTATGAAAAAAGAAATCTAGGTATGATTTAAAGCCCAGAAGGGCATTGGGCCCTTAATTGGGATACTTAGTTTTGAATTATATTCTGCAAAGATGTCTCAGACAATTTGATATACAATGGCATAGGACCTTGTACCTTGGATGTTTGAATGTAGAAGAGAACATCCAATCCAAAGGGATAGTCAGTAGAATTAGGAAGATAGTCGGTAGGTTTAGGAAGAAGAGTGAGTGTAGGATTGCGACTAAAAATTCTTTAGCTATAGGGTTTCGGATAGAGAGTGAATGTAAATGTCAGCACATATGAAGAGTCAGTCACTATGATGAAATTGGGAAAATATGTAGAAAAGCAGATATCAATAGAGACATTATGAAATCAGGCAAAGTATTAAGTGAGTGATAGGAGTAGACATTTTCACCAGGGTAGAGTTTGAATATATAATCTTAGGAAGAAACAAATATGTAGTAACCAATAGGATTGACATTTGAGAGCATTAGGCAACCTGGACAAGGATGTTTTTAGTAATCCATGATCGCTTTCCATTTAGTCTTTGGTACAATCATAAGTGTGACCTTTACATTTTTTGTCCAGAATATTACTGTGATAAAATCTATATGTAGATCAGGTGACATGAGTATTTCTACTACCATTTCTGGGAGCAATATACTGAAGACGTAAAATTTGTATTGGGGGTACAAAGAGGTGTACCCTGTGTCCATGAATATAGAGATTAAGCATGAATACACCATACTGTGAATAAATAATATAACTGGTTCCAACTTTAAATAATGGATTGAATTGATATCTGAAAATATACAATAAATTTTATATTGATATATATTCATTCATTCCAACCAGTTATACATCTAATGGTAATATTAGTGTTTTGATATAACATGAAGAGTGTGTGAAGTTTGCTTCAAAAGTGATTATGGAAATCGAAAATAATGTGTCCGGAAAGAATTCTCATGCAAAGACCATTCAAGAAATATGGAGGAATACGTGTGTTTTGAAGCAGGAAGTGATTGAAAGTGAAACAAATGCCTATAAATTTGCTAAATTTTTTATGAAATATATATCCTATGATGTGCATAAACTGATGAAATTGTAATGTACCAGTTTTGAATAAAAATTAACGTAAAAATACACATCATGTCCCATTGGAATCTACTTGCATTGATGTTAAACTTGGTCAGTTACTGTAGAAATATTAGGATTCGCGTGCCTCATTCACCGAAGTTAGTTTTCTTTTTTTTTTTTTAATTTTTTATGGTTGTTCTAAACATTATTTATTTCTTGATATATCATATTTCACACTTTGATTCAAGTGGGTTATGAACTCCCATTTTTACCCCGTATACAGATTGCAGAATCACATCAGTTACACATCAATTGATTGACACATTGCCATACTAGTGTCTATTGTATTCTGCTGCCTTTCCTGTCCTCTACTATCCCTCCTCCCCTCCGCTCTCTTCCCCTCTCCTCTCTCTACCCCCTCTACTGTAATAAATTTCTCCCTTTTGTATTATTTTTCCCTTTCCCCTCACATCCTCTTTTATGTAATTTTGTATAACCCTGAGGGTCTACTTCCATTTCCATGCAATTTCCCTTCTCTCTCCCTTTCTCTCCCACCTCTCATCCCTATTTAATATTAATCTTCTCCTCATGCTCTTCATCCCTACTCTGTTCGTAGTTACTCTCCTTTTATCAAAGAAGGCATTTGGCATTTGTTTTTTAGGGATTGGCTAGCTTCACTTTGCATAATCTGCTCTAATGCCATCTATTTTCCTGCAAATTCTATGATTTTCTCATTTTTTAAAGCAGAGTAATACTCCATTGTGTATAAGTGCCACATTTTTTTATCCATTCTTCTATTGAACAGCATCTAGGTTGGTTCCACAGTCTTGCTATTGTGAATTGTGCTGCTATGAACATCAATGTAGCAGTGTACCTGTAGCATGCTCTTTTAGGGTCTTTAGGGAGTAGACCGGGAAGAGGAATAGCTGGGTCAAATGGTAGTTCCATTCACAGCTTTCCAAGAAATCTCCATAATGCTTTCCAAATTGGCTCTACCAATTAGCAGTGCCTCCAATAATGTACAAGTGTACCTGTTTCTCCACATCCTCACCAGCACTTGTTGTTGTTTGACTTCATAATGGCTGCCAATCTTACTGGAATGAGATGGTATCTTAGGGTGGTTTTGATTTGCATTTCTCTGACTGCTGGGGATGCTGAGCATTTTTTCATGTACTTGTTTTTTGATTGTATGTACTTCTCTGAGAAGTGTCTGTTGTGGTTCTTGGCCCATTTGTTTATTGGGTTATTTGTTATCTTATTGTCTATTTTTTTGAGTTCTTTGTATACTCTGAATATTAGGGCTCTATCTGAAGTGTGAGGAGTAAAGATTGTTCCCAGGATTTAGGCTCCCTATTTACCTCTCTTATTGTTCCTTTTGCTGATAAAAAACTTTTTAGTTTGAGTAAGTCCCATTTGTTGATTCTAGTTATTAACTCTTGTGCTATGGGTGTCCTATTCAGGAATTTGGAGCCCGACCCCACAGTATGTAGATCGTAGCCAACTTTTTCTTCTATCAGACGCCATGTCTCTGATTTGATATCAAGCTCCTTGATCCATTTTGAGTTAACTTTTGTGCATGGCGAGAGAAAGGGATTCAGTTTCATTTTGTTACATATGGATTCCAAGTTTTCCCAGCACCATTTTTTGCAGATGCTATTTTCCTTCATTGCATGCTTTTAGCCCTTCCATCAAATATAAGATAATTGTAGTTTCCTGGCTTGGTTTCTGTGTCCTCTATTCTGAACCATTGGTCCACCCTCCTGTTTTGGTACCAGTACCATGGTATTTTTGTTACTATTTTTCTGTAGTATAGTTTGAAGTCTGGTATCGCTATGCCGCCTGATTCACACTTCCTGCTTAGTGTTGTTTTTGTTATTCTGTGTCTTTTATTTTTCCATATGAATTTCATGATTGCTTTCTCTATTTCTAGAAAAAATTCCGTTTGGATTTTGATTGGCATTGCATTAAACCTATTGAGAACTTTTGGTAATATCACCATTTTGATGATATTAGTTCTGCCTATCCATGAACAGGATATATTTTTACATCTTCTAAGATCTTCTTCTATTTCTCTCTTTAGGGTTCTGTAGTTTTCATTGTATAAGACTTTCACATCTTTTGTTAGGTTGATTCCTAATTATTATTATTTTTTTTTAGGATATTGTGTATGGAGTGGTTGTCCTCATTTCTATTTCAGAGGATTTGTCGCTGATATGCAGGAATGCCTTTGATTTATGCATGTTGATTTTATATCCTGCCACTTTGCTGAATTCATTTATTAGCTCTATTAGTTTCTTTGTAGACCCTTTTGGGACTGCTAGACATAGAATCATGTGATCTGATAATTTAAGTTCTTCTTTTCCAATTTTTACGCCTTTTATTTCTTTCGTCTGTCTAAATGCTCTGGCTAGTGTTTCGAGAACAATGTTGAACAGAAGTGGTGAGAGAGGGCATCCCTGTCTTGTTCCAGATTTTAGAGAGAATACCTTCAATTTTTCTCCATTCAGAATGATGCTAGCCTGAGGCTTAGCATAGATTGCTTTTACAATATTGAGGTATGTTCCTCTTATCACTAGTTTTTCTAGAGTGTTGAACATAACAGAATGCTGTACTTTATTGAATGCTTTTTTTGCATCTACTGAGATGATCATATGGTTCTTATTTTTAAGTCTATTGATGTGGTGAATAACATTTATTGATTTCCGTATATTGAACCAGCCTTGCATCACACGGATGAATCCTACTTGATCAGGATTCACAATTTTTTTGATATGTTTTTGTATCCAATTCGCCAGAATTTTATTGAGGATTTTTTCATGTAGGTTCATTAGAGATATTGGTCTGTAGTTTTCTTTCTTTGAAGTGTCTTTGTCTGGTGTAAGAATCAGGGTGATCTTGGACTCGTAGAATGAATTTGGAAGATCTCCCTCTTTTTCAATTTCCTGAAACACCTTGAAAAATATTGGTATTTGTTCCTCTTTAAAGGTTTTGTTAAACTCTGCTGTATACCCATATGGTCCTGGGCTTTTCTAAGTTGGTAGTGGATTGATGGTTTCTTCTATTTCCTCAATTGATATTGGTCTGTTAATGTTGTCTATATCCTCCTGACTCAATATGGGCAGATCATATGACTTAAGAAATTTATCGATGCCTTCACTGTCTTCTATTTGTTTGGAGTATAAGGATTAAAAATAATTTCTGATTATCTTCTGTATTTCAGAAATATCTGTTGTGATATTTTCTTTTTTAATCCCTTATGCTAGTAATTTGAGTTCTCTCTTCTTCTCTTTCATAGCATGGCTAAGGGTCTGTCAATTTTATTTATTTTTTCAAAGAACCAACTTCTACTTTTGTCAAGTTTTTTCAATTGTTTCTTTTGTTTCAATTTCATTAATTTCAGCTTTGATTTTAATTATTTCTTGCCTTCTACTTCTTTTGCTGTTTCTTTCATCTTCTTTTTCTAGGATTTTGAGATGAAGTATGAGATCATTTATTTGTTGGTTGTTTCTTTTTTTAAGGAATGAACTCCAAGCAATGAATTTTCCTGTTAGAACTGCTTTCAATGTGTCCCATAGATTCAGATATGTTGTGTCTGTGTTTTCATTTATCTCTAAGAATTTTTAAATTTCCTCCTTGATGTCTTCTATAACCCATTGATCACTCAGTAACCTATTGTTCATTCTCCAAGTGATGCATGATTTTTCCTTCCTTCTTTCATCATTGATTTTTAGTTTCATTCCATTATGATCAGATAATATGCATGGTATTATCTGTACTCCTTTATATTGTCTAAGAGTTGCCCTGTGACATAATATATGATCATTTTTTAGAAGGATACATGTGCTGCTGAGAAAAAAGGTAACTGTTTGATGTTGGGTGTTATATTCTACATATCTCAAATAAGTCTAGGTTATTAATTGTGTTATTGAGTTCTATAGTTTCCTTATTCCTTATTCCTTGTTTGGAAGATCTGTCCAGTGGTGAGAGAGGTGTGTTCATGTCTCCCATGATTACTGTATTGTGGTGTATTAGACTCTTGAACTTGAGAAGAGTTTGTTTGATGAACATAGCTGCACCATTGTTTGGGGCATATATATTAATGATTGCTGTCTCTTGTTGGTGTATGGTTCCCTTGAGCAGTATGTAGTGTCTCTCTTTATCCCTTTTGATTAACTTTGGCTCAAAATCTATTTTATTTGATATGAGAATGGACTCTCCTGCTTGTTTCCGAAGTCCATATGAGTGATATGATTTTTCCCAAACTTGCACCGTCAGTCTATGTATGCATTTTCCTATCAAATGCATCTCCTGTAGGCAGCATATTGTTGGGTCTTGTTTTTTGTTCAATTCTACTAGCCAGTGTGTCTTCATTGGTGAGTTTAAGCCATTAACATTTAGGGTTATTATTGAGATATGGGTTGTTCTTCCAGCCATATTTGTTTATTTATGTTACTAAACATGGTTTGTTTTCCTCTTTGATTATTTTCCCCCCTTTAATGTCCTACCTCCCACTGTTGGTTTTCATTGTTATTTTCCATTTCCTCTTCCTGCAATGTTTTGCCGAGGATGTTTTGAAGAGATGGTTTTCTAGCTGCAAATTCTTTTCACTTTTGTTTATCGAGGAAGGTTTTAATTTCATCTTCCATACTGAAGCTTAATTTCGCTAGATACACAATTCTTGGTTGGAACCCATTTTCTTTCAGTGTTTGAAATATGTTATTCCAGGATCTTCTAGCTTTCAGAGTCTGTGTTGAAAGATCAGCTGTTATCCTTATTGGTTTACCCTTAAACGTAATCTGCTTCCTTTCTCTTGTAGCTTTTAAAATTCTCTTTTTTCTGTTTGTTGGGCATCTTCATTATAATGTGTCTAGTTGTGGCTCTCTTATGATTTTGCACATTCGGCGTTCTGTAGGCTTCTAGGACTTGGGATTCTGTTTTATTTATCAAGTCTGGGAAGTTTTCTCGTATTATTTCATTGAATAGGTTGCTCATTCCTTTGGTTTGCACCTCTATACCTTCCTGTATCCCAATGACTGTTAAGTTTGGCCTCTTTATGTTATCCCATATTTCTTGGATATTCTGCTCGTGGTTTCTTAACAGTCTTGCTGAGTGGTCTATGTTCTTTTCAAGTTGAAATACTTTGTCTTCATTGTCTGATGTTCTATGTTCTAAGTGTTCTACTCTCCTGGTAGTATTCTCAATTGAGTTTTTAAGTTGGATTATTCCTTTCTGCAATTCTAGGATTTCTGTTTGTTTGTTTTTACAACCTCTATCTCCCTATATATTTGATCTTTTGCTTATTGGATTTGTTTATGTAATTCATTGTCGAAGTGATCTTTAATTGTCTGATTTTGTTGTCTAATGTCTTCCTTGAGACTCCAGATCATCTAAAGCCTGAGTATCCTGAATTCTTTATCTGACATTCCATCTGATGCAGCTATTACCTCTTCTAAAGTTGTGTTGACCTGCATTGCTTGTGGTCCTTTCTTTCCTTGTCTTTTCATACTGCTCGCGTTTCTCTCTGCTTGTTGAAACTGTTTTGTTTTGGGCAGTGGCTCTGCTCTGCCCCTATTCCTATTGGGGTGACCTAACAACCACGCTGGTGGGCCGCTTGGCTTGTACTGGGCGCGGGAGAAGGCTCTGCTTTGCCACTACTCCAATAGGGGTGCCGTGTCTACCACACCAGAGGGTCGTTGGGCCTGTTCCGGGCATAGGCGGTGGCTCTGCTCTGCCCCTACTCCAATTGGGATGACATGACTACCACGCCTGCAGGTCGCTGGGCCTGTGCCGGGCATGGGCGGCGGCTCTGCTCTGCCCCTCTGGCTTGAAGACAAAGTGAGAGAGACTCGGGTGTTTGTGACTCACTTTTTTTACCAGGAGACCAACTGTTTCTGTCACCGCTGGTATCGATGAAGTTATCTCCTCCACCACTTTGTGATGACATCAGATCTCTAACATGTTGGTATCCCATGTGAATGGCAGCATTTCGTTCCCTTTGCCGGATGACCAAAGCAATGGGTGAGTCCTGACCAGCCCTCACAAGCCCCGTCTCAATCCTGTTGCCACTGCCTATGAAGGCTAGGTAGGTATTTACCTCCACAGTATTCAGCAAGACCTAGACCGAGAAGGAGTTTCTGCGGGTTCTTTAGCCCTGGGCCTGATCAGTTCCAGGAGCCAGAATTCGGCCGCTCTGGGCTTGGTGTATGTTCTGATAGGAACAGGCCTGAGTAATTTGTCTCCGAGACACAGGCGAATGGCAGCCTGAGATTACCTGTTCTATAGCTGAATGAGCTGCTATGAGTTGAAAACAGGAATGGTGATGTCAGCTCTCCAAGATGGTGGCCCCTGGCTTCCTCTGTGGTCTGACTGGTGTGGAAAACCGAATTGGACCGCGTCCTTCCACAGTCTCAAACCCAGAATTCAGCAATGAGCACAGTGATTGTACAGCTGGCAGGAGCCCACAGAATCCGCACCACTGAATATTTGTGTTGCTATCTCATTGTTTGCCAGCATGCGCCACAGACTCTAGCCGCAGGGCGATTTGCTGAATAAGCAGCATGACGCTCCATGCGGACAGATCACTCACGTTTGAGCCCCGTAGCTAATCCTCATGAGATGGAAATACTTCCACTAGGTTTTGGAGCACCCAAATTTTGCTGGAAATTCGTCATTCTCTTGCACAGTGATGCTGTATATGGGGTTGATGCACTCCTTTCGCAGCCATCATATGATCCCCTGAAGTTAGTTTTCAGTACTGGAAACGAATATGTATTTCAGGTGGATGAATATTTCTGAGAATAAACTTGTGAAAAGTTGATTATAAATCCACATACATAAATATGAATGAATTTAGGGAGTGTAAAATAAGACAAATACATTTCATATTTTGAAAAATCTGGAGAGTGAATACATATATATACATATATATATATAGATAGATAGATAGATACACACACAGAGAGAGACATTAAAAAGTAGCATTATGTATGCCAATTGAAATTCACCATGAAATATATATCATCCACAGATCCAAAAATACTCATTTTCCTGAACATCAATTTATGTTGTTCAACTAGAAAGCTGACCCATATGTTGAATTTTCAGTTTCAACAGCATTTAGTAGGAGTGATCTTTTCTTACAGTTTGTATCTGCCAAGTCAGCCACCTCACAAAATGTATGTGTGATACCAGGTAGAATTCAATATGTGCATAAAAAAAATACATGTGCTGAATAGACTACAGAGAAAGGGAGACAGTTATTCACATATTTGTTAACTTTTAAAACACATAAAGAACTGTTTCAATTAAAATTTGCTAGATTTATAGCACCTACCATTTATCATAGAAAAGGCAAGTCCAACTATATACCATGCCTCCTGTGAACCTCTTGTATTTCTATTTTGTTTGGGTTATTTTTCTCCATCATATTAAGATTAGAAGTAAAAGTCTAGAAGGGAATTTGTTAGTGTCAGGGATTCAGTATTTCGAATGGAAAATTGGAAAATGTATCCAATGTGTATGCAAATATGTGCTACACAAAAATCTTCCCACTCTCATTCAGAACAATGCCTTGGCATTACCTTCGCCCCATGTAAGACACAATTAGAGGAGAAGAGTTAGAAAATCTGTGAATACATACCTGTTATAGAAAATGCTCAGGAGTTCACAAATTTGGAGGTGGTAGAGGAGTTTCCAAAAGTAAGGGACAGGGTAAACACTCCACAAACATGAAGCTCTGCTGGCCTAACATCTGGAGAAACTACCTCTGAGGGTGAGCACTTGAAATATATTTTGTTGTCAGGAGCATTAGCTTCCTTTGTAGTGAGACCATCAAAGCTGGGTCTGCATCTATGTGACATGGATGACATGGTTTCTTGTTTTCCGATGAACATGAGGCAGCAGTGCTGAATTTTCTCTTTGTAGGTAAACTGTTGCCACTGAGGGCAAGTGTCTCCTCATCTGGACCGTGAAGCCATTTTGTCATCCTCCACTCTTTGTGGTGTTTTTTGCTGTTGCACTAGGAGTGTGGTATTTGCTTCATGAAATAAAAAGAGTTCAACTGGGACACAGTGCTGTAGGGAGTTCTTTCAGTTGTGGTGGGTTGGGTTCTGTTGGAGAATGCACCAACCAGGCTTCTATCCCACATAGCTTGCAACATTGACCATAGCAACCTGATTCTGAACATTGCCCTGAAACCTCTCCATATAACAAGATTCTTTTACATATAAGGGTCTACTGGCTGCAAAATGTCAGTCACAAGTTATTTGGACACCAATGGCAGATAAACATGGCCACACCAGAGATATTTTATCACACACCTGCCCACCACGGCTCTAGGAACACTACTCAGCAGGTTCCAACTTACTTGCATCTCTGTTATACACCATTTTCATGAATCCCAGTCAATAAAGGCAATGTCTTGTATTCTCATGATCAGCTAGAGGACATCCAAAGGTTCTCCTGTGACACCTAGTCTTGGGAATTTCAAAAATTTCATGGTATTCATCTAGCCATTATTCAAGGAAGAAGTTGTAGGCACTGTGGGTTTCAATTCATTCATTAACCATTAAATGTTGAGTAAGCTCATTTCAATGAAAGCTCTGGAGAACTCTCAGAGGCAAGGCTTCCCAAAGGGTGGCCAAAAGGTCACATGAAGCCAGGCCCATTGAGGTCTACAATGTGAGGTCCATGTGTGTTTTCACTCTCAACTATGACTGCCAAGTCTTTCAGAATAAAATCATGTGATATCCTGGCTGAGATTCCCTTTGCTCTGTGGAAAGCCAACTTGGGCGTAGATCTCACTTTCCAAGGGCGACTCTCATGCATGGCCTTCTAAAAGCCCAACACAATCCATGGCAATACTTCTCTAAGGTCAATTCCAGAACTCAGTCTCTATGTTGAATCACACAAGAGTTCAAGCCCAGGTGTACCCAGTCATCTCTTCCTACCGCCATACAAATGTTCACAGTTAAAACCAAAACACCCCAACATGGCCCTCATCTTCTTCCATGTAGACACTCATCATAACCTCCGGCTGGAGGTTTCCATGAGGAACACAGCCCACGTCCGTGTCCAAAATAAGCTCCCTTGCCCCTCATTTGCCTAACATCAGGGTTGCCTGGACTGCCTTCCTGTGAAAAAGAAGTGAAAAAATAGGCCTGGCGTTAATACTGCTCTACTTCTCCAACTTGAGGCCTACTGAGTGTGGGGTTTAGATTCTTTATGTAAATTCATATTTTTTGTTGTTGTACTTTAACTTTTTAATATGTTTTCATTTTTTAAATATTTTTATTTTATTATTATTATTATTATTTTAAACTTTAATTTACATCTTTTAAATGATCATTATTTTTAAATTTTTTTCTTTCTTTCTTTCTTTTCTATTTTTTCTTTTGTCTTATCATTTCTTTTCAATTTTCTGATTTCCCCTTCCTCGAATTCTACCTGCCTACTCTCATTCTCTTTAGTGACTTCTTCCCTTTCCTTCTAATATCTTTTCTTCCAAGCATCAAATAAATTTATAAGAGTAAGCAGTAACTCAACAGTCAAACAGAGCAAGAAGTAACATGAGCAGCACAAAAAATCAAGGAAGAAAATAAGTACAAACAACGAAGCACAGCCAAAATATTCAGGAGGACCTATAGTCATCAGAAAAATGGTCATATAAAGAACTCAAGGAATACCTTAGACAGATGAAATTGAAACTTAAAGAGGATACGAGACAGCAAATCCAAACAGTGAAGGAACACATTGAAAATGAATTACATAAACAGATAAAAGAAGAAGTTATGCATCTTTATCAGGAGATAGAGATTATAAAAAAATCAAACAATAATTCTAGAAATGAAGGAAACGATAAACCAAATTAAAAAGTCAATTGAGAGTATCACTAACACTGTGGAGCAAGTAGAAGACAGAATGTCAGATAATGAAGACAAAATATATCATCTTGAAATGAATCTAGCCAACACAGAAAGGCTGGTAAAAAATCATGAGTAAAACATCCAAGAGATATGGGATAACATAAAAAAAAAAAATTAATGAGTCATCTGGATAGGTACACAGATTCAAACCAAGGGAATTAGTAATCTATTGAATGAAATAATTACAGAAATATTTCCAGAAATACAAAGTAAATGGATATACAAATTGGACATGCTTACAGGACACGGAACACACAAAATCACAGTAGACCAACACCAAGACACATTGTTATGAAGATATCCAATATACAAAACAAAGAGAAAATATTAAAAGCTCTAAGAGAAAGGGGGCAGATTACATTAAGGGGTAAACCAATAAGGTTGAGAATGGATTTTTCATCACAGTCGCTGAAAGCGAGAAGATCCTGGAACAACGTATTTCAAACACTGAAAGACAATGAATGCCAACCAAGAATTCTGTATCCAGCAAAATTAAGCTGCAGATATGACGATGAAATAAAAATATTTCATGATAAACAAAAGGTAAAAGAATTTGTAGCCAGAAAAACAGCATTGCAAAGCATCTTGAGCAAAACAATACACGAAGAAGAAATGAAAATCAACAACCAAAACCATCAGTGGGAAGTGCCTCAAAAATGACTGAGGGTGGGGGGAAAGCTAATCATGGAGAAACAAACTAAATTAAAAAAAAAAAAAGATGAATCATCAATCATGAGCGGCAGTACAAACCATATATCAATAGTGACTCTAAATGTTAATGGCTTAAACTCTCCAATAACGCGACATAGGCTGGTAACATGGATTAAAAATGAATCCAACAATATGTTGCCTCCAGGAGACACATCTGAATGGAAAAGACATACACAGGCTGAAGGTGCAAGTTTTGGAAAATATATACCATGCAACGCTCCCCATAAGCAAGCAGGGGTGGCCATGCTCATATAGAATAAAATCGACTTCAAGACTAATTTAATCAAAAGGGATAAGAAAGGACATTATATACTGTTAAAAGGAACCATTCATCAACAAGACATAAAAATTATCAATATTTATGCACCAAATAATGGTGCTGCAATGTTCAAAAAACAAATTCACCTCAAGTTCCAGAATGAAATAGACCACAACACAATAATTATGGGTGACTTCAACACACCTCTCTCACCATTGGACAGATCCTCCAAACAAAAGTGAATAAAGAAACTATAGAACTCAATATCACAATCAATAACCTAGACTTAATTGACATATATCGAATATATCAATCATCATCAAGTGGATATACTTTTTTCTCAGTAGCACGTGGATCCTTCTCAAAAATAGACCATATATTATGTCATAGGGCAACCCTCAGTAAATATACAGGGGTTGAGATAATACCATGAATTTTTTCTGATCATAATGGAATGAAACTGGAAACCAATGATAAAAAAAGGAAGGAAAAATCCTACATCAAAAAATTCTTAGAGATACATGAAAATACAGACGCAATATATCAGAATCTATGGGACACAATGAAAGCAGTTTTAAGAGGGAAATTCATCTTCTGGAGGTCATTCCTGAAAAAAAGTAAAAACGAACAAATAAATGAGCTCACACTTCAACTCAAAGCCCTAGAAAAGGAAGAGCAAAACAACAAAAAATTTAGCAGAATGCAAGAAATAATTAAAATCAGAGCAGAAATCAACGAAATTGAAACAAAAGAAACTATTGAAAAAATTAACAAAACTAAAAGGTGGTTCTTCGAAAAAATAAATATGTTCGACAGACCCTTAGGCATGCTAATGAAGAGAAGAAGAGAGAGAACTCAAATTACTAACATATGGGATGAAAAAGGCAATATTACAACAGATGCTTCCGAAATACAGAAGACAATTAGAAATTATTTAGAAAACCTATATTCCAATAAAATAGAATATAGTGAAGACATCGATAAATTTCTTAAGTCATATGATATTCCCAGACTGAGTCAGAAGGATACACACAATTTAAACAGACCAATGTCAATGGATGAAACAGAAGAAGCAATCAAAAGACTACAAACCAAGAAAAGCCCAGGAATGGATGGCTATACAGCGGAGTTTTACAAAACATTTAAAGAAGATTTAATACCAATACTTTTCAAGTTATTTCAGCATAGAGAAAAAGAGGGAGCTCTTCCAAATTCATTCTATGAGGCCAACATCACGCTGATTCCGAAATCAGAAAAAGACACCTCAAAGAAAGAAAACTACAGACCAATATATCTGATGAACCTACATGCAAAAATCCTCAATAAAACTCTGGTGAATCGAATACAAAGGCACATCAAAAAAATTATGCACCATGATCAAGTAGGATTCATAGCTGGGATGCAAGGATGGTTCAATATACGGAAATCAATAAATGTTATTCACCACATCAATAGACTTAAAGATAAGAACCATATGATCATCTCGATAGAAGCAAAAAAAGCATTTGACAAAGTACAGCATCCCTTTATGTTCAAAACATTAGAAAAAATAGGGATAACAGGAAGTTACCTCGACATTGTAAAAGCTATCTATGCTAAGCCTCAGGCTAGCATCATTATGAATGGAGAAAAATTGAAGGCATTTCTTCTAAAATCTGGAACAAGACAGGGATGCCCTCTCTCACCACTTCTATTCCATATAGTTCTCGAAACACTGGCCAGAGCAATTAGACATACTAAAGAAATAAAAGGCATAAAAATAGGAAAATAAGAACGCAAATTATCACTATTTTCGGGTGACATTATTCTATACATAGAAGACACAAAAAGGTGTACGAAAACTACTAGAACTAAAAAATGAATGACCTGCGACCCACCGGCAGGTCAGGCCCAGAAACCTGCAGAGGGGCACAGCTGCCCCACCCACCTGCAAGGTAGGCGATACCGTGACCACTGACAAAACAGGCCCAGTGGCCGTCTGACACATCACCCCGGTTGGGGGAGGGGCAGAGCCGCCACCAGCACCTGTTAGGTAGACAGACCTGCAAACGACAGACAGAACAGGCCTAGCGGCCAGCAGAGGTGCAGAGCCGCTGCTCACGCCTGCAAGGTAGGCGAACCTGTGACCACCGAAAGAACAGGCCCACCGAAAGTAGAGGCACAGCAGCCTGCCGGCGTAGTAGGCACATTGCCCCAATTGGAGGAGGGGCAGAACCACCGCCAAAGCCTGCGAGGAAGACTTTGCAACTATACAAGAGCAATATAAATATATAGGGGGAAAATCTATAACACAACAGTTTCACCAAGCAGAAAGAAATGCGATCAGTATGAAAAGACAAGGAAAGAAAGGACCACAAGCAATGCAGGTCAACTCAACTTTAGAAGAGGTAATATCTGCAGCAGATGGAATGTCAGATAAAGAATTCAGGATATACATGCTTCAGATTATCTGGAGTCTCAAGGAAGACATTAGACAGCATAATGAGACAATGAAAGACCACTTCGACCACTTCGAAAATGAATTACATAAACAAATACAAGAAGCAAAAGATCAATTATACAGGGAGATCAAGGTTATAAAAAACAAACAAACAGAAATCCTGGAAATGCAGGAAACAATAAACCAAATTAAAAACTCAATTGAGAATACTACCAGCAGAGTAGAACACTTAGAAGATAGAACATCAGAAAATGAAGACAAAGTATTTCAACTGGAGAAGAACATAGACAGCTCAGCAAAGATGTTAAGAAACCATGAGCAAACATTCAAGAAATATGGGATAACATAAAGAGACCAAACTTAAGAGTCATTGGGATACAGGAATGTATAGAGTTCCAAACAAAAGGAATGAGCAATCTATTCAATGAAATAATACGAGAAAACTTCCCAGACTTGAAGAATGAGACAGAATCCCATATCCTAGAAGCCTACGGGACGCCGAATGTGCAAAATCATAAGAGATCCACAGCTAGACACATTATAATGAAGATGCCCAACATACAGAATAAGGAGAGAATTTTAAAAGCTACAAGAGAAAGGAAGCAGATTACATTTAGGGGTAAACCAATCAGGATAACAGCTGATCTTTCAACACAGACTCTGAAAGCTAGAAGATCCTGGAATAACATATTTGAAACACTGAAAGAAAATGGGTTCCAACCAAGAATTGTGTATCCAGCAAAATTAAGCTTCAGTATGGAAGATGAAATTAAAACCTTCCATGATAAACAAAAGTGAAAAGAATTTGCAGCTAGAAAACCATCTCTTCAAAACATCCTCGGCAAAACATTGCAGGAATAGGAAATGGAAAATAACAAGGAAAACCAACAGCAGGAGGGAGTACAGTAAAGAGGGGGAATAATCAAAGAGGAAAACAAACCATGTTTAGTAACATAAATAAACCAATATGACTGGAAGAACAACCCATATCTCAATAATAACCCTAAATGTTAATGGCTTAAACTCACAAATTAAGAGACACAGGCTAGTAGAATGGATCACAAAACAAGACCCAACAATATGCTGCCTTCAGGAGACGCATTTGATAGGAAAAGACATACATAGACTGAAGGTGAAAGGTTGGGAAAAATCATATCACTCTTATGGACTTCGGAAACAAGCACGAGTGTCCATACTCATATCAAATAAAATAGATTTCAAGCCAAAGTTAATCAAAAGGGATGAAGAGGGACACTACATACAGCTCAAGGGAACCATACACCAACAAGACATCACAATCATAAATATATATGCCCCAAACAATGGTGCATCTATGTTCATCAAACAAACTCTTCTCAAGTTCAAGAGTCTAATAGACCACCATACAATAATTATGGGAGACTTCAACACACCTCTCTCACCACTGGATAGATCTTACAAAAAAAAGTTGAATAAGGAATCTATAGAATTCAATAACATAATTAATAACCTAGACTTAATTGACATACATAGAATATACCACCCAAGATCAAGCAGTTACACTTTTTTCTCAGCAGCACTTGGATCCTTCTCAAAAATAGATCATATATTATGTCACAGGGGAACTCTTAGACAATATAAAGGAGTAGAGATAATACCATGCATCTTATCTGAACATATTGAAATGAAATTGAAAATCAACGATAAAAGAAGTAAGGAAAAATCATGCATCAATTGGAGAATGAAAAATAGGTTACTGAATGATAAATGGGTTATAGAAGACATCAAGGAGGATATTAAAAAATTCTTAGAGATAAATGAAAACACAGACACAACATATCGGAATCTATGGGACACATTGAAAGCAGTTCTAAGAGGAAAATTTATTGCTTGGAGTTCATTCCTTAAAAAAAGAAAAAAACCAACAAATAAATGATCTAATGCTTCAACTCAATGTCCTAGAAAAAGAAGAGCAAAACAACAGCAAAAAAGTAGAAGACAAGAAATAATTAAAATCAGAGCAAAAATTAATGAAATTGAAACAAAAGAAACAATTGAAAAAATTGACAAAACTAAAAGTTGGTTCTTTGAAAAAATAAATAAAATTGACAGACCCTTAGCCACGCTAATGAAGAGAAGAAGAGAGAAAACTCAAATTACTCGCATATGGGATGAAAAAGGCAATATCACAACAGACACTTCAGAAATACAGAAGATTATCAGAAATTATTTTGAATCCTTATACTCCAATAAATTAGAAGATAGTGAAGGCATCGATAAATTTCTTAAGTCATATGATTTGCCCAGATTGAGTTAGGAGGATATTGACAACCTAAACAGACGAATATCAACTGAGGAAATAAAGAAACCATCAAAAGACTACCAACTAAGAAAAGCCCAGGACCGGATGGGTATACAGCAGAGTTTTACAAAACCTTTAAAGAGGAACTAATACCAATACTTTTCAAGCTATTTCAGGAAAATGAAAAACAGGGAGAACTTCCAAATTCATTCTATGAGTCCAACATCACCCTGATTCCTAAACCAGACAAAGACACTCCAAAGAAAGAAAACTACAGACCAATATCTCTAATGAACCTAGATGCAAAAATGCTCAATAAACTTCTCGCGAACCAGATACAAAAACATATCAAAAAAATTGTGCACCATGATCAGGTAGGATTTATCCCTGGGATGCAAGGTTGGTTCAATATACGAAAATCAATAAATGTTATTCACCACATCAATAGGCTTAAATATAAGAACCATATGATCATCTCGATAGATGCGGAAAAAGCATTCGACAAAGTACAGCATCCCTTTATGTTCAAAACTCTAGAAAAACTAGGGATAACATTAACATACCTCAATATTGTAAAAGAAATCTATGCTAAGCCTCAGCCTAGCATCATTCTGAATGGAGAAAAACTGAAGGCATTCCCTCTAAAATCTGGTACAAGACAGGCATGCCCTCTCTCACCACTTCTGTTCAACATAGTTCTCGAATCACTGGCCAGTGCAATTAGACAGACAAAAGAAATTAAAGGCATAAAAATAGGAAAAGAAGAACTCAAATTATCACTATTTGCAGATGACATGATTCGATACCTAGCAGACCCATAAGGGTCTACAAAGAAACTATTAGAGCTAATAAATGAATTCAGCAAAGTGGCAGGATATAAAATCAACACGCATAAATCAAAGGCATTCCTGTATATCAGCGACAAATCCTCTAAAATATATATGAGGACAACCACCCCATTCACAATATCCTCAGAAAAAATAAAGTACTTGGGAATCAACCTAACAAAAGAGGTGTAAGACTTATACAATGAATACTACAGAACCCTAAAGAGAGAATTGAAGAAGATCTTAAAAGATGGAAAAATATACCCTGTTCATGGATAGGTAGAATTAACATCATCAAAATGGCGATATTAACAAAAGTTCTCAATAGGTTTAATGCAATGCCAATCAAAATCCCAATGGCATTTCTTGTAGAAATAGAGAAAGCAATCATGAAATTCATATGGAAAAATAAAATACCCAGAATAGCAAAAACATTGCTAAGCAGGAAGTGTGAATCAGTCGGTATAGCTATACCAGACTTCAAACTATACTACAGAGCAATAGAAACAAAAACAGCATGATACTGGTACCAAAACAGGCGGGTGGACCAATGGTACAGAATAGAGGACACAGAAACCAATCCACAAAACTACAACTATCTTATATTCGATAAAGGGGCTAAAAGCATGCAATGGAAGAAGGCTAGCATCTTCAACAAATGGTGTTGGGAAAACTGGAAATCCATATGCAACAAAATGAAACTGAATCCCTTTCTCTCACCATGCACAAAAGTTAACTCAAAGTGGATCAGGGAACGTGATATCAAATCAGAGACATGGCGTCTGATAGAAGAAAAAGTTGGCTATGATCTACATACTGTGGGGTCGGGATCCAAATTCCTAAATAGGACACCCATAGCACAACAGTTAATAACTAGAACCAACAAATGGGACTTACTCAAACTAAAAAGTTATTTTCTCAGCAAAAGAAACAATAAGAGAGGTAAATAGGTAGCCCACGTCCTGGGAACAAATCTTTACTCCTCACACTTCAGACAGAGCCCTAATATCCAGAATATACAAAGAACTAAAAAAATTAGACAATGAGATAACAAATAACCCAATCAACAAATGGGCCAAGGACCTGAACAGAAATTTCTCATAGGAGGACATACAATCAATCAAGAAGTATATGAAAAAATGCTCACCATCTCTAGCAGTCAGAGAAATGCAAATAAAAACCACCCTAAGATACCATCTCACTCCAGTAAGATTGGCAGCCATTAGGAAGTCAAACAACAACAAGTGCTGGCGAGGATGTCGTGAAAAGTGTACTCTTGTACATTACTGGTGGGACTGCAAATTGGTGCGCCCAATTTGGAAAGCAGTATGGAGATTTCTTGGAAAGCTCGGGATGGAACCACCATTTGATCCAGCTATTCCCCTTCTCGGTCTATTCCCTAAAGACCTAAAAAGAGCACACTATAGGGACACTGCTACATCCATGTTCATAGCAGCACAATTCACAATAGCAAGACTGTGGAACCAACATAGATGTCCTTCAATAAAAGAATGGATAAAAAAATGTGGCATTTTTACATAATGGAATATTACTCTGCATTAAGAAATGACAAAATCATAGAATTTGGAGGGAAATGGATGGCATTAGAGCAGGTTATGCTAAGTGAAGCTAGCCAATCCCTTAAAAACAAATGCCAAATATCTTCTTTGATATAAGGAGAGTAACTAAGAACAGAGTAGGGACGAAGAGCATGAGAAGAAGATTAACATTAAACAGGGATGAGAGGTGGGAGGGAAAGGGAGAGAGAAGGAAAATTGCATGTAAATGGAAGGAGACCCTCAGGGGTATACAAAATTACATACAAGAGGAAGTGAGGGGAAAGGAGGAAAAATATAAGGGGGAGAAATGAATTACAGTAGAGGAGGTAGAGAGAGAAGAGGGGAGGGGAGGGGGGAGGGGGGATAGTAGAGGATAGGAAAGGCAACAGAATACAACAGTCACCAGAATGGCAATATGTAAATCAATGGTTGTGCAATTGATGTGATTCTGCAATCTGTATATGGGGTAAAAATGGGAGCTCATATCCCACTTGAATCAAAGTGTGAAATATGATATATCAAGAACTATGAAATGTTTTGAACAACCTACAATAAAATTAATTCAAAAAAAAACAGCATGGTACTGGTACCAAAACAGGCGGGTGGACCAATGGTACAGAATGGAGGACATAGAGATTAATCCAAAAAGCTACAAGTATTTTATATTTGATAAAGGAGCTAAAAGCATGCAATGGAGGAAATATAGTATCTTCAACAAATCGTGTTGGGAAAAATGGAAATCCATGTGCAACAAAATGAAATTGAATTCCTTTCTCTCGCCATGCACAAAAGTTAACTCATAGTGGATCAAGGTGCTAGATATCAAATCAAAGACTCTGTGTCTGATAGAAGAAAAAGTTGGCTCTGATCTACATATTATGGGGTCGGGCTCCAAATTCCTTTATATGACATCCATAGCACAAGAGTTAATAACAAGAATCAACAAATGGGACTACTTAAACTGAAAAGTTTTTTATCAGCAAGAGAAAGAATAAGAGAGGTAAATAAGGAGCATACATCATGGGAACAAATTTTTACTCCTCACACTTCAGATAGAGGCCTAATATCCAGAATATACAAAGAACTCAAAAAATTAGACAATAAGATAACAAATAACCCAATAAACAAATGGGTCAAGGACTTGAACAGACACTTCTCAGAGGAGGACATACAATCATTCATCAAGTACATAATAAAATGCTCACCATTTCTAGCAGTCAGAGAAATTCAAATCAAAATCACCCTAAGATACCATCTCACTCCAGTAAATTGGTAGCCAATATGAAGTCAAACAACAACAAGTGCTGGCAAGGATGTGGCGTAAAAGATACTCTTGTACATTGCTGGTGGGACTGTAAACTGGTGTGGCCAATTTGGAAAGCAGTATGGAGATTCCTGGGAAAGCTGTGAATGGAACCACAATTTGACTCAGCTATTGCCCTTCTCTGACTATTCCCTGAAGACCTTAAAAGAGAGTAATACAGGGATACTACCACATGGATTTTCATAGCAGTACAATTCACAATTGATACACTGTGGATCCAACCCAGATGCCCTTCAATAGATTAATGGATAAAAAAAAAATGTGGCATTTATACACTATGGAGTATTACGCAGCACTAACAAATGACAAAATCATAAAATTTGCAGAAAAATGGATGGCACTGGAGAAGATTATGCTTAGTGAAGATAGCCAATCCCTAAAAAATAAATACCAAATGTCTTCTTTGATATAATGAGAGCAACTAAGAACAAAGCAGGGAGCAATAGCAGGAAGAAAAGATTAACTTTAAACAGAGACATGAGGTGGGAGGGTAAGTGAGAGAAAAGGGAAATTGCATGGTAATGGAGGGAGACCCTCATTGTTACACAAAATTACATATTGTTGTGAGTGGAATGGGAAAATAAACATGGAGTGAAATAAATTACAGTAGATGGGGAAAAAAGAGAAGATCGGAAGGAAGGGGAGGGGAGATAGTAGAGTATAGGAAAGGTAGCAGAATACAACAGTAGCTAATAGGGCATTATGTAAAAATGTGGATGAGTAATCGATGTGATTCTGTAATCTCTATTTGGGCTAAAAATGGGAGTTCATAAGCCACTTGAATCTAATGTATGAAATATTATATGTCAAGAGATTTTTAATGTTTTGAGCAACCAATAAAAGAAAAAAAGTAGCAATATATATGCCAATCGAAATTCATCATGAAATATATATAATCCACAGATCGAAAAATATTCATTTTACTGAACATGGATTAATGTATAATGTTATTCAACTAGGAAGCTCACCCATAGGTTGAATTTTCAGTTCCAACAGCATTTAGGAGGAGTTATCCTTTCTCACAATTTGCATCTGCCAATTCAGTTACCTCACAAGTATGTACGTGTGGTACCAGGTAGAATTCTATATGTGCATATAAAAATACATGTGCTGAATTGGCTACAGAGAAAGGGAGACAGGAATTCACATATTTGTTAATTTTAAAAACACATGTAGAACTATTTCAACAAAAAAATGACTAGATTTGTAACTCCTACACTATATAATGCAAAAGGCAATTGTAACAATACACCATGCCTCCTCTGAACTGCTTGTATTTCTATTCTGTTTGGGTTATTTTTCACCATCATATTAGAATTATTAGTCAGAGTATAGTAGGGTATGTGTTAGTTTCAGGGCTTCAGTATTTCAAATAGAAAATTGAAAAATGAATCGAATGTGTATGTAAATATGTGCTACACAAAAATCTTCCCACTCACATTCAGAACAATGCCTTGATATTACCTTGGACCAAGTAAGACACAATTAGAGTAGAAAAGTGTGAAAATCTGTGAATACATATCTGGAATGGAATATGCTCGGGAGTTCACAACCTTGGTGGTGGTAGAGGAGTTTCCAAAAGTAAAGAACAGTGTAAACACTCCACAAACATGGAGCTCTGCTGGCCTAAGACTTCTTGGAAAACTGCCTCTGAGGTTGGGCACTTGAAATATATGTTGTTGTCATGAGCTTTAACTTCCTTTGTAGTGAGACCATCAAAATGGGTCTGCATCTATGTGACCTGGAAGACATGGTTTCTTATATTCCAATGACCATGAGGCAGCAGTGCTGAATTCTCTCTTTGTATGTAAACTGTGGCCACTGGAGGCTAAGTGTCTCCTCGTGTGGACTGTGAAGACATTTGGTCATCCTCCACTTTTCGTGGTGTTTCTTGCTGCTGCACTGGGAATTTGGTATTTGCTTCACCAAATACAAGGAGTTCTACTAGGATACAGTGCTGAAGGGAGTTCTGTCACGTGTGGTGGGTCAGGGTCTGCAGGAGAATGCACCAACCAGGCTTCTATCCCACACAGCTTGCCCCAATAACCATAGTAAATTGATTCTGAACATTGCCCTGAAACCTCTCCATATAAAAAATGCCTTTACATATAAGTGTCTGATTTCTGCACTATGTCAGTCATAATCCATTTGGAAGCCAATGGCCGATCCACATGGCCCCACCATGGTGTTTTATCACACACCTGCCCACCACTGCTCTAGGCCCACTAATCAGCAGGATACAAATTACTGGCATCTCTGTTCTACACCATTTTCATAAAACCCAGTAAAACAAGGCATTCTCTGGTATACATATGATCAACCACAGGACTTCCAAAGATTCTCCAGTGCCACCTGGTCATGGAAATTTCAAAAATTTCATGGTATTTATCTAGCCATTTTTCAAAGATTAAGTTGGAGGCACTGTGGGTTTCAAATCATTCAGGAACCATTAAGTGTTGAGAAAGCTCATTTCAATGAAAGCTCTGGAGAACACTCACAGGCAAGGCTTCTCAAAGAGTTGCCAAAAGGTCACATGAAGACAGGCAAATTGAGGCCTACAATGTGAGGTCCATGTGTGTTTTGACTCTCAACTATACCTGCCAATCTTTCAGAATAAAATCATGTGATATCCTGGCTGAGGTTCCCATTGTTTTGTGGAAAGACACCCTGGGCCTAGATCTCAGTTTCCATGGGTGAGTCTCATGCATGGCCTTCTAAAATCCCAACACAATTCATGGCAATACTTCTCTGAGTTCAATTCCATAACTCAGTCTCTAAGGGGAATCACGCCAGAGTTCAAGCCCAGGTGGAACCAGTCATTCCTTCCAACCACCACAAAAATGACCACAATTAAAATCAAAACACTCCCACAGGGCCCTCATCTTCTTCCATATAGACACTCATCATAACCTCTGGCTGGAGATTTCTATGAGGGGCACAGCCTAAGAAAGCGTCCAAAATAAGCTCACTTGCCCCTCATTTGCCTAAAATCATGGTGGCCTGGACACTCCTCCTGTGAACCTGGAGTGATCAAATATTCCTGCTGTTAAAGTGTTCCGCTTCTCCAATTTGAGGCCTACTGGCTGTGAGGTATAGATTCTTTATGTGATTTGGAGTCATGAGAAAACCCAAGCACAAATGGGCAAGCCTCTGCAGGGATTTGAAGAACTCATTTAATCCAAAGAATCCCTATTCTCAGTTAATGGAGGTCAGGAACCTAAAACAAGAAGGCAAAAAAATTCATCCACAATGACTTCTCTTTTGGCCATTTCGGTTTGGGAAGCACATGGGATTTTTCTTTAGATCCATTGGGTGCTGAGAATCTAAGTCACAGCCTCACACAAGGACCAGAGACTGATTCAGACACATCCCATTCCAAAGCAATTAAGCAAAGAGCCACAGGTGAAGCCCATTCATTTCCATATGAAAACAGTTTTCTTCAGGCTTCACAAAGGGTTGGCATGAGGCAAAGACCTTCCTGACATTCAGGGTAATTGAAACACAAGTAAGCAAATGGCCCAAGAAGGGTTTCTTCACTGAAACATTACTGGTCACACTGATATCTGAGTTTTCTGAGATGCTCTCAATCTCTTCAGCTATCCAGTACATGGCCATGTCACAGAGCCTTGTGGTGTTACATATCTGGGACACAAAACCATGAGCGTATTCTGTAGAGTGGCCAGAATTCACGAAGAAAACAGTAACTTAAGAAGACAGTAGGTGTTGCCCATCCATAAGGCAAAGTGAAGTCCATTAATCTATTGGGCAGTATTAATGTGGGGAAGCTTTCTACTAGAGAAAACAAATCCATTGATGCATTCTCTTTTCTAATGTCTACAACCACGGATACAGTGGGATACACAGACATAGAAACCCTCACAATGTCAAAGGACTTACTAGAAACAGTCCACTCCACACCAGAAAAAACGCCTTTCCTACCTATTCTCAGAACATGAGAAAAAAACCACAAACTCACACCCACAACGGCAAAGCCACCTCCTTCCCCCAAGTAGGTCTGTGACTATCCAGAGTGTCTTCTGACTGGTGGGCCATATTATGTTCCCCCGAAATGGCCTGTCCTCTCTCAGATCTGGTCTCCTTGGCCAACTATGTGAAGTTGTCAGGAGACAGTGGTGAGCCACTACCTGCTTTCTCAGGGAAGGTGCCTCTTCAGAGCTCTGCTGGCAATTGGCCATCCTCACATCAGTAGGTACCAAGAAAGACTGACTCTGTCCTTGGAAAAAGCAAACAAGTTAGCCCAATGGGACTAGGACTGGGACTGGCTCTGGGTGCCTGGCTTCCTGGATCCCAAGTTCAGAGAATTCAATCACCAAGGAAGTGAGGAGAGGTCACTTCCTTCAGGAACTGAATGAGGTCACTGCCTTGAAAACCACTTTGTCCTAACAGTTGCTTCCAAGCGTCCCATGAGATGGAGGCTGCTCCAACATCCTCTGACACATTCAGAAGTTAGAATGGAATATCAACCTTAGGCACCCAGGTACAGCTCTCCACACAGGCCTGGTTTCTTCCAACTTCTTTACAATAAGAAAACAGAGGCTGACTTAGACCCATCAATTCATCTTGACCAGGTTGTTTGCCATGGAAGATTTCTATTGCTCTCTCAGGTCCAACATAGCTGCATAAATCTTCTCCAAGGATCATTTCTCCATGGATCTTTGAGGTTCTCAGAAGGTGGAAGATCACCTACATTCCTATATTGTAAGACCAACTCTGTCCCTGCTCTTCTGTAAGTTATATTGATGGAACAGTGTATGTTTAGGGTTAATAACATGTTTGATTTGGGTTAGGAATCATTTTGCAGGATGAATAATGGTATTGGCAACCTTCGATATTTACAAGAGTATATAGGTGAAATATAAGTATGAAAGCAGAAAATTACTAAAGATTTGAAGCCCAGAAGGGAATTGGACCCTTAAGTGGTATACTTAGCTTTGAGTTATGTGCTGCACAGTTGTTTGAGATAAATCAATATACAATGGCATAGGACCTTGTACCTTGGATGATTGAATGTTGAAGAGAACATCCAGTCAAAAAGCGATATTCAGTACGATGAGGAAGGTAGTCGTTAGGTTTAGAATGAAGAGTGAGTATAGGATTTGGACGAAAAGTTCTTTAGCAATAGGGTTTCGGTTAGAGAGTGAGTGTTAATGTCAGCACATGTGAAGAGTCAGTCACAATGATGAACTGGGGAAAATATGAGGGAAAGCAGATATCAATAAAGACATTAGGAAATCAAGCAAAGTACAAAGTGAGTGATAGGATTAGACATTTTCAACAGGCTTGAGGTTGAATATATAATCTTAGGAAGAAACAAATATGTAGTCACCAATAGGATTGACATTTGTGAGCATTAGGCAACATGGACATAGATGTTTTTAGTAATCCATGCTCACTTTCCATTTAGGCTTTGGTACAATTGAAAGTGTGACCTTTGCTTTTTGTGTCCAGAATATTTCTGTGATAAAATGTATATGTATATCACGTGACATGAGTATTTCTTCCACCATTTCCAGGAGCAATATTTTGAAGACATATAAATTTGTATTGGGGTACAAATAGGTATACCCTCTGTCTATGAATATAGCAATAACGCATGAATAGACCATACTGGGAATAAATAATATAACTGGATCCACTTTAAATAATGGATTGAATGGATATCTGAAAATATATAAGAAATGTTATAAAGATGCACAATCAATCATTCCAACCAGTTATATATCTAATGGTCATCTTAGGGTTATGTTTTATCATGAAGGATGTGTGAGTTTTGCTTAAAAATTGATCATGGAAATTGAAAATAACATATTTGAAAAAAGTCTCATGAAAAGACCAGTCAAGAAACATAGGGAAATACATGTGTTCTGGAGCAAGAAGTGATTGAAAGTGAAACAAATGCCTATAAATTTGCTAAGTAGTGGATGAAATATATATCCTATGATGTGCATAAACTGAAGAAATAGTAATGTACCAGTGTTGAATAATAATTAATGTCAAAATACACATCATGTCCCATAGGAATCTACTAGCATTGATGTTAAACTAGGTCAGTTAATGTAGAAATACTAGGATTTGTTTGCACCTTTCACTGAAGTTAGTTTTCAGTACTAGGAAACAAATATGTATTTCAGGTGGATGAATATTTCTGAGAATAATCTTGTGAAAAGTTGATTATTAATCCACATACATGAACATGAATGAATTTAGGGAGTGTATATAAGACACATATATTTAATATTTTGAAAAATCTGGAGATTTATTTTGTATATATATATATATATATATATATATATATATATATATACACACACACACACAAACACACACACAAACAAAGACATTCAAAAGTAGAATTATTTATGCCAATCGAATTTCACCATGAAATATATATCATCCACAGATCCAAAAATATTCATTTTACTGAACATGGATTTATGTATAATGTTATTCAACTAGGAAGCTCACCATTAGCTTGAATTTTCAGTTCCAACAGCATTTAGGTGGAGTAATCTCTTCTCACAATTTGTATCTGCAATGTCAGGCACCTCACAAAAATGTACGTGTGATATCAGGTAGGATTCTATATGTGTATATAAAAATTAATGTGCTGAATAGGTTACAGCAAAAGGGAGATAGGAATTCACATATTTGTTAACTTTAATACACATATAAAACTATTTCAATTAAAAAATGACTAGATTTATAACACCTACCTTTTATCTTGCAAAAGGCAAGTCCAATATACACCATGCCTCCTCTGAACTGCTTGTATTTCAATTCCGTTTGGGTTATTTTTCTCCATCATATTAGTATTTGTAGTTAGCGTCTAGAAGGGTATGGGTTATTGTCAGGAATTCAGTATTTCAATTGGAAAATTGGAAAGTGAATCCAATGTGTATGCAATTATGTGCAGCACAATATTCTTCCCACTCTCATCCAGAACAATGGCTTGACATTAACTTCGCCCCAAGTAAGACGCAATTAGAGAAGAAGAGTTAGAAATTCTGTGAATACATATCTGGAATGGAAAATGCTCAGGAGTTCACAACCTTGGGGGTGGTAGAGGATTTTCCAAAAGTAGGGGACAGGGTTGATCACCCAACATGATCTTTCATTAAAATTGTGAGCCATCTTGCCACAAAGCCATGAAAAGATAATTTTTGCTTTACTATAAATTACTGCAAATTCTGAACCTGCTTAGAATGCCTGACCATGTTTTGAACTCACCCATGCCTGGCTCTCTGACCAGATAACAGCCCTCTCTGAAACTTTAATGACACCTCATAAATATTCGCCTTCCCTGGCCAGACAATGACCCTCTCTGAGGCTCTAATGGTCCTCATAATTTCTGATGCTGGGGCCAGAAAATCAAATGTAAACTACAATTAGTGTGATGCTTGTCAAAGTTCCGTTTTCTGTAACCCCCCTTTTGTGTAACTTTCTGGGCTATAAAGCTGGGCTGTAGGAAAGGTGGGGTTGCTGTCTTGTTCCCGCCATTTTGAGAGGGAGAGGCAGCCTGGCTGGTTGAAATATTAAGCTTGCCTTAATTTGATTTTAATTGGAGTCAGTGGTCTTTTCTTGTGTCCTGGACTAACATTTTGGAGTTCCCCAGCAACATGACCCGACCAGATCACAAAGCCAGACTGCTGGAAATTCTGAAGCTGGCCTATCCTCCAGGACTCCAGGCTGGAGAGACAAGTTCCAAGGCCTTGGAATGAGCCTTCAGTCCGTGGATCACTGCAGTGAACCATCGCACTAAAACTATTATCAAGCACCTGGTGGAGGAGGCCTTCATAGGTAAGAGGCGCCTTTATAACATCTGATATCCGGTTAAGGGAGTACTCTTCTGATGACAGAGAGGTGGCCTGGGAAGGCTCACATATACTCCTGTCCGGGACAGTAATAGGAATCCTTCTTTCCTCTGTTCTTTTCTGTAGGGAATACCTCTGAAAGTGTAGAGAGGTGCCGACTGGCACGCAGGAGCTCCTACCCCGGAGCTTTAGCAAGACGCTGCATTGCTCCTCTGGTTTTCTGTTTATTCGCCGAGTTTCTGTTTTTTTGTGTTTTGTTCTGTGTTCTAAATGTTTTTATTTGTTTGTTTTTGTGCGTTTTGTTGTGTGATTTCTGTGGTAAAAACTTAAGGATATTGGACGTGAAAATGGGTAATAAAGCATGTAAGCCTGTCACCCCTTTGGACTGTGTTTTAAAGAAATGTGATGCACTATACCCCCCTTTGTTAAGCAGGATGAGAGAAGCCCCTAGCTGGCTGTCTGGAGCACACCCACTGCAGAGGGCAATGCCTGCTGGAGACCTAATAACTGAGTATCTCCCAGGTTAACAAGTGAAGCTCCTTTAAAACCCCTTGTCCCTCCAGATCAAGAGAGTCACAACTTTGGACAGAGTCCCCTGTTTTTATCCTTTGTTAGCAAAGCAGTAAACCTCCCTTTTACTTTTTCTCAAACCCTGTCCTTATATTAAATTGGTATTAATTGGCTTCAAGGTCCAGAACCGAAATTTAAGTTACGAATTTTGATACCACCCCGACCCCGGAGTTTTTGAGAGCTGACTACTGAAATGTTAGGAGATTCAGCGTGCTTGGGGTGGAACCAAACCAGAGGAGCTAATCCTGTAAGTAAAAGACGGGACTGAGGGACTCCCAGCAGCTGCCGAAGTCCTGTTGCTTCAGTAAATTCCCTCCTTCCTTCCCTGCACTGTAAGTATTATGCCACCTCTGTTTTCTTAAAAAAGAGAAAAAGAAAAAGGAGACACTAAATGCAGTAAAGTCACCATGGAGACCTTTGATATTACATTTCAGGTTGCCCCTCTGTGAAAACATCTGATGCCCTTGTGGGGACATCTATCATGCCACTGGTGTAGGAGATTTTTCTCTTATCTGCTGTTTTAAAGGCTTCTGTCCTGTCAGCCATAGTCTGGAGCTCCTTTCTGTCTGTCTTTTGTCTTTGTTTCTGGCCATTTAAGACATGTGCAATAATGTGTTGATATTATAAATTGTTTCTTGGGAATGATCTTAGCTGAATGTGTGTCTAAATGATGATGTTTTATTGTAACAATATGGTATCTGGATGGGTTTTTGTAGCATTGCTCAATCTTGCAGTTAAAAGTCGGGTTTAGGTAATTTTTTAGTTTATGATTTCAGATAATTCATGCCAGAGAACTTAAATACTTAAAATGGAAAACTAAAGAATTCTACTTCCAAGTTGGCAAGTAACTTCCCAATCATTTAGTCTTTTTTTTCACCAATTTTTAATTGGGTAGCCTGGGAAAATGTCACAGTGTGTCAGTGCATTAATTTGGACAAGGATAGTAAATCATAGTATGGTATCTGTTGACAAAACAAGATGTTAAGGTATAAAATTTTGAATTGTATCTTAAAATTGTATCATAATTTTCAACATCGTCACCTGAAAATTATGGTTAAAGTGCCTTAGGCCTGAGGAGTCCGCTCAGAATAGCAGTTTTGTCCAGCTCCTTCCAGAACTCAGCCAGGACTTATGTTGAAATGTAAATGAAAGAAGCCTGCAAGCTCAGTAGGAGACTGATCTGATGTCTAAGTGGGAAAAAAAAAGGTAAATCGTATGGTATTTACTAATTACTGGCCAGTCATTTTTTCTAGGACTCTCATTTTTTTCCTTAGATTCTGTATTTTTTTTAAGCTCATTATTTTGATCCTAGAGAACTAGGTTAATATTTTTCTCATCAGTTCTATCTTTGACCAACAGTGGAGTTCTGAAACATTACAATGGAGATTTCACCTGTGAAAAGCTACAAGGCCTTACTATTATTATTTGTGCACACTTTTGTTATGTGTTGTATGTCCATATATCTATATGTTCGTATATCATATATATGATATACAAATTAACATATATAAGGAGCGATCATTAAAAAAAGCACTCATAAAAACAAATTTTAAAAAGTGGATTCGAAGATCTTTAATTCACGTGAGTTAAATGGTTCACTTTAAATTTGGATAAACAAATAACAATAAATGTCTTTAAATTTAAGCTTACAAGTTTTTCTAGCTGCTCAAAAATCTAATAAAATATTAATGTCTATAAAAAGTCTAATATGCCTTGGTTCTAGGACTTTTCCTTTAACAAAAAAATGGTTTACACTGTTCAATACATTTCTCTAATATTTTGATAAATAAGTGAAGTAAATTTGATATGGGATTACTCATTCATGAGTACTTTAATTAGATATCTGATTGATTTAGTAAGGTCTGTATAAGTTTGTTCTAAAGTCTGTATAAGATTGTAAAAATCAGTCATGTGATAAAGCGACACAAATTTCTGAAAACAAAAGTTTACCCATAACATTGTGTTTATTTTTATTTTTCTAGAGCAAGCAACCATAAAAATTAAACAACTGATTAAATAAGAACTGTTATTTTAGAGCACTGTACTGGAATTTCTTTAAAAGCTAAATTTGGTTAATGTAAAAACATCAATGTCATTGTGATGCTATTAATGTGCTCATATCTTCCAGGTATACAAGTCTGTAAGGTAGAAACTTTAAAAGAGCATTACATCAAGCTGGTGTTCTGAAGTTGTATGGTAAAAAAATATATATATATTGGGGATTTATTTACTTATTATCAATAAGATATGTAAAGTTTTATGTTACTTTTTACATTGGGGAAAAATTTAAATATATTTTTTAAGTTAATGAGCGCCTAATCTATGTAAAGGTTAAAAACTTTCAGCCTTTCTTTAATTCATGTTTTAAATGTGATATCATATTGTGTTAGCTAATGTTCATGTGACCTCAAACAATTTATGTAAACTGTGTAAGATGATATTTAAAAAAAAAAAAAAGATCAGCTTTAGAACTAAAAGACTTAAGATTTATATAGAGCCCTGCCTTACCTGAGATAAGGCTCTGTGTCTCATCTTACAACATGTGAGAATAACTACGAAAGCAGTAGGTCAGATGTTATTTAATTTAAAGTTACGTTCAGAAGTTTTTTTTTTTCTGTAAAGGTTACTAGGATCTCAAAAAGGGGATATAATTTATAACTCAGCCAAAAATTCAGGGTAGCTATTACACGAACTAAGTATTTTTACTCTTGTTAATTTTATTTTGTAATTTCCTTATAAGTTAACTAAAGATTCCCTGTTAGTGTTTTACAAAAGAGTTGCTTTTGAACACAACATTGGTTAATTTAAGATAATAAGGCATCACCTACAAGACAGAAAAATACAGATCCCAAATAATAAAAAGATAAATAATTTTAAATTATAGACATTAAAGCACAGTACTCTTAATATAAGGCTGTTAAAATTTATTTGCTGGATGTTTAAGATTAGGATTTAAAATTTAATTTAAATGAAAAGGGACAATAAAACAAATTTTGGCTCTTGCCCTCTGAGTCAGTTTGTATCCAGGGAACAGGAGACTTCTCTAAAGAACTTTGCAACTCTCAGTCACATAAACTCCTGATCAGGAAGATTAATGAGGCCACTGGAGAACAGAAAGCCAATCAGTGCATTTTCTTCGAAGAAGAGAGTCATCAGAGAAGGGAGATATTCCTGATGCTTCTGAGAGAAGCCACATGGTCAAGCAAGACCTGGAATCACCTAGCGCAAATGGCACTAGCAGAACTGAGAAGCTGCTCTCAAGTTTCCCCAGAAATGACTCCCATAAAATCTCAGCTGACTGTTAACAATAGATAGAAACAAAAGTCAGTTTTACTGCTTCATCTTAAACTCTTAGCAAAGACAGATAAACCCAAAATACAGCCATTCCTGGGCATTTTAAATAATAATAGTTATAATAATATTTTAACGTATACACTTTATGGTAGCCTCCCAAAATAAGTAAGACTGGAGGCTACAAAGAAGGATTCTCAGAGAGGAATGCCTGATGAGAATAAAAAGAGACTATCAAGAGGAGCTACCAGAGGCAGAAGTTTTTTGTTTAAGGCCTACAGATATTCCTAACCTACACAGGTAGGCTTGGTGTTTGCTAGTATGATTTTCCAGCCCTGACTAACAGAATTAAAGGTTTCTCTATTACACACAGAGGTCATACTAGTAAAAGGAATTTGCAAGATCAGATGACATTAAATTATTAAACTGTATCTTATGGGGTGGGACAACTGTGACACTAAAAGTTAAATATTAAGTTGAAAGTCCTGATAACTGGGGATATTGAAGACAGATGAGGGGACATCTATACAGTGACTTGTTTCAGCTGCTGCAACATTTATTCAGTACTCATGGTTTTTGTTTCTCTCATAGAAGAACCCATCCCCAGATGACTTTACAAACTGTTCTACCACAACCAGACTTCAAACCGAACTGACTTCTAAAAGGCAACTCATGTCCCTCATGCTGTGCCCCCTCATGTCACCCTCTCTCAGCTCAGAAGAAGCCAAAATGAGTGACGCCACTCTTCTTACAACAATGGAGCCAAAAATAAATAGACTTTCATTTTAAGTAATTAATTAAGTCAGGTAAAATCAGGGAGACTGGTTTTGTGTGAGTTCAAAAAATATGGAGACTGTTACGTGAGGTATTAAAATTCCCTCAGTGCTCTTCCCCTACCCTATCAAAGATTTGAAAGGGACACATTAGAAAAGGGGGGAATGATAGAACCAACCTGATCTTTTATTAAAATTGGGATCCATCTTGCCACAAAGCCATGAAAAGAAAATTTTGGCTTAACTATAAATTACACCAAATTCTGAACCTGCTTGCAATGCCTGCCCGTGGCCTTGAACTCACCCATGCCTGGCTCTTTGACCAGGAACAGCCCTCTATGAAACTTTATTGACACCTCATAAACACTGGCCTTCCCTGGCCAGACAATGACCCTCTCTGAGGCTCTAATGGTCTTCATAAATTCTGATGTTGGGGCCAGCAAATATATATATATAAAAAAACTACGATTAGTTTGATGCTTGTCAAAGTTCTGATATTTTAACCCCCCTGTAGTGTAAAATTCTGGGTTATAAACCTGGGCTGTAGGAAATTTGGGTGGCTGTCTTGTTTCCACTGTTTTGGGAGGGAGAGGCCACCTGGGCAGTGGAAAATATAAGCTTGCTTTAACTTGATTTTAATTGGAGTCAGTGGTCTTTTCTTGCATCCTGGTCTAATAGGTAAATGCTATCAAACATGGAGCTCTGCCAGCCTGAAGACTTCCTTAGAAACTGCCTCTGACGATGGGCACTTGACATATATGTTGTTGTCAGGAGCTTTAGCTTTCTTTCTAATGAGACCATCAAAGCTGGATCTGCATCTATGTGACCTGGAGGACATGGTTTCTTGTTTTTCAAAGGACATGAGGCAGCAGTGCTGAATTCACTCTTTGTAGGTAAACTGTTGCCACTGAAGGCTAAGTGACTCCCCGTGTGGACTGTGAAGCAATTTGGTCATCCTCCACTTTTCATGGTGTTTCTTGCTGCTGCACTGGGAATTTGTTATTTGCTTCACAAAATACAACGAATTCAGCTGGGACACAGTGCTGGAGGGAGTTCTTTCACATGAGATGGGTCAGGGTCTGCAGGAGAATGCATCAACCAGGCTTCTATCCCACATAGCTTGTCCCCTTGACCATTGCACCTGATTCTGAACATAGTCCTGAAACATCTCCATATAACAAGATGCCTTATATGGAGAGTTATCAGACATATAAGTGATTCCTGGCTGCACAATGTCAGCCACAAGCCATTTGGAAGTAAATGGCAGATACACATGGCCCGACCACAGATGTTTTATCACACACCTGCACACCACAGCTCTGGGCCCACTACTCAGCAGGCTCCAACATACTGGTATCTCTGTTCTACATCATTTTCATGAAACCTAGTCAATCAAGGCACTGTCTGGTACACACTTCATCAGCAAGAGGACATTGAAAGGTTCTCCAGTGCCACCTGGTCATGAAAATTTCAAAAATTTCATGGTATTTATCTAGCCATTTTTCAAGGATGAAGTTGGAGAAATTGTGGGTTTCAATTCATTCAGGAACCATTAATTTTTGAGGAAGCACATTTCAAGGAAACTCTGGAGAATTCTCAGAGGCAAGGCTTCCCAAAGAGTGGCCAAAAAGACACATGAAGCCAGGCCCATTGAGGTCTACAATGTGAGGCCCACGTGTGTTTTGACTGTCAACGATGGCTGCCAAGTCTTTCAGTATAAAACAATGTGATGCCCTGGCAGAGATTGACAATGCTCTGTGGAAAGCCACCCTGGGCATTGATCTCAGTTTCCAAAGGCAACTCTCATGCGTGGTCTCCTAAAATCCCAACACAATTCATGGCAATACTTCTCTGAGGTCAGTTCCTGAACTCAATCTGTAAGGGGAATCACACCAGAGTTCAAGCCCAGGTGGACCTAGGCATCTCTTCCAACCACCAAACAAATGACCACAATTAAAACCAAAACTCTCCCAAATGGCCCTCATCTTCTTCCATATAGACACTCTTCATAACCTCTGGCTGGAGGTTTCCATGAGGGGCACAGCCCAAGACAGTTTTCCAAATGAACTCCCTTGCCCCTCATTTGCCTAAAGTCAGGGTGGCCTGGACACCCTTCCTGTGAGCCAATAGTGATCAAATAGTCCTGCTCTTAATACTGCTCTGCTTCTCTAATTTGAGGCCTACTGACTGTCTGGTATATATTCTTTATGTGAATTGGTGTCATGAGAAAACACAAGCCCTTATGTGCTAGCCTCTGTAGGGCTTTGAAGAACTGATTTGACACAAAGGATCCCTATTCTCACGTGATGGAGGTCAGGAAGCTTACAGAGGAAGGCGAGAGACTTCATCCACAATGACTGCTCTTTTGGCCATTTTCGTTTTGCATGCACACTTGGAAACTTTCTTTAGATCTATCAGGTGCTGAGAATCTAAGCCACTGCCTCACACAGGGCAAAGAGGCTGATTCAGCCACATCTCTTTCCAAAGCAATTAAGCAAAGAGCCACAGGTGATGCCCATTCACTTCCATTTGAAAACTCTTTTTTTCTGGCTTCACAAAGGGGTTTCCTGAGGCAAAGATCTTCCTGACATTTAGGAAAACAGAACAATAGGTAAGCAAAAGGCCCAGTGCAGTGTTTTTCCACTGAGACTTTAATGGTCACACTGATATGTGAGTTTTCTGAGATGCTTCTATTCTCTTCAGCTATCCAGTACATGGCCATGTCACAGAGCTTGGAGGTGGTACATATCTTGGAAACCAAACCATGAGGCTATTCTGGAGAGTGGCCAGTATTCAGGAAGAAAACAAGAACTTAGGAAGATAGTAGGTGTTGTTCATCCATAAGGCAAGCCTCTCTCCATTCTTAAATTGTGCAGTATGAATGTTGGGAAGCTTTCTACTAGACAGGACACAACCATTGATGCATTCGCTTTTCAAATGTCTACAACCACAGATACAGTGGAATGCACAGACAGAAACACTCGCGTTGTCAAACGACTTTCTAGAAACATTCCAGTCCAAACAAACAAACAGTCTTTCCTACCTATTCTCAGAAAAGAGACAAAACCACAAACTCACACCAACACCCACAACGGCACCTCCTTCCCCCAAGTATGTTGGTGAATATATTGAGTGTCCTCTGACTGGTGGTCCATACTATGTTCCCCCAAAATGGCCTGTTCTGTCTCAGATCTGGTCTCCTTCGCCAACTCTGTGAAGTTGTCAGGAGCCATGGTTGAGCCACTACCTGCTTTCTCAGAAAAGGCTCCTCTTCAGAGGTCTCCTGGCATTTGGCCATTATCACTTCAGTAGGTACCAACAAAGACTGACTCTGTCCTTGGTAAATCCAAACAATTGAGACCACTGGGACTGGGACTGGGACTTACTCTGGGTGCCTGGCTTCCTGGATCCCAAGTTCAGAGTGTTCCATCACCAAGGAAGTGTGTACTGATATTTGCTTCTAAGGGTCCCAGGAGATGGAGACTGCCCCTACTTTCTGTGACAGTTTCACAAGTTAGAATGGTATATCAACAATAGGCACCCGGGAACAGCTCTTCTCACAGGCCTGGTTTGGTCCATCTTCTCTATATTAAGAAGAGAAAGGCTGATTCAGATACATCTCTTCATCCTGACCCGGTTGTTTAACATTGAAAATGACTTTTGCTCTCTCAGGTCCTTCATAGCTGCCTTCTTCTCCATGTATCATTTCTGCATGGACCTTTGAGGTTCTCATCAGGTGGAAGATACCCTACAATTCAGTATTGGAAGACCAACTCTCTCCCTGATCTTCTGTAAAGTTAGATTGAGGGAACAGTGTATGGTTAGGGTTAACAACATGTTCGATTGGGTTAGGAATAATTCTGCAGGATGAATAATGGTTATGGGAACATGTGATATTTACAAAATATACAGTTGAAATATAGGTATGAAAACAGAAATCTAGGTAAGATTTGATGCCCAGAAGGGCATTGGGCCCTTGATTGGGATACTTAGCTTTGAATTAATTTTTGCACAGATGTCTCAGATAAATCAATATACAATGGTATAGGATATTGTACCTTGGATGATTGAATGTCGAAGAGAACATGCAGTCAAAAAGGGATAGTCGGTAGGATTAGAAAGATAGACGGTAGTTTTAGAAAGATGAGTGAGTATAGGATTTGGACAAAATGGTCTTTAGCAATAGGGTTTCATGTAGAGAGTGAATGTAAATGTCAGCACATGTTAGGAGGCAGTCTCAATGATGAACTGGGGAAAATATATATCAATAGAGACATTAGGAAATCAGGCAAAGTATAAGGTGAGTAATAGCATTAGACATTTTCAACAGGTTTGAGGTTGAATATATAATCTTAGGAAGAAACAAATATGTAGTCACCAATAGGATCCACATTTGAGAGCAATAGGCAAACTGGACATGGATGATTTTAGTAATCCAAGTTCAATTTCCATTTAGGCTTTAGTACAATTATAACTGTGACATTTGCTTTTTGTTTCCAGAATATTACTGTGATAAAATGTATATGTAGATCAGGTGACATGAGTATTTCTTTCACCATTTCTAGGAACAGTATTTTGAAGACGTGTAAATTAGTATTTTGAATACAAATAGGTGTACACTGTGTCTATGAATATAGAAATAATGCATGAATAGACCATACTGTGAATAAATAATATAACTGGTTCCAACTTAAATAATGGTTCAAATTGATATCTGAAAATATACAGGAAACCTTATATTGATATATATACATTCATTCAAACCAGTTATACATCTAATGGTAATATTAGGGTTATGGTTTATCATGAAGAATGTGTGAGTTTTGCTTCAAAAGTAATTGTGGAAATCGAAAATAATGTGTTTGGAAAGAAGTCTCATGAAAAGACCAGTCATGTAACCTGGAGGAATACATGTGTTCTGAAGCAGGAAGTGATTGAAAGTGAAACAAAAGCCTTTAAATTTGTGAACTTGTGGATGAAATATATATCTTATGATGTGCATAAACTGAGGAAATAATAATGTACAAGTGTTGAAAAAAAATGAATGTCAAAATACACATCATGTCCTATAGAAATCTACTTGCATTTATATTAACCTGCGTCAATTAGTGTAAAAATATTAGGATATGTATGCACAATTCACTTAACTTAGTTTTCAGTACTAAGAAACAAATACGTATTTCAGGAGGATGAATATGTCTTAGAATAATCTTATGAAAAGTTGATTATAAATACGCACTTAAATATTAATGAATTTAGGGAGTACATAATAAGATACATTTATTTCATATTTTGAAAACTCTGGAGAGTGTATATATATATATATATATATATATATATATATATATATAAAAATACACACACAGAAATTAAAAAGTATTAATATACAAGCCAAATGAAATTCACCATGAAATATATATCATCCACAGATCTAAAAATATTCATTTTACTGAACATGAATTTATGTATAATGTTGTTCAGCTAGGATACTCACTCATAGGTTGAATTTTCAGTTTCAACAGTGTTTAACAGGAGTGATCTCTTCTCACAATTTGTATCTGCCAAGTGAGCCACCTCACAAGAATGTACGTGTGGTACCAGGTAGGATTCTATATGTGCATATAAAAATATATGTGCTGAATAGGCTACAGAGAAATGGAGACATGAATTCACATATTTGTTAACTTTAAAAACACATGGAGAAGTGTTTCAACAAAAATGACTAGATTTAAAACTCCTACCATATATAATGCAAAAGGAACGTCCAAATGTTAACCTTGCATCCTCTGAACAACTTGTATTTCAATTTGGTTTGGTCTATTTTTATCCATCATAATAGGATTTGTAGTCAGAGTCTAGTAGGGAGTGGGTTACTATGAGGGATTCAGTATTTTGAATGAATAATTGGAAAATGAATCCAATGTGTATGCAAATATGTGCTACAAAAAAATCTTCCCACTCTCATCCAGAACAATGCCTTGACATTACCTTAGCCCCAAGTAAGATACAATTAGAGGAGAAGAGTTAGAAAATCTAGGAATACATATCTGGAATGGAAAATGCTCTGGAGTTCACAACACTGGAGGTGGTAGAGGAGTTTCCAAAAGTAATGGAGACTGTAAAAACTCCACAAACATGGAAGTGTGCAGGCCTCAAGACATCTGCGAAACTGTCTTTGAGGTTGTACACTTGAAATATATGTGGTTTCCAGGAGCTTTAGCTTCCTTGTTAGTGAGACCATCAAAGCTGTGTATGCATCTGTTACATGGAGGACATGGTTTCTTATTTTCCAATGAACATGAGGTAGCAGTGCTGAATTCTCTCTTTGTGGGTTTACTGTGGCCACTGGGGTCTAAGAATCTTTCCGTGTAGACTGTGAAGCCATTTGGTCATTCTCCAATTTTGTTGTGTTTCTTGTTGCTGCACTGGGAGTTTGGTATTTGCTTCACAAAATACAAGGAGTTCCACTGGGACACAGTGCTGGAGGGAGTTCTGTCACGTGTGGTGTGTAAGGGTCTGCAGGAGAATGCACCAACCAGGCTTCTACGCCACATTGCTTGCCCCCTTGACCGTAGCAACTTGATTCTGAACATTGCCCTGAAAACTCTCCATCTAACAAGATGGCTTAATATACAAAGGTATGCTGGCTGCACCATGTCAGTCACAAGCATTTGGAAGCCAAAGTAAGATCCACATGATCCCACCACAGATGTTTTATCACACAACTGCACACCACAGCTCTGGGCCCACTACTCAGCAGGCTCCACCATATTGGCAGCTCTGTTCTACACCATTTTCATGAAACCCAGTCAAGGAAGGCACTGTCTGGTACACTCTTGATCAGCAACAGGACATCCAAAGGTTCTCCAGTGCCACCTGGTCGTGGAAATTTCAAAAATTTCATGGTATTTATCTAGACATTTTTCAAGGATGAAGTTGGAGAAACTGTGGGTTTCAATTCATTCAGGAACCATTAAATTTTTAGGAAGCACATTTCAAGGAAAACTCTGGAGAATTTTCAGAGGCAAGTCTTCCCAAAGAGTGGCCAAAAGGCCACATGAAGCCAGGCCCATTGAGGTCTACAATGTGAGGTCCATGTGTGTTTTGACTGTCAACAATGGCTGCCAAGTCTTTCAGAATAAAATCATGTGATGTCCTGGCTGAGATTGACAGTGCTTGGTGAATAGCCACCCCAGGCTTAGATCTCAGTTTCCAATGGCGACTCTCATGCATGGCCGCCTAAAATCCCAACACAATTAATGGCAATACTTCTCTGAGGTCAGTTCCAGAACTCAGTCTTTAAGGGGAATCGCACCAGAATTCCAGCCCAGGTGGACCCAGGATTCTCTTCTAACCACCAACAATTGACCACAATTAAAACCAAAAAACTCCCACATGGCCCTCATCTTCTTCAACATAGACACTCTGAATAACCTCTAGCTAGAGGTTTCCATGACGGGCGCAGCCCAAGACAGTGTCCAAAATAAGCTCCCTTGCCCCTCATTTGCCTAAAGTCAGAGTGGACTAGACACCATTCCTGTGAACCAAGAGTGATCAAATAGCCCTTCTTTAATACTGGTCTGCTTCTCCAGTTTGAGGCCAACTGACTGGTATAGATTCTTTATGTGAATTGGTGTCCTGAGAAAACCCAAGCACCTATTGGCTAGCCTCTGCAGAGCTTTGAAGAACTGGTTTGATGCAACGGATCCCTATTCTCACTTGATGGAGGTCAGGAAGCTTACAGAGGAAGGCGAGAGACTTCATCCACAATGACTGCTCTTTTGGCCATTTTGGTTTTGGATGCACACTTGGAAACTTTCTTTAGATCCATCAGGTGCTGAGTATCTAAGCCACTGCCTCACAGAGGGCAAAGAGGCTGATTCAGCCACATCCATTTCCAAAGCAATTAAGCAAAGAGCCACAGGTGACGCCCATCATTTTCCATTTGAAAACTGATTTCTTCAGGTTTCACACAGGGGTGGCCTGAGGCAAACACGTTCCTGACATTCAGGACAACAGAACAATAGGTAAGCAAAAGTCCAAAGTAGTATTTCTCCACTGAGACTTTACTGGTCGCACTGATATCTGAGTTTTCTGAGATGCTCTCATTCCCTTCAGCTATCCAGTACATGATCATGTCACAGAGCTTGGAGGTGGTACATATCTTGGAAATAATACCATGAGGCTATTCTGGAGAGTGGTCAGTATTCAGGAAGAAAAGAGGAACTTAAGAAGATAATAGGTGTTGCCCATCCATAAGGCAAGCAGCTCTTTATTCTTTAATTTGGCAAGATGAATGCTGGGAAGCTTTCTACTAGACAGGACACAACCATTGATGAATTCTCTTTTCAAATGTCTACAAAAACGGATTCAGTGGGATACACAGGCATAGAAACACTCGCGTTGTCAAACGACTTTCTAGAAACATTCCAGTCTAAACAAACAAACCGCCTTTCCTACCTATTCTCAGAACATGAGACAAAACCACAAACTCACACAGACACCCACAACGGAATCTCCTTCCCCCAAGTATGTCTGTGAGTATCCTGAGTGTCCTCTGACTGGTGAGCCATACTATGTTCCACCAAAATGGCCTGTCCTATCTCAGACCTGGACTTCTTTGCCAACTCTGTGAAGTTGTCAGGAGCCATGGTTGAGCCACTACCTGCTTTCTCAGAAAAGGCCCCTCTTCAGAGCTCTCCTGGCATTTGGCCATTCTCACTTCAGTAGGTACTAAGAAAGACTGACTCTGTCCTTGGTAAATCCAAACAAATGAGACCACTGGGACTGGGACTGGGACTGGCTCTGGGTGCCTGGCTTCCTGGATCCCGAGTTCAGAGATTTCCATCACCAAGGAAGTGTGATAGGTCACTTCCTTCACGAACTGAATGAGGTCACTGGGTTGGCAACCACTTTTTCCTAACAGTTGCTTCCAAGGGTCCCATGAGATGGAGGCTGCCCATACTTCCTGTGACACTTTCACAAGATAGAATGGTATATCAACCATAGGCACCCGGGAACAGCTCTCCACACAGGCCTGGTTTGGTCGATTTAATCTACATTAAGAAGAGAGAGGCTTTCAGACACATCCCTTCATTTTGACCAGGTTGTTTTACATGGAAGTTGACTTTTGCTCTCTCAGGTCTTTCATAGGTGTCTACATCTTCTTCAGGGATCATTTCTGCATGGAACTTTGAGGTTCTCAGCAGGAGGAAGATCCCCTACATTCCTGTATTGTAAGACCAACAATATCCTTGTTCTTCTGTTAAGTTATATTGAGGAAATATTGCATGGTTAAGGGTAATAACAGGTTCGATTTGGTTTAGGAATCATTCTGCAGGATGAATTATGGTATTGGGAACCTGCGATATTTACAAGAATATACTGGTGAAATATAAGTATGAAAACAGAAATCTAGGTAATATTTGAAGTCCAGAAGGGCATTGGGTGGCCTGAACACCCTTCCTTTGAATCAGGAGTGATCAAATAGCCCTGCCGCTAATACTGCACTGCTTCTCCAATTTGAGGCTTACTGACTGTCAGGTATAGATTCTTTATGTGATTTGGAGACATGAGAAAACCCAAGCACCTATTGTCTCATGCCACAGCAAATGGTTTATTGGGGGTCCAGCATGCTGGGGCTCAAAGCTCACTTCAGAGGAGGAAAGAACAAAGAGCCCCGAGAACAACTTGAGAAGAGATTATATACAATCTTTAGAGAGTGCAGGGACTTTATATACATCATAGCCTCCTTTAGCAAATATCATATACTGTGGGAAAATCAAATAACAACTCTAAAACATGATTAGCACATTCATTGGCGGGAACAGTTCGGGCAGGGGGTGATTGGTCAGCCCTGAGAAGGGGTATACATTTAAACTGATTGATTGAAGCCCTGAGATGTATACGTGCTGAGATGCACGGTTTCTGGGAAGGGGTTGTTAAGTAACTAGGTGGTCAGGAAAGATTTCAACACATCTAATGGGCAGTTCCGGGAATTGTCTTCACTGACACAGGAATTTCAGGTTCTGAGCACAGCTTGTAAACTTTACAAAACCTGTTTCTTCACGTTTCAATTTTAATTTCTTTAATTCTTTCATTTCTCCTTTTTCTGCCTACTTTTAATTTTAAAAGTAATGAATCATAATTTTTGTGGGGTCTCACATTCTATTTCTGCCAGTGAAGTGTATTTCTGTCTGATTACCATGAGTTTTACCTGCCCAATCTGAGCCTGGAGAAAGGAAACTATGAGGTTAAGCAAACAAGGTCCCACAGTTATCAACACCATAAGCATGATCAGGGGTCCAGCTAAGGCTGATAGGAGTGTAGTTAACCAGGGGGACAAGGTAAACCATGACTCAAACCACACTTGTTGAATCTCCCTTTCTCTCTGGTGATCTTCAAGGCATTTTCTCAATTTACTCATGGATTATTTTACAACTCCAGTATGGTCAGCATAAAAACAGCATTTTTCTCTCAGTACAGCACAGAGGCCCCCCTCCCTTATTAAATGGAGGTCTAATCCTCACCTGTTCTGTAAAACAACTTTAGAGAGAGAGGTTAAGGATTCCTGCAAAACTGTGATGGAGGTCTCTAACGTCTTCAAGTCTTGATTTATTGCTGTTTCTAATCAGGCCATTTGTTGTGACCCATGGATCATATCAGCTGTTCCTGTACCCACTCCTGCAGCAGCTCCTAGCCCCAATAGGATGGCTAGAGTAAGGGACACTGGCTCCCGGCAAAATCGGGTTGTTTGTCCACCTAGTAGACCTTCAAAGGATTCTGCATCATGATAGAGCACCCTGGGGGGTATCTGCACCATTACACAATAATGTACAGAGCTGTCAAATACCTGGGCTGAAATGCAAGGAGTTCTGACTGTGTGGAGTTCAGTACCATAAAGGTTCCTTTAATTAGTTCCCAGGGGGAGGAGTCAGCTGTACTCTGGACTGGGGAAGTAGGCAAAGACGGAAACTGCGAAGTATGAGATGGTAGAGGGGTTTTGGTAGATCTAGGCATGGGAGGTTTAGGAGGCTTAATTCCTGACTTGAATGGATTGGGCCCTATTGCTGTGGGATTTTCTTCCTTTTTAAGCCGGATGGTGAACCAGAGACCAAAGTCATAACCAGGGCCATTAATATAGAATCACATTCCCCAAGTATTTCCCATAGGCCATGTTGTTCTGAGGTAGCCCCTTCCTTTGGAAGTGAAAGTTATATTGATGGGGTAACATAGACTATTTTTTCCACAGCAAGTTTTTGACACCACTTGGATAGCGGCACATTTATTGGGATCAATCCAGATGTCATTTCATCCTACCGAATCATACTGTGTGGGGAGTTTGGGTTTCACAATGTAGCTTCCGTGTGTTCACAACCCCAAGATCTACAATAAAAGTCACTGGGTCCTCCACAGGTTTGGGCCTGTTTGCGATTTCAGAAATCAGCTGGGCACACTTAATAAACAAGACTGGCTAGTTTACACCTGAGCTGGGGAGATGACATCAATAATTCATGGGGTAAGTTGGTCTATGTTGCCCTGGTTTGGGCTTTAGTGGGATCTGTGTGGGGTCCACTATGTCAGGGAGATCCCAGTCAGAGAGGCCTATGGCAAGCTGACAAATGTCCGGGTGGAGAGATGGCCACCAAGTCCATAAGGGGGCTGTATGTGAAATAGACCACACTACTTGCCCAGTAGGATTTGTAACTTGCCATTGTTGCTGAACAGGCTGATGGGGATTAGGACTGCTGGTGGTCAGGGGAAGAATCCATAGCCCTGCCCACACCACAGACATGCAACTTGAGAGGGTTACCAGTCTTTTCCAGTTTCCAGCCAGAGTATGGACAGGGCACAGGATTGAGATGGGAGGCATGGATCCAGGAAGTGATCCCATCCACTTTCACCACTGTAGGTGTTATAAGCAGCACCTGGTATGGTCCTTTCCAGCAGGGTTCCAGGGATGACACCCGATACTGTCTCATGTAGACGAAGTCTCCCACTTGATATCGATGTGGAGTTCCCTCGTCTCCAGGATGATAAGCAGTGGCCAACTGTTTCCACAGGTATCGCTGGGTGCTGGGTTTGTTCAAGGGCTTTAAGTCTGTCTAGCAAGGGTGTGTGAAAGGAATCATTAATCTCAGAGTTGGGGTTAGGTCCCTTAATGGAGGAGGGGCACCGTAGAGAATTTCATAAGGGGTGAGGTTACACAAAGGGGCGGAGGGGTATTTCTTGCACGAAAAAGTACATGAGGTAGGAGCATAGTCCAATTTTTTTTGCCGGTCTCCAAGATTAATTTCGTTAAGTCTCTTTGTTGGTTCTATTCATCTTTTCTACCTGTCCTGAGCTCTGGGGTCTATAAGCACAATATAACTTCCAATTAATCCCCAGGGTCCTGGAAAATCCCTGACTTACCTGGGCCACGGATGCCGGTCCGTTATCAGACCCTATTACCTTAGGCAGGCCGAACCTTGGAAAACTGTCTTCTAGGATCTTTTTGACCACCATCTGAGCTGTTTTTTTTTTTCATGGGGAAGGCTTCGACCCATCCTGAAAAAGTATCTACAAAGACTAGGAGATATTTAAGTCCATACCTTGCTGGCTTAATTTCAGAAAAGTCCACTTCCCAGAATTGTCCTGGTCTGGTTCCTCGTATGCGCTTCCCTGCAGGAATCTTGGATGGGAAAGTATTAACTAATTGGAAGACTTGAAAAGCTCTAGTCACCTGCTCAGCTATTTTTTTCCTCTTTGAGTCAGTCAATAATAAGTCCTTTCTTCGGTCCTTTAAGAGTGCCTATAACTTCTTTGAGCCTAATTGGTTGAGCTGGTGTACGTCTTTGACATAAAGGTGGGCTTTTTGAAATTGTAAACTTGGCTCTGTAGGGTCCCAGATTTCTGTATCTGTCTCCTCAGATGATAAGTTGCCTGAATGTTCTGGGGCGGCCAAGTCTCCTGATTTTTGTTCCCCCCGGTGTGGAAAAAGTTAACAGAGTCACTCCGTTTAGGGCTGCCAATTAAGCTTCCTCATCTGCCCTTCTGTTTCCAACTGCCACAGGGTTGTTTCTCTTCTGGTGCCCGGGACAGTCCACTATAGCTAGTTCCTTATGGCCCTGCACTGCTGAGCCAAGGTGGAGGATCTCATCTTTATTTTTTATTTTTTTCCCGGCAGAGGTTAATAGCCCGCATTGTTGGTAAGTAGTCCCGAGCATATGAACAGTGGCAAATGCATAGTGGCTATCAGTTTATATGGTGGCCCTTTTCCCTGTTGCTAGTTCCAATGCTTTCATAAGGGCAATCAGTTCTGCTTTTTGGACTGATGTCCCTTCTGGGAGACCAGAGTATCAGATGAAATCAGTTTTGCTAACTGCTGCTGCTCCAGCCCGCCGCTTACCATCTTGGAGGAAGCTGCTGCCATCCGTAAACCATACGACTTCAGGGCGAGGCAGTGGCTGATCCTTCAATTCTTGTTGTATACTGGTTTCCTTGCCAGTATGTGTTGACACTCATGAGTGACGGGTCCTGATGATTCTTCTGGCAGCAGTGTAGGTGGGTTGAGTGGAGCAGGGGGTCCCAGCGTTATTCTGTCTTTGTCAAGCAAGAGGCTCTGGTAGTGGTTTATTCTGGAGTTTGATTGCCACCTCTCTGGAGGCTAACAGATGATGCTCTCCAGGGCATGGGGGGCTATAATGGTTAGCTTCTGTCCCAACGTTAATTAATGAGCATCTTTTATTAGAAGGGCTGCCGCTACTATAGCACTTAAGCAATGGGGCCACCCGCTAGCCAATGAGTCCAGTTTTTTGGATAAATACGCTACTGGCTTTTTCCAAGGTCCCAAAGACTGAGTGAGCACTCCCCGTGCTATTCCTTTTTTTTCCTCGATATAGATAGTGAAGGGTTTTCTACATCTGGGAGTGCTAAGGCCGGAGCAGATAGCAGCACCTTTTTTTGACATTATCAAAAGCTTGTTGGTGCTCAGGGGTCCATTGGAAGTGGGCATCCCCCTTTATCAGCGGGTATAAAGGGGCAGCCAGAGATGCGAACCCAGGAATCCATAACCTGCAAAAGCTGGCAGTCCCAAGAAACTCTCTGAGTTTTCTCTTATTAGATGGGGGCAGTATCTGCAAAACGGTTTTTTTTCTGGGCTCAGGGAGCCATCGTTTGCAACCCCTAAGAGAATAACCCAGGAAGATTACTTCTTGCTGACAAGTTTGGGCCTTTTGGCAGAAGCCATATATCCAAGCCGAGCAAGCTCGAATAATAGTGCTTGGGTCCCAGACTCATAGGTCTCCTTGGTGTTGGCTGCCAGTAGAAGATCATCCACTATTGGAGTAGGGTGACTTTGGGGTGTGCAGTTTTGAAGTCATTGATGTCTCTGTGGAGGGCTTCATCAAAGAGAATGGGGGATTTTTTGAACCCCTGTGGGAGTCTAGTCCAGGTTAGTTGGCCAGATGTTCCAGGTTCTGGGTCTATCCACTCTAAAGCTAACAGCAACTGACAGTCCTTATGTAGAGGCGAGCAGAAGTAAGCATCTTTTAAGTCCAGCACAGTGTACCATTTCTGCTCCGGATTCAGAGTGCTAAGCAAATTATATGGATTGGGTACTGTGGGGTGAATGTCCTGCACTCTGTTGTTTATCTCTCTTAGGTCTTGAACAGGACGGTAGTCCCCAGTTCCTGGCTTTCTTACTGGTACCGGGGGGTGTTCCAGGCTGATTGACAGGGCCTTAGGACCCCAAGACCCAGGTATTTATGAATATGGGGCCTTATCCCATCCTTAGCTTCTTTGCTTAGAGGATATTGTTTAACACTAATTGGAGACGCAGAGGCTTTTAATTCTACTACTATTGGAGGTTGTTGATGGCTAGACCTAACCCAGCAGTTTCTGCCCAGGCATTAGGATAATCTTTTATCCATTTCTGGGGTAGTTTGCCTGTTTGATCAGTCCTAGGGGGCGCGAAGAGTTGATGTTCATCTTCTACAGACATAGTCAAAGATGTTACTATGGGAGTTAATACTGCAGGCTTTAGAACCACCACTTGGGGACCATTAGGGTTAAAGGTTATTCTAGTCCAGAGTTTGGTAAGCATATTCCTGCCCATCAATGGGGCCGGGCATTCTGGGATTACTAGGAAAGAGTGGTGGACTTTTTCCTTTCTGAGGTCCATATTCATCTTAGTTGTCCAAGCCTGATATCTACTGCCATTAGCCCCTTGAACTAGGGACGATTTAATTGATAGGGGGGCCAGTGAAGTCTTAAGGGCTGAGTATACTGCTCCTGTAATCACTTCAAAGTTCACTGTGTTCCCCTCAACTTCAAATGTTACTCTGAGCTGGGGGAGGGGATCTGAGCCCCGAATTTCCTAGTCCTCTTCTAGAGTCAGCACGGCGGGCTGGCGTGGCTGCTTCTTTTGGGGGCACTCTTTGGCCCAATGTTCTTTTTTATTACAGTGGGCACATTGATTTGAGGCCAACGGCAGCCTTTGGCGTGGGCCCAGGTATGCCTTTATGTATCCCTGCTTTTTAACTTCTGGCCTATTTGCTGCTGTGACCAGAACCTTAGGCAATGCTTTACTCTGCCATTTGCTTCTTTCCTCCTTCTTTTGTTCCCTTTCCTTCTCTCTCCTCTATTCCCTTTCCTCCTCAGTTTCTCTCTTATAATATACTTTCTCAGCTTCTCTGACTAAATCTCTTAAGGTCATATCTTATAAACCATCTAGACGTTGTAACTTTCTCTTAATATCTAGGGCAGTCTGCTCGATAAAGGCCATTGCAACAGATGGCTTTTGGTCTTCTGCCTGAGGATCAAAAGGAATATATTTCCTATACGCTTCCATAATTCTCTCCAGAAACATAGAAGGAGACTCATTAGGCCCTTGGATAATCTCTCTTACCTTGGCCAAATTAGTCGGCCCTCTGGTGGCCGCTCAGAGACCCACTATTAGAGAACGGCGATAAGTGGACAGATGCTACCTACATTCAAAGGTGTTGGGGTCCCAGTTGGGTCGGTTCATGGGCCCGTAGGGACAGAGAGGGAGCATCACTGGGGCTTCCGAGTTTTATATTATTTATCTCCTGCGGGTTCCTTTAGGTGGCCCAGCTTCCTTCAGGGGAGCAGGGTCTGCTGCTGCTGCGGGGAAGTCCCCTGGAGGGCTTGGGTCTGGCCCAATTGCCTCTAGCGGCGGAGAGGCTGAGTCAGCGGCGGGAGGATCATCTGGAACATGTTGTGGGTTGGGGAGCAAGGGTAGAGGATAAGGAGAGAGAGGAGTGTCTAGTCTTGTGACTCAGAATGGAGGGAAGAGGGGGAGGAGCAGAATGTTGGAATGATAAGATCGTGGGGGAAGGGGTATATGGCTGTTAATCTGGGTGGCCAAGTGGCCCCGGTGAAAGACAATATCTCTGACTTTTCGGATTAGAGGGAAGTGGAAGGATTCTTCTCGGGGCCATCCGACTCCTAGGATGGGCCATTCTGAAGCACAGAGAATCTGCCAGATCCGGCATTTTACTGAAAAAGAAAGATTCTTGGTACTTGAGCGAACATCAGTTCAATGATCAAGGTTAAGGGACAGAGGCATGGAAGTGCTTTGTCCCATAATGTCCCATAATGGGAGTTACTCAAACAGGGACAGTGAATACACAAACGTGACACAGACAAAGACAAACAGTAAACGTTTAACATGAGTCCAAGAAAAAGATTAGAACTGAGTAACTGGCCAAACCTGATGGGTTAGACAATAAAGACAGACAGTAAACTCAACATGAGTTCCTGACAATGAACAAAACTGAGTAGCCAGCAAAACCTGATGGGATGGAAAACCGAATCATGAAGCAAAAAATAACCGAGTTGAGGAATCTACTAATCCTCAATTTCTCGAGTCCTCTGGAGTTTCCCCCAGGGACGTGGCCTGTGACTCTGTGACACATCTGTCAGCCACCATCGCAGAGAGCTAATGTTCTTCACCGACAGCCATTTTGCCAAGCCCTAACCTGAAACCCGAAACCAGAAAGAGGCACCTTAATTACTCTGAAAGGAGTCCATTGGGGTCTTTTGTTCGTCACTGCTGGATTTCTCAGCTAGGGCCTCCAGATGAAAAGGTGGGCCGAACGTCGGAGGAAAAGACCACCAAGAGAATTTCTCATGAAACAGCAAAGGGTTTATTGGGGGTCCAGCATGCTGGGGCTCAGAGCTCACTTCAGAGGAGCAAAAAACAAAGAGCCCCAAGAACAACATGAGCAGATTTTTTATACATTCTTTAGAGAGGGCAGGGACTTAACATACATCCTAGCTTCCTTTAGCAAATCACCGTATACTGTGGGAAAATCAAATAACAACTCTAAAACATGATTTGCACATTCATTGTTGGGAACATTTCAGGCAGGGGGTGATTGGTCAGCCCTGAGAAGGGGTATACATTTAAACTGATTGGTTGAAGCCCTGAGATGTATATGTGCTTAGCTGCACGGTTTTTGGGAAGAGGTTGTTAAGTAACTAGGTGGTCAGGGAAGATTTCAACACACATCTAATGGGTAGTTCCGGGAATTGTCTTAACTGCCACAGGAATTTCAGGTTCTGCGTGCAGCCTGGAAACTTTACAGAACCTGTTTCTTTATGTTTCAATTTCAATTTCTTTTATTCTTTATAACCTTACAAAGGAAGGCGAGAGACTTCATCAACAATGACTGCAATTTTGGCCATTTTGGTTTTGGAAGCAGACATGGGATCATTTTTAGATCCATACGGTGCTGGTAATCAAAGCCACAGCCTCACACAGGGCCAAGAGGCTGATTAAGACACATCCCTTTCCAAAGCAATTACTTCTCTGAGGTCAGTCACTGAACTCAGTCTCTGAGGGGAATCACACCAGAGTTCAAGCCCAGGTGGACCCAGTCATCTCTTCCAAACTCCATACAAATGACCACAATTAAAACCAAAACACTCCACCAAGGCCCTCATCTTCTTCCATATATACATTCATCATAACCTCTGGCTGGATGTTTCCATGAATGGCACAGCCAAAGAGAGTTTCCAAAATAAGGTCTCTTTCCCTTCATTTGCCTAACCTCAGGGTAGCCTGGACACCATTTCTGTGAACCAGGATTGATCACATAGGTCTGCCATTAATACTGCTCTGCTTCTCCAATTTGAGGCCTACTGACTGTCAGGTATAGTTTCTTCATGTGATTTGGAGTCATGAGAAAACCCAATCATCTCTACAGGGCATGAAAGAACTCATTTGTCCCAAAGGATCCCTATTCTCACTTGATGGAGGTCAGGAACCTAAAAGAGGAAGGTGAGAAACTTCATACACCATGACTGATCTTTTTTGCATTTTGGTTTTGGATGCACACATTGGATTTTTCTTTAGATCCAACTGGTGCTGAGAATCTAAGCCACTACCTCACACAGGGCAAAGAGGCAGATTCAGACACATCCCTTTCCAAAGCATTTAAGCAAAGAGCCACAGGTGATGCCCATTTATTACCATTTGAAAACAGTTTTCTTCAGGATTCACAAAGGGCTGGCCTGAGGCAAAGACCTTCCTGACATTCATGGCAACAGGCAAATAGGTTAGCAAAAGGCCCAAAGCAGGGTTTCTCCACTGAGACTTTCCTGGTCACACTGATATCTGAGTTTTCTGAGATGCTCGCATTCCCTTCAGCTATCCAGTACATAGCCATGTCACAGAGCTTGGAGGTCGTACATATCGTGGACACAAAACCATGAGCCTATTCTGGAGAGTGGCCAGAATTCAGGAAGAAAACAGGCGCTTAGGAAGATAGTAGGTGTTGTTAATTAGATTTATAACACCTACCCTATATCATGCAAAAGGCAAGTCCAAATATACACCATGCCTCCTCTGAACTGCTTGTATTTCTATTCTGTTTGGGTTATTTTTCTCCATCATATTAGGATTAGTTGTCAGAGTGTAGTAGGGTATGGGTTAGTGTCAGTTGTCCCGGCCGGCGGGACACATCAACGTGGGCAAGAAACTTAGTTGGGGAGGAATGAAGGGACAAGAGACACGAGAGATTACAGCAAGACTGGAGTTCTGATCATGCTGCAAACTTTTATTGTTCTCACATGGAAATTTATATGCTGTGGATGGGAAAGCTCTCTTATCGGCAGTTGCTGGATGTCTTCAGAAAGTGAGATAACCTCAGGATGTTGCCGGAAGACAGATGGCTGCAGGATGTCTCAGGGAGAGAGATGGCTGCGGGATGTCTCCCAGGCAGGATATCTCCCAGGGGGCTGTTTCTTTTCAGTGTCAGGCTATACTTTGAAGGAGAACTTCCTTCTAGCCCCTGACCTCTCCCCCTTTCTTATATAAAATATTTGACCATACCTTACCGGCCAATGTTTTAGGGGGTGATAGAGGCTCTGTTTCTCCAGCAGGCCTTTGAATATCTCCTGATTCGAGAGACTATGTTTACAAGATTTCGTGGTGGCCTTGGCATATTTTTGGAGGAGACGGCTTTAAAAGGGAAGCATGCCGACCGCCATGCACCAGAGCGTGTCACTAAGAGGTCTTCTGTTTTGGTATCCGTGGATCCATCCTCCTGCAGTCCATCCTGCATCCTCCGTTATTATGGCCTAACGTCCTCACTCCATGGGTGCATCCCCCCCCAAGTGAAGGGGCCCATGGAGGACGAACCCTTATGGCAATGGCAGAAGATGGTTGGTCAGAGCTGTTACTTATAGTTTAATGTAAGAAAGAGAGATCTGTGGGGATATAAAGTTAAGAAATAAGCCTGTGAGAAGGGTAGAACATCCTTTTAAATGTTGGCAGCATGGTCTTCCATCTCCAGGTGATGATAGTGGACCTGTATGGGCTTAGAGGCCAAAATATTAATCTGTTCTATAATAAATTGTACAAGCCTGTTTATAATGCAGGGTCCTATGGACACCATTAAAAGTAAACCCAACAAAGGGCCTAATAGGGGAAGAAGGTAGGGTAGAAATCCATTAAACCCAGTCCAGAGGGGATTTTCAAAAAGTTCCCTTCGTCTCTTTTCTGGATCTTCTTGAAGCTGCTTAATTTTAGTGCGTACTATGACTGATTTATTGGCATTAAAGCAGCATCGTGCCCCTAAGGCCAAGCAAATACCTCCCTGGTTAGCTGTCAGTAAATCTAAGCCTTCTCTGTTTTGAAGGAACACTTCTGCCAGGGAGTCTACTAGGTCCTGCAAATCTTTAATGGTTCCTGATAGAGTTTTTACATCATTTATAAGTTGTTGAGACAGGCGACGCTAAGAGTGTATAGCCATGCCTAAGCCAGCTGTACCTGTGTTCACAGCAGCTGTTATTCCAAGGCTGGCAAAGAGTGGTAAGGCCTGTATTGCCCGCCTGTGTCTTTTGACTAAGGTGTCTAGACTAGGAATGCATAGAGTTTTGTCTCCTGGGACAATAGTTATATCAGGGAGTAATAACGCAAGAACACAGCCAACGGTCCAATTCGATGGAAGCCTCAGGAAGGCCGAGTTTCCTCCACACATAAAAACTGTGCCATTGGAGGGACAAAGAGATGGGGTGGGTGAGGAATAGTTTTGTACTGTTGAGCAATTTCCAAAGGAAGGAACTCCAACATCAATATCATAGGTATTATTTTGCATCGCGCCTAAAAGACATATTGTAAAAGTGCCTATAGACTGTACTTTAAAAGGAAATCTGGGTTGGCATGTATTATCATCGTCTATGATAGAATTAATAGGAACTGCAATAGGCATGATTGCCCCTGTTGTCATGGAGAGCCAGCAATCACCAGCAAAGGTGGGGTTGGAATTATTAAGCAAGGAGAAGGTAGTTTCCAAAATATCTAATATATTGTTATCTAAACCGGGGAGCTGGTATTTTGGCTATATTAAGAGATGATATGTGAGCTCAGGGATTTGGGGTTTCAAAAGTTTGATTATCTGAGGATGCTTGACAGCATAAGGGAATCCTCCACCATCAGCGACCCCTGTAGGTGCCTTAATGGGGCAGAAGGGGGGTTTACCAACAGGGCCTTGGCACCCAGCTGACTGTAGCTTGGTGTATTTGCCTTCTCCTCCCCGGTCAAAAAGAACGGGGGTATAATGAATAGTGGTCCCTCCTGCTGCATGAGTTTTAGTTAGGGAAGCTTCAAAAAATTGTTCTCCCTTCTTGTTGACACAAATTGAGGCCGACGCATAACAAGTGGCATGCATCGCTTGGGTATGCGTTCAAGTTGCAGAACAATTTTAGAGAGCATTACTTGAACTAGGGGGAATAATCTTTGGCTTGTTAACACATACCAATTTAGGCTGATGAACTCCTCTGAGTTTATGGTCAACCTCGGCCCGGAGGTAAGCCACCTTAGTCACGCAGTCAGCAGTCTGGGTCAAACTAGTGGGAGCCTGAGTCCAAGATCCTCCCTTGCGTTCACAGGGAGGGCCAAAAAGGTACTCCATGATGTTGGAAGTTGGAGGGCCAAAGCCTCCGTGTACAATCCTGTTCAGCAGAAGTGCCTTAAGTAGGATCCTCACACAGATTGTTGGCTGCATCTGAAAAAGAGGAAAATTTGTCCTCAGGGTGAGGGCCTCCATCCCCGTGTTGAGGTAAGCCATTAACCTGTTTAACCAGGCGTTCTGGTAACCATCTTGGGGCTGCTTGCTCTTTGTCCAAAACACAAGCTGAGCCTCGTCCACAGATGAGGACAGGACCTGGGCCTTTCCATTTATTTGTAAGGGGATTGTGCCACATAACAGGTGGGCGAACAGAATTGGACGAGGATTGCCAGTGTCAGTCTGCAGCCGAATGGCCTTCATTGTCTAGGGAAAGAAAAATAAGGGCAAATAATGCATGATTAAGGCGATGCCTGTGAGTGGTAAATACAAGTGCAGAAGCATTAAAGGGGGTTAGCCAAGTCTTTAGGTAAGGTGGGCACATTCCACAATGCCTGAGGCTTGTATGGAATTCCAGTAGTATGACAAATTTGCGAGGAAGCACAAAACTGTTTAAACTTGGCACTGGTATATGCAGGACAATTATCTTTTTTTTTAATATGTATTGGTTTACCCATTACGGAAAACACTGAAACAAGATGAGAAAGGACATCTTTGATAGCCTCTCCAGAATGTGGTGATGCAAAAATAAGGCCGCTGAAGGTATCTACAGAAACGTGTATATATTTGGTTTTTCCAAATTCAGAAAAATGAGTAACATCCATTTGCCAAAACTGATTGGACAGTAATCTTCGGGGGTTAACTCCCAAGTGTTGAATGGGGAGGGAGACAGGGCCACCAGGGCATGCTTTTACTATTTCTCGTGCCTGTTGCCTGGTAATTTTACATAGTTATCGAAGGTTCTGGGAATTTAGATGGTGAAGATTGTGTAAATCCGTGGCCTTTTGAATGGAGCCAACAAAAATTGAAAAGATGAAACGAGTTGCTGAATCAGCTTTGGCATTACCTTGTGTTAGAGGGCTGGGAAGATCAGAGTGTGCCCTGATGTGTCCTAAGAAAAATGGGTGTTGTCTGGCCTGAATTAGCTTCTGAAGCTGGTGAAACCGATGGGCCACATTGGAAGAAGCCTTAATGGTGGGTGAAATCTGAAGCAGGGGCACAGAATGAGCAATGTAGGCACTGTATGTATAAATATTAACAGGATTATCAAGAAATGTTTTAAAAACTTGTGTTATGGCAAACAATTCCACAAACTGTGCTGAATGATAGACAGTATCAAAGGTGTTAGGTTGGTTATTGACAACAAAGACTGCTCGGCCATTACTGGAACCGTCTGTAAAGACAGTAAGGACTTGAGGAATGGGAGCCTTTTGAGTAATTTTGGCAAAAATAAATGGATGTAACTGGACAAAATATAAAAGGGGGTCATTGGGGAGGTGGTTATCAATTGTTCCCAAAAAGCCTAATAAGGCAATACGCCATTCATTCTCTGTCTGTAGTAAAAATTGGGTTTGGTCTTTAGTATATGAAATTAAAATATTATCATGGTCTTTGCCAAAATGTTGTCGAGATAGCAAACAACATTTAAAAATAATAGAAGCTACCTGAGCAAGAAAAACAGTAATAACCTTGGAGAATGTGGTGGGTAAATGGACCCAAAGCAAAGGCAGCCTTTATTTCTAAAATGTGTATTTCGCTGCCGAAATATTCCTGTGGGTGTATGAGGAGTGTGTAAAATAACCAGAACCAGAGGAAGGTTATAAGAATGTTCTGTAAAAAACTGTTTAGCAATGGCTTCTGTGACTTGGTTTAATGCCTGTCATGCCTCGGGAGTAAGCTTTTGAGGGGAGGAGGGGTGGGAATCACCTCTCAAAATATCATTAAGGGACAAAAGTATACAAGTGGGTAATTTTAAATATGTTTTTAGCCATTGAATATTCCCCAGTAATTTTTGAAAATCATTAAGGGTGTGAAGATGGTCCACCCATAGTTGTATCTTAGGAATTTGGATCTGATTATCTTGAAGTTTAAGGACCAAATAGGTATAACAGTCCTGTGTTTTAACCTTATTAGGAGCTATCTGTAGTCCCAAGGTAGTGAGGATTTTGTAAAGGTCCAAGTAACAATTATTAAGGTCATGGTTATTAGGTGCAGCAATTACAAATCATCCATATAATGTAAAATATAAATTTGTGGCCATAGCTCTCTCACAGGGTCTACTGCTTGAGCAACATATTTTTGGCAAAGACTAGGGCTGTTGGCCATACCTTGGGGAAGAACCTTCCATTGAAATCTCTGCATAGAGCCCTGAAAATTAAGGTGAGGGAGACTAAAGGCAAAATAGTGTCTATCCTCAGGATGTAAAGGAATGGTAAAAAAAAAAAAAAACAATCTTTTAAGTCAATAATCATTTTACAATAGTTTTTGGGAATAGCCACTGGTGTGGGAATGCCTGGCTGTAGTGCTCTTATTCGGCACATAGGTTTATTAATGGCACACAAATATTGTAAAAGGCACCACTTGCCTGATTTTTACTTGATAACAAAAATTGGAGTATTCGATGGTGAGGTTGAGGGCTCTACATGGCCGGCTGCCAGCTGTTCCTGCACTAACATAGAGGCAGCCTCCAAATTTTCTTGGGTAAGGGACCATTGATCCAACCACACAAGAGTCTGAGTCTCCCAAATAATTTTATCTCCATGGGGTACAGGAGAGTCAGAGACTGACACTAAAAATCCGAATACCCAAGTCCATATGTATTTCTTTTTTGTATGGGTTTTATTGGCTCAACCAGTCCTTGTCTCAGTCTCCCAAGGCCTATACCAGGGACAAAATAAATACGAAGCATTTGATGAGTCACCCTGGAATTGGGACTGGCATGAATAACTTCCATTTGACTCAAAATATCTCGGGCCCATAGGTTAACAGGGAGGTCAGGAACAATGAAAGGAGTGAAAATTTCCTTATTACCCTCTTTATCAGTCCAGCTAAGAGCCGTAGAGCTGACCAGAGGATTTTTTGACTGTCCTATCCCTTTAAGGTCAGTCAAGGATGGGGTGAGGGCCCAAGCTGATGACCAATATTTTTGAGAAATAATTGTGGCATCAGCTCCAGTATCTAGAATTCCTTGGAATTCCTTTATTTCAATAAGTAAGTAAATGGTGGGTCAATTTTGAGAAACGGGTTGAACCCAATTTACATCAGAGCAGCCCAAGGAGGCAGTCCCCCGCGGTAGGGTTGGGTGGTTAAGTGCCTCCTGGATTCAAGGGAAGGAGTATTAATTGTGCAAAACTTGTTCCTGCTGGGATGGCCAAAACTCCATTAATAGCTGTGGCCAGTATTTTTTTTCTCCAGTGAAGTCATTATTATTAATGCCATGGAAGACCTGAACACCATGTAAGTTAGTAGAGGCTCTTCCAAAAATAAGGGCACAGATATGAGATGGAGAGGGACCCATAATTCCAGTGGGTATTATCTGGGGCCCTTGCATTGAGTCTAATTTAGTTTCAGTGGTGGCACAGATGTCCCATCCTGCACTGCCTGGAGTGGCTAGTTGGAGGGAAGCAATTGTGGAGAAGAATTTTGAGGTAGGTTGGGAGTTTGGAAGGGAAAAAATCTTATTGCCCCTGGTTTTGTCCTGGGGGATGTCGTGGCCCGGGGCTAGCCCCGCAGGGAGTTTCCCAAGAAGCAGGAAAAAATATGCTGTCTGAGGGCATTTGTCTTAGATCTACACTCACTGGCCCAGTGATGACCTTTACCACATCTAGGGCAAAGGGTAGCTTGGGGCGGTATAGCCCCAGTTGAAGGAGATGCTATTCCTAGGCTTTCTTTGCCTGTCGGACACTTGCGTGCAAAATGGCCAGGTTGTTAACAAGTAAAGCAATTACGTGAGCCAGGATTGTGAAAGGTCTTGGTAAAGGTGGCACCTAGGGCAAGACCCATGGCATGAGCTGCACCTACCCCTGCATAGAGTCTAATAAAGTCAGAAAGTTTCCCTTTATCCTTATGTGGTTGAAGAACATCCTGACATGCCGGGTTGGCGTTTTCAAAGGCAAGATGTTTTACAAAAGAGCTTTTGTTTTCACTTGGTCCAACCAAGCATTCCACAGCTAGGTTAAGCCTGGGAACAAAGTCGCTATAAGGCTCGTCGGGCCCTTGTCGAATTTTTGCCAGGGAAGTGGTAGCCGAGGCTTTTGAGGGAGGTGTCTCCAAGCATGTAAGCCAGCCATCTGAATCTGCATCAAAAGTCCAGCAGGGAAATGTGCCTGTTTAGTTTTAGTGTCAAAAGGCTCATTGCCCACTAGCTTAACATAAGTCCCGGACTTAGAGGAGGCCTTAGTTAAAATTTTTTGAGCAGTTTCCCGACAGTGCTCTTTGAAATCTGCATTCCATAACAGAAAGTCTCTGGCACTGAGGGTAGCTTGGTCTAAAAATTTCCAATCATTGGGAGTAAGTCATTGTGTGCTGTGGCTTTCTAATAAAGCCAACATGTAGGGTGCAAAGGGGCCATAGTGAGCACAAGCCTTTTTAAGTTTTTCAGGAAAATGCAGGCTTAATTTTTTGTAGACTCTGGGTTCCTGCCTGCCTAGGGCTGAACTCCTCATCCTCTGAGTCCTGATCTCCTTATTCCATTTCTCCGCTTCCTCCTCTTGATCCTCGTCTAAGTCTTTGACCTCAGCCTGGGCAGGCTTATCTATCTGACTGGTGGTGACTGGGAAGGCGAGCACAGGTTGATGGAGTGGCTTCGCCTTTGTATTAGACCACTGTAGGCCAGTTAGTTTGACTCCATATCTAATGCTTATGAACAGAGCTCAGAGTGAAGGGATCTTAATTCTTTTAAAGGTTGGATCTGTTCCTGTCTATGTTGGAAGGATGCTCACAAAGGAGCCAGTTTAGGCAAGGGAAGTGGGGAAAAAATATCTGGGGGGGCGGCATTTGTACCCTGACGGGCCAGAGCACAAAAGGCAGGAGGGATATAGGAGGGTTTGGATGTGTAAGTCCTATAGGCTGTGGCAGGGTCTTGAGAGGTGCAGGGTCTTCTGAATGGTAGCGAGCTGCTTCCTTCTCCAAGGTAGCCTCCTCTACAGGGGTCAATGAGTCTCCGGAATTTAAAACTGGATAAAGGCAGTTGGTAACCATTGGAGCCTTAATCATTAGGGTGGTATTTTGAGGGGGACCAGGAAGGTTCCCATGGTCCTGGGGAGCCTGAGAAGGGTCTATGTCTATACTAACTGATGGGCATGCCGAGGGGATACGAGAAGTATTTGCATAGCCTCTTCCCCAACCTCGACAAGTTTTAAGGTACCATTGTCAAAGGGTGAACTTTTAAGAATTTCATTAATTAAGTTCCAGTAAGAAAAGGTGGGAACAGGCACTTTTTCTGGGCCAAAGGATTCATAATAATATTTTAAACAGTCTCCTACTCCAAGCCATCTTTTACCATCAATGGTCCTTTCAAGAGGAAACCATGGACACTGCTCTCTTATGTATGAAAAAAAAAATTAAGTCTTTTTTCTAAACTCGCGCCCCCATGTCTGCAAGGACTCCTTGTAGCCTGACCAAAACAAATCATGTGACGAAACTGCTTGTCCCATAGTGGGTCAATCACCGTACGTCATCCCCACGCTCCTCCTGGATCTGTCTCTCGGTGGTGTCTTCTGCAGTTATTGCAAGCTCCGCTTGACCAAATCTTCCAGGAGGACAGGGTCCCCCTCAATCAAAAGCTCAAGCCCCAGTCGGTGGGCGCCAGATGTCCCAGCCGGCAGGACACATCAACGTGGGCAGCGAACCTAGATAGGGAGGAATGAAGGGACAAGAGACACGAGAGATGACAGCAAGACAGGAGTTCTGATCAAGCTGCAAACTTTTATTGTTCACACAGGGGTATTTGTATGCTGGATGTGGGAAATCTCTCTTATCCGCAGTTCCTAGATGTCTTCACAAGGTGAGATAACCTCAGGAAGTTTCAGAAAGACAGATGGCCGCAGGATATCTCAGGGAGACAGATGGCTACAGAATGTCTCTCAGACAGGATGTCTCCTGGTGGCTGTTTCTTGTAAGTGTCAGGCTATTCTTTGAAGGAGAATAGAATTCCTTCTACCTCTGACAGTCAGGGATTCAGTATTTCGAATAGAAAATTGGAAAATGAATCCAATGTTTATGCAAATATGTGCTACCCAAAAGTCTTCCCACTCTCATTCAGAACAATGCCTTGACATTACCTTCACCCCAAGTAAGACACAATAAGAGAAGAAGAGTTAGAAAATCTGTGAATACACATCTGGAATGGAAAATTCTCAGTAGTTAACAACCTTGGAGGTGGTAGAGGTGTTTCGAAAAGTAAGGTACATGGTAAAAACTCCACAAACATGGAGCTCTGTTGGCCTAAAGACTTCTTGAGAAACTGCCTCTGAGGTTGGGCACTTGAAATATATGTTGTTGTCAGGAGTTTTAATTTCCTTTGTAGTGAGACCATCAAATCTGGGTCTGCATCTGTGTGACCTGGAGCACATGGTTTCTTATTTTCCAATAAACATGAGGCAGCAGGGCTGAATTCTCTCTTTGTAGGTAATTTGTTGCCATTTGGGGGCAAAGTGTCTCCCAGTGTGGACTTTGAAGCCATTTGGTCTTCCTCTACTTTTCATGGTGTTTCTTGCAGCTGCATTGGGAGTTTAGTATTTGCTTCATGAAATACGAAGAGGTCAACTAGGACAGAGTGCTGGAGGGAGCTCTGTCACGTGTGTTGGTTAAGGGTCTGCAGGAGAGTGCACCAACCAGGCTTCTATCCCACATAGCTTGCCCCCTTGACAATAGCAATCTGATTCTAAACATTGCCCTGAAACCTCTCCGTATAACAAGATGCCTTTACATACAAGGGTATGGGGGCTGCACCATGTCAGTCACAAACCATTTGGAAGCCAATGGCAGATCCACATGACCCCATCACAGATGTTTTAACAAACACCTACACTCCACTGCTCTAGGCCGACTACTCATCGGGCTCCAAATTACTGGCATCTCTGTTCTACATGATTTTCATGAAACCCAGTCAATCAAGGCATTGTCTGGTACACTCATGATCATCTATAAGACATCCAAAGGTTCTCCACTGACACCTGTTCATGGGAATTTCAAAAATTTAATGGTATTTATCTAGCCTTTTTTCAAGGATGAAGTTTGAGGCACTGTGGGGTTTAATTCATTCAGGAACCATGAAATGGAGAGGAAGCTTATTTCAATGAAATCTCTGGAGAATTCTAACAGGCAATGATTCCCAACGACAGGCTAAAAGGTCACATTAAGCCAGGCATTTGAGGTCTACAATGTGTGATCCTTTTGTGCTTTGACTTGCAACTATGGCTGCCAATTCTTTAAAAATAAAATCATGTGATATCCTTCCTGAGATTCCCAGTGCTCTGTGGAAAGCCACCCTGGGCCTTGATCTCAGTTTCCAAGGGCGACTCTCATGCGTGGCCTCCTAAAATCCCAACACAATACATGGCAATACTTCTTTGAGGTCAGTTCCATAACTCAGTTTCTAAGGGGAATCACACCAGTGTTCAAGCCCAGGTGGACCCAGTCATCTCTTCCAACGGCCACAAAAATGACCACAATTAAAACCAAAACACTCCCACATGGCCCTCATCTTCTTCCATATAGACACTAATCATAACCTCAGGCTGTAGGTTTCCATGAGGGCCAAAGCCAAAGACAGTATCCAAAATAAGGTCCCTTTCCCCCATTTGCTTAAAGTCAGTGTGGCAGGGAGACCCTTCCTGTGAACCAGAAGTGATGAAAGAGGCCTGCCCTTAATACTGCTCTGATTCTCCATTTTGTGGCCTAATTACTGTGGGGTTTAGATTCCTTATGTTAATTGGGGTCATGAGAAAACCCAAGCACCTATGGCCTAGCCTCTGTAGTGATTTGAAGAACTCATTTGACCCAAAGGATCCCTATTCTCAAAGATGGAGGTCAGGAACCTTACAGAGGAAGGTGAGAGACTTCATCCACAATGACTGCTCTTATGGGTATTTTGGTTTTGGATGCACACATGGGATTTTTTTAGATCCATTAGGTGCTGAGAATCTAAGCCACAACCTCACACAGGGCCAAGAAGCTGATTCAGACACATCGCTTTCCAAAGCAATTAAGCAAAGAGCCAAAGGTGATGCCCATTCATTTCCATTTGAAAACTCTTCAGTCTTCAGAAAGGGGTGGCCTGAGGCAAAGACTTTCCTGACATTAAGGGCAATAGTACAATAGGTAAGCAAAAGGCCCAAAGCAGGGTTTCTCCACTGAGACTTTCCTGATCACACTGATATCTGAGTTTTCTGAGATGCTCACCATTGCCTTCAGCTATCCAGTACATGGCCATGTCACAGAGCTTAAAGGTGGTACATATCTTGGACACAAAACCATGAGCCTATTCTGGAGTTTGGCCAAAATTCAGAAAGAAAATAGGATCTTAGGAAGATATTAGGAGTGGCCGATCCATATGGCAAGCCGTAGACCATTCATAAATAGGACAGGATGAACGCTGGTAAGATTTCTACTAGATAGGACATATGTATTGATGCGCTCTCTTTTCTAATGTCTACAACCACGGACACAGTGGGATACACAGACATAGAAACACTCGCCTTGTCAAAAGACTTACTAGAAACAATTCACACCAAACCAAACAAAACGACTTTCCTACCTATTCTCAGAACATGAGACAAAACCACAAACCCACACCCACACCCACACCAACACAGACCCCCAAGTAGGTCTGTGAAAATATGGAGTGTCCTTTGACTGGTGGGCCATAATATATTCCCCCATAATGGGCTGTTCTCTCTCAGATCCGGTCTCCGTGTCCAACTCTGTGAAGCTGTTAGGAGCCAGCGGTGAGCCACTACCTTCTTTCTCAGGAAAGGCCCCTCCTCAGACCTTCCTGGCATTAGGCCATCCTCACATCAGTAGGTACCAAGGAAGACTGTCTCTGTCCTTGGAAAATCCAAATAAGTTTGACAACTGGGACATGAACTGGGACTGGCTCTGGGTGCCTGACTTCCTGTATCCCAAGTTCAGAGAGTTCCATCACCAAGGAAGTGAGGTGAGGTCACTTCCTTCAGGAACTAAATGAGGTCACTGCCTTGGCAACAACTTTTTCCTAAAAGTTGCTTCTAAGGGTCCCATGAGATGGAGGATGCACCTACTCGCTCTGACATTTTCACAAGTTAGAATGGTATATCAACCATAGGCACCCGGGAACAGCTCTCCACACAGGCCTGGTTTGGTCCATCTTCTCTACATTAAGATGAAAGAGGCTGATTCAGACACATCCCTTCATCCTGACCAGGTTGTTTACCATGGAAGTTGACTTTTCCTCCCTCAGGTCCTTCATAGCTGCCTACATCTTCTCCATGGATCATTTCTGCATGGACCTTCGAGGTTCTCAGCAGGTGGAAGTTTCCCTACACTCCTGTATTGTAAGACCAACTCTGTCCCTGCTTTTCTGTAAAGTTAGATTGAGGGAACAGTGTATGGTTAGTGTAATAACAGGTTCGATTTGGGTTAGGAATCATTCTGCGCGATGAATAATGGTATTGGGAACCTGCGATATTTATTAAATTATATTGGTAAAATATATGTATGAAAACAGAAATCTAGGATTTGAAGCCCAGAAGGGCATTGGGCCCTTGATTGGGATACGTAGTGTTGAATTAGGTTCTGCACAGTTGTCTCAGATAAATCCATTTACAATGGCATAGGACCTTGTACATTGGATGATTGAATGAGGAAGAGAACATCCAGTCAAAAAGGGATAGTCGGTACGATTAGGTAGATAGTCGGTAGGTTTAGGAAGAAGAGTGAGTACAGGATTTGGATGGAAATTTCTTTTTTTTTTTTATTGGTTGTTCAAAACCCTACAAAGCTCTTGACATATCATATTTCATACATTAGCATACATTAGCTTCAAGTGAGTTATGAACTCCCTTTTTTACCCCAAGTACAGATTGCAGAATCACATGGGTTACACATCCACATTTTTACATAATACCATAATAGTAACTGTTGTATTCTGCTACCTTTCCTATCCTCTACTATCCCCCTCCCCTCCCCTCCCATCTTCTCTCTCTACCCCTTCTACTGTAATTCATTTCTCACCTTGTTTATTTTCCCATTCCACTTACAACCTCTCATATGTAATTTAGTATAACAATGAGGGTCTCCCTCCGTTTCCATGCAATTCCCCTTTTCTCTCCCTTTCCCTCCCACCTCATGTCTCTGTTTAATGTTAATCTTTTCTTCCTGCTCTTCCTCCCTGCTTTATTCTTAGTTGCTCTCATTATATCAAAGAAGACATTTGGTATTTGTTTTTTAGGGATTGGCTAGCTTCACTAAGCATAATCTGCTCTAGTGCCATCCATTTCCCTGCAAATTCCAAGATTTTGTCATTTTATAGAGCTGCGTAATACTCCATGGTGTATAGATGCCACATTTTTTTAATCCATTCATCCATTGAAGGGCATCTGGGTTGGTTCCACAATCTAGCTATTGTAAATTGTGCTGCTATGAACATCGATGTGGCAGTACCCCTGTAATACGCTCTTTTAAGGTCTTCAGGGAATAGTCCGAGAAGCGCAATAGCTGGGTCAAATGGTGGTTCCATTCCCAGCTTTCCCAGGAATCTCCATACTGCTTTCCAAATTGGCCGCACCAATTTGCAGCCCCACCAGCAATGTACAAGAGAACCCTTTTCCCCACATCCTCGCCAGCACTTGTAGTTGTTTGACTTCATAATGGCTGCCAATCTTACTGGAGTGAGATGGTATCTTAGGGTGGTTTTGATTTGCATTTCTCTGACTGCTAGAGATGATGAGCATTTTTTCATGTACTTGTTGATTGATTGTATGTCCTCCTCGGAGAAGTTTCTGTTCAGGTCCTTGGCCCATTTGTTGATTGGGTTATTTGTTATCTTATTGTCTAATTTTTTAAGTTCTTTGTATATTCTGGATATTAGGGCTCTATCTGACGTGTGAGGAGTAAATATTTGTTCCCATGATGTAGGCTCCCTATTTACTTCTCTTATTGTTTCTTTTGCTGTGAAAAAACTTATTAGTTTAAGTAAGTCCCATTTGTTGATTCTTTCTATTAACTCCTGTGCTATGGGTGTCCTATTAAGGAATTTGGAGCCCGACCCCACTATATGTAGATCGTAGCCAACATTTTCTTCTATCAGACGCAGAGTCTCTGATTTGATATCAAGGTCTTTGATCCATTTTGAGTTAACTTTTGTGCATGGTGAGAGGAGGGGGTTCAGTTTCATTTTGTTGCATATGGATTTCCAGTTTTCCCAACACCATTTGTTGAAGATGCTATCCTTCCTCCATTGCATGCTTTTAGTCCCTTTATCAAATATAAGATAGTTGTAACTTTGTGGATTGGTCTCTGTGTCCTCTATTCTGTACCATAGGTCCACCCGCCTGTTTTGGTACCAGTACCATGCTGTCTTTGTTACTATTGCTCTGTAATATAGTTTGAAATCCGGTATCGCTATACCGCCTGATTCGCACTTTCTGCTTAGAATTGCTTTTGCTATTCTGGGTCTTTTATTTTTCCATATGAATTCCATGATTGCTTTATCTATTTCTACAAGCAATGCCTTTGGGATTTTGATTGGCATTGCATTAAACCTATATAGAACTTTTGGTAATATCGCCATTTTGATGATGTTAGTTCTGCCTATCCATGAACAGGGTATATTTTTCCATCTTCTAATATCTTCTTCTACTTCTCTCTTTAGGGTTCTGTAGTTTTCATTGTATAAATCTTTCACTTCTTTTGTTAGGTTGATTCCCAAGTATTTTATTTTTTTTTGAGGATATTGTGAATGGAGTGGTTTTCCTCATTTCCATTTCAGAAGTTTTGTTGCTGATATACAAGAATGCCTTTCATTTATGCGTGTTGATTTTATATCCTGCTACTTTGCTGAATTCATTTATTAGTTCTAGTAGTTTTTTTTGTAGACCCTTTTTGGTCTTCTAGGTATAAAATCATGTCATCCGCAAATAATGATAATTTAAGTTCTTCTTTTCCAATTTTTATGCCTTTAATTTCTTTCGTCTGTCTAATTGCTCTGGCCAGTGTTTTGAGAACTATATTGAATAGAAGTGGTGATAGAGGGCATCCCTGTCTTGTTCCAGATTTTAGAGGGAATGCCTTCAATTTTTCACCATTCAGAATGATGCTAGCCTGAGGCTTAGCATAGATATCTTTTACAATGTCAAGGTAATTTCCTGTTATCCCTAGTTTTTCTAATGTTTCGAACATCAAGGGATGCTGTACTTGTCGAATGCTTTTTCTGTATCTATCGAGATGATCATATGGTTCTTATCTTTAAGTCTATTGATGTGGTGAATAACATTTATTGATTTCCGTATATTGAACCATCCTTGTATCCCAGGGATGAATCCTACTTGATCATGGAGCACAATTTTTTTGATGTGCCTTTGTATCCGATTCGCCAGAATTTTATTGAGGATTTTTGCATCTAGGTTCATCAGGGTTATTGTTCTGAAGTTTTCTTTCTTTGATGTGTCTTTGTCTGGTTTCGGAATCAACGTGATGTTGGCCTCATAGAATGAATTTGGAAGAGCTCCCTCTTTTTCTATTTTCTGAAATAACTTGAAAAGTATTGGTATTAATTCTTCTTTAAAAGTTTTGTAAAACTCCGCTGTATACCCATCCGGTCCCGGGCTTTTCTTGGTGGGTAGTCTCTTGATTGCTTCTTCAATTTCATCCATTGGTATTGGTCTGTTCAAATTGTGTGTATCCTCCTGACTCAGTCTGGGCAAATCATATGTCTTAAGAAATTTATCGATGTCTTCACTATCTTCTATTTTATTGGAATATAGGTTTTCAAAATAATTTCTAATTGTCTTCTGAATTTCTGTAGCATCTGTTGTGATATTGCCTTTTTCATCCTGTATGTTAGTAATTTGAGTTCTCTATCCTCTTCGTTAGTATGTCTAAGGGTCTGTCAATCTTGTTTATTTTTTCGAAGAACCAACTTTTAGTTTTGTTGATTTTTTCAATAGTTTCTTTTGTTTCAATTTTGTTGATTTCCGCTCTGATTTTAATTATTTCTTGCCTTCTGCTGCATTTGCTGTTGTTTTGTTCATCCTTTTCTAGGGCTTTGAGATGAAGTGTGAGCTCATTTATTTGTTGGTTTTTCCTTTTTTTGAGGAATGACCTCCAGGCGATGATGGTTAGGGTAATAACAGGTTCGATTTCGGTTAGGAATCATTCTGCACGATGAATAATGGTATTGGGAACCTGCGATATTTATTAAACTATATTGGTAAAATATATGTATGAAAACAGAAATCTAGGATTTGAAGCCCAGAAGGGCATTAGGCCCTTGATTGAGATACGTAGTGTTGAATTAGGTTCTGCACAGATGTCTCAGATAAATCCATTTACAATGGCATAGGACCTTGTACATTGGATGATTGAATGAGGAAGAGAACATCCAGTCAAAAAGGGATAGTTGGTACGATTAGGTAGATAGTCGGTAGGTTTAGGAAGAAGAGTGAGTACAGGATTTGGACGGAAATTTCTTTAGCAATAGGGTTTCAGTTAGAGAGTGAATGTAAATGTCAGCACATATGAAAATTCAGTCACAATGATGAACTTTGAAAAATATGTAGAAAAGCAGATAATAATAGAGACTTTACAAAATCAGGCAAAGTATAAAGTGAGTGATAGGATTAGACATTTTGAACACTGTTGAGTTTGAATATTTAATCTTAAGAAGAAACAAATATGCAGTGACCATTAGGATTGACATTTGAGAGCATTAGGAAACCTGGACATGGATGCTTTTAGTAATCCATGTTCACTTTCATTTTAGGCTTTGGTACAATCATAAGTGTGACCTTTGCATTTTTTGTCCAGAATATTACTGTCATAGAATGTATATGTGGATCAGATGACATGAGCATTTCTTCAAGCATTTCTGGAAGTAATGTTTTCAAGACCTATAAATTACTATTGGGGGTAAAAGAGGTGTACCCTGTGTCCATGAATATAGAAATAATGCATGAATAGACCACATTTTGAATAAATAATTTAACTGTTCCCACTTTAAATAATGGATTGAATTAATATATGAAATATTATTATAAATCTTGTATTGATATAATATCATTCATTCCAACAAGTAATACATCTATATGTAATATTAGGGTTATGATTATCATGAAAGGTGTGTGAGTATTGCTTCAAAAGTGATCATAGAAATCTAAATTAATGTGTTTGGAAAGAAGTCTCATAAAAAGACCAGTCAAGAAACATGGAGGAATACATGTGATCTGAAGAAGAAAATGATTGAAAGTGAAACAAATGCCTATAAACTTGCGAACTTGTGGATGAAATATATATCCCATGATGTGAATAAATTGAAGAAATAGTAATGTACCAGTGTTGAATAAAATGAACATCCAAATACACATCATGTCCCATAGGAATCTACTTGCGTTGATGTTAAACTAGGTCAGTTACTGTAGAAATATTAGGATTTGTATGCACCATTCACTAAAGTTAGTTTTCAGTATTAAGAAACAAATATGTATATCAGGAGAATGAATATTTTGAGAAAACTCTTGAGAAAATTTGATTATAAATCCACATACTTGAATATGAATGAGTTAAGGGAGTGTATAATAAGACACATATTTCATATTTTGAAAAATCTGGAGAATATATATATATATATATATATATATATATATATATATATATATATACACACACACAAACACAGACATTAAAAATAGCATAATATATGCTATATGAAATTCACCATGAAATTTATATCATCCAGAGATCCAAACATATTTATTTTATTTAACATGGATTTATGTATAATGTTGTTCAACTAGGAAGCTCACGCATAGGTTGAATTTTCAGTTCTAAAGCGTTTAGGAGGAGTGATCTCTTAAAATTTGTATCTGCCAAGTCAGCCACTTCACAAAAATGTACGTGTGGTATCAGGTAAGATTCTATAATTTCATGTAAAAATACATGTGCTGAATAGACTACAGAGACAGGGAAACAGGAATTCACATATTTGTTAACTTTAAAACACTTGGAGAAATATTTTAACAAATAATTGACTAGATTTATAACTCCTACCCTAAATAATGCAAAAGGCAATTCCACTATACACCATGCCTTCTCTGAACTGCTTGTATTTTTATTTTTTTTTGGTTTATTTTTCTCCATCTTATTAGGATTAGTTGTCAGAGTCTAGTAGGGTAAGTGTTAGTGTGAGGTATTCAGTATTTTGAAAGGAAAATTGGAAAATGAATCCAATGTGTATGTAAATATGTGGTACACAAAAATCTTCCCACTCTCATCCAGAACAATGCCTTGACATTACAATCGCGCAGAGTAAGACACAATTAGAAGAGAAGAGTTAGAAAATCTGTGAATAAATATCTGGAATGGAATATGCTCAGGAGTTCACAACCTTGGAAGAGGTAGAGGAGATTCCAAAAGTAAGGGACAGTGTAATCATTCCAAAAACATGGAGCTCTGCTGGCCTAAAGACTTCTTGAGAAACTGCCTCTGAGGGTGGGCACTTGAAATATATGTTGTTGTCGGGAGCTTCAGCTTCGTTTGTAGTGAGACCATCAAATCAGCGTCTTCATCTATGTGACCTGGAGGACATGGTTTCTTATTTTCCCTGAACATGAGTCAGCAGTGCTGAATACTCTCTTTGTAGGTAAACTGTAGACACGAGGGGCTAAGTGTATCCACATGGGCCTGTGAAGCTATTTGGTCATTCTCCACTTTTCGTGGTGTTTCTTGCTGCTGCACTGGGATTTTGGTATTTGCTTCACGAAATACAAAGAATTCAACTGTTACTCTGTGCGTGAGGGGGTTCTATCACGTGTGGTGGGTCAGGGTCTGCAGGAGAATGCACCTAACAGGCTTATATCCCACATAGTTGCCCCCTTGACCATAGCAACCTGATTCTAAATATTTCCCTAAAACCTCTGCATATAACAAGATGCCTTTACATTGAAGGGACTGCTGGCTGCACCACATCAGTCACAAGCCATTTGGAAGCCAAAGGCAGATCCACATGACCACACCGCAGATGCTTTATCACACACCTGCCCACCAATGCTCTAGGCCCACTCCTCAGCAGGCTCCAACTTCCTGGCATCACTGTTCTGCACAATTTTTATGAAAACCAGTCAATCAAGGCACTGACTGTTATTCTTATGATCGGCCACAGGATATCCAAAGAATCTCCAGTGCCAACTTGTCATGGGAATTTTAAAAATTTCATGATATATTGACCTAGCCATTTTTCAAGGATGAAGTTGGAGGCATTCTGGAACTATTAAATGGTGAGGAAGCTCATTTCAATGAAATATCTGGATATCTCTCACAGGAAACACTTCCCAAAGAGTGGCCAAAAGGTCACATGAATCCAGGAACATTGAGGTCTACAATGTGAGGTCCATGTGTGTTTTGACTCTCAACAATGGTTGCCAAGTTTTTCAAACAAAATCATGTGATATCCTGGCTGAGATTTCCAGTGCTCTGTGAATAACTACCCTGGGCCTAGATCTCAGTTTCCAAGGGCGACTCTCATGCGTGGCCTCCTAAAATTCCAACACTATTCATGGCAATACTTCTCTGAGTTCAGTACGAGAACTCAGTCTTTATGCAGAATCCCACCAAAGTTCAAGCCAAGGTGGACCATGTAATCTCTACTAACCGCCACAAAAATGACTACAATTAAAACCAAAACACTCCCACATGGCCCTCATTTTCTTCCATACAGACACTCATCATAACCTCTGGCTAGAGGTTTCCGTGAGGGTTGCAGCCCAAGACAGTGTCCAAAATAAGCTTCCTTGCCCCTCATTTGCCTAAAGTCAGGGTGGCCTAGACACCCTTCCTGTGAACTAAGAGTGATCAAATAGGCCTGCCGTTTATTTTGCTCTGCTTCTTAAATTTGAGGCCTACTGATGGTGGGATTTAGATTCTTCATGTGAATTGGAGTCATGAGAAAACCCAATCACCTATGGGCTAGAATCTGCAGGGCTTTGAAGAACTTATTTGACCCAAAGTAGGCCTATTCTCACTTAATGGAGGTCAGGAACCTTACCACGAAAGGAGAGAGACTTCATCCACAATGATTGCTCTTTTGGACATTTTGCTTTTGGATGCATACATGGGATCTCTCTTTAGATCCATCAGGTGCAGAGAATCTAAGCCACAGAATTACACAAGGCCAAGAGGCTGATTAAGACATATCCCTTTCCAAAGCAATTAAGCAAAGAGCCACAGTTGATGCCCCTTCATTTGCAGTTGAAAACTTTTCTTCAGGCTTCAAAAAGGGTGGCCTGAGGCAAAGACTTTCCTGACATTCAGGGCAACAGAACATTAGGTAAGGAAAAGGCCCAAAGCATGGTTTCTCCACTGAGTCTTTACTGGTCACACTGATATCTGAGTTTTCTGAGATGCTCGCCATGCCCTTCATTTAACCAATACATGGCCGTGTCACAGAGCTTGGAGGTGGTACATATCTTGGACACAAAACCATGAGCCTATTCTGGAGAGTGGCCAGAATTCAGGAAGCAAACAGTAACTTAGGAAGATAGCAGGTGTTGCCGATCCATAAGGCAAGCCGCAGTCCATTCATAAATTGGGAAGGATGAATGCTGGGAAGCTTTCTACTAGACAAGACTCATGCATTGATGCATTCTCTTTGCTAATGTCTACAACCACTGACACAGTGAGATACACAGACATAGAAACACTCGACTTTTCATACGACTTTCTGGAAACACTTTACTCCAAACCAAACAAACCGCCTTTCAGACATATTCTCAGAGCATGAGAAAAAAACCACAAACCCACACCCCCAGCCAGATAAGCACCTCCTTCCTCCAAGTAGGTTTGTGACTATCCGGAGTGTCCTCTGACTGATAGGCCATACTATGTTCCCCCGAAATGGCCTCTCCTATCTCACATCTGGTGTCCATGGCCAATTCTGTGAAGTTGTCAGGAGCCAGCAGTTAGCCACTGCCTTCTTTCTCAGGAAAGGCCCCTCTTAAGAGCTTTCCTGTCATTTGTCCATTCTCACATCAGTAGATACCAAGAAAGACTGACTCTGTCCTTGTTATATCAAACAAGTGAGACCACTAGGTCTGGGACTGAGACAGGCTCTAGGTGCCTGGCTTCCTGGATCCCAAGTTCAGAAAGTGCCATGAACAAAAAAGTGAGGTGAGGTAACTTCTTTCAGGAACTGAATGAGGTTACTGCCTTGGCAACCAGTTTGTCCTAACACATGCATCCAAGTGTCCCATGACATGTAGGCTGACCGTATTTCTGTGACACTTTCACAAGTTAAAATGGTATATCAACCATAGGCACCTGGGAACAGCTCTCCACACAGGCCTCATTTGGTCCATCTTCTCTAGATTAAGAAGAGAGAGGCTGATTCAGACAAAAGCCTTCATCCTGACCAGGTTGTTTGGCATGGAAGATGACTTTTGATCTCTCAGGACCTTCATACCTGCCTACATCTTCTCCAGGGATCAATTCTGCATGGACCTTTGAGGTTCTCAGCAGGTGGACAATCCCCTACTTTCCTGTATTGTAAGACCAACTCTGTCCCTGCTCTTTTGTAAATGTAGATTGAGGGAACAGTTTATGGTTAGGGTTAATTACATGTTTGTTTTGGGTTAGGAATCATTTTGCTGGATGAATAATGGTATTGGGAATCTGTGATATATATAAGAACATAGAGTTGAAAAATATGTATGAAAACAGAAATGTAGTAAGATTTAAAGTCCATATTGGCATTGGGCCTTTGATTTGGATATTTAGGTTTGAATTACATTCTGCAGTGATGTCTCAGATAAATTGATTATCAATGACATAGGACCTTGTACCTTGGATGATAGATTGTAGAAAAGAACATCCACTCAAACAGGGATAGTCCATAGGATTAGGAAGATAGTCGGTAGGTTTTGCAAGAAGTGTGAATACAGGATATGGACCAAAAGTTCTTTATCAATAGGGTTTCGGTAATAGAATGAATGTCAATGTCAGCACATGTGAAGAGTCAGTCACATAGGTAAACTGGGGAAAATATGTAGGAAAGGAAACATCAATAGAGACAGTAGGAAATCAGGCAAAGTATAAAGTGAGTGATAGGATTATACATTTTAACAGGGTTGATGTTGACTATATAATCTTCGAAGAAACAAATATGTAGTCACCAATAGGATGGACATTTGAGAGAATTAGGCAACCTAGACATCAATGTTTTTAGTAATCCATGCTCCCATTCAATTTAGGCTTTTGTACAAACATATGTGTGATCTTTGCATTTTGTATCCAAAATAGTACTGTGATAAAATGTATATGTAGATCAGGTGACATAAGTATTTTTTCCACCATTTCAGGGAGCAATATTTTGAAGATGTATAAATTAGTATTGCGGGTACAAAGAGGTGTACCCTGTGTCTATGAATATAGAGATAATGCATGAATAGATGATACTGTGAATAAATAATATAACTGATTCCACTTTAAATAATGGATTAAATTGATATCTTAAAATATATAAGAAATCTTATATTGATACACAGTCATTCATTCCTATCAGTTATACATCTAATGGTAATATGAGGGTTATGGTTTGTCATTAAGGGTGTGTGAGTTTTGCTTCAAAAGTAATTATGGAAATCGAAAATAATGTGTTTGTAAAGAAGTCTCATGAAGAGACTAGTCAAGAAACATGGAGGAATACATGTGTTCTGAAGCAGGAAGTAATTGAAAGTGAAACAAATTGATATAAATTAGCGAACTTGTGGATGAAATATATATCCCATGATGTGCATAAACTGAAGAAATAGTAATGTACCAGTGTTGAATACAAATGAACGTCAAAATACATATCATGTCCCATAGGAATCTACTTGCATTGATGTTAAACTTGGTCAGTAACTGTAGAAATATTAGGATTTGTATGCATCATTCACTGAAGTTAGCTTTCAGTACTAGGAAACAAATATGTATTTCAGGTGGATGAATATTTCTGAGAATAATCTTGTGAAAAGTTGATAATAAATCCACATACATGAACATGAATAAATTTTGGGAGTGTATAATAAGACACATATATTTCATATTTTCAAAAATCTGGAGAGTGTGTATATATATATATATATATATATATATATATATATATATATATATAGAGAGAGAGAGAGAGAGAGAGAGAGATATAGATATAGATATATATAGATATATAGATATATATATATAGATACATATATATACATATGCCTATATATATACACACACACACACTCACACAGACATTAAAAAGTAGCAATATATATGCCAATCGAAATTTATTATGAAATATATATAATCCACACATCCCAAAATATACTTTTTACTGAACATGGATTTATATATAATTTTGTTCAGCTAGAAAGGTCACCAATAGTTTGAATTTTCAGTTCCAACAGCATTAAGAGGAGTGATCTCTTCTCACAATTTGCATCTGCCAAGTCAGCAACCTCTCAAGTATATACATGTGATACCAGGTAGGATTCTATATGTGCATATAAAAACACATGTGCTTAATAGGCCACAGAGAAAGGGAGAGAGGAATTCACATATTTGTTAACTTTAAAAACACATGGAGAACTGTTTTAATTAAAAATTGAGTAGATTTATAATTCCTACCCTATATAATGCAAAAGGCAAGTCCAATTATACAACATGACTCCTCTGAACTGCTTGTATTTCTATTCTGTTTTGGTTATTATTCTCCATCATGTTAGGATTAGTAGTCAGAGTCTAGTGGGGTATGTGTTAGTGTCCAAAATAAGCTCTCTTACCCCTCATTTGCCTAAAGTCATGGGGGCCTGGACACCCTGCATTTGAACCAGGAGTGATAAAATAGGACTGCAGTTAATACTGCTCTGCTTCTCCATTTTGAAGCCTACTGCCTGTCAGGTATAGATTCTTTATGTGATTTGGAATAATGAGAAAACCCAAGCACTTCTTTAGGGCTTTGAAGATTTCATTTGAACCAAATGATCCCTATTCTCACTTGATGTAGGTCAGGAACATAACAAAGGAAGGCAAGACACTTCATCCACCAAAACTGATCTTTTTGCCATTTTGGTTTGGATGCACGCATGGGATCTTTCTTTAGATCCATCAGGTGCTGAGAATCTAAGCCACATCCTCACACAGGTCCAAGAGGCTGATTAAGACACATCCATTTCCAAAGAAACTAAGCAAAGAGCCACAGGTGATGACCATTCATTTTCATTTGAAAACTGTTTTCTTCAGGCTTCACAAAGGGGTGGCCTGAGGCAAAGACCTTCCTGACATTCAGGGCAACAGAAACATAGGTAAGAGAATGGCCCAAAGCAGGGTTTCCCCACTGAGAATTTCCTGGTCACACTGATATCTGAGTTTTCTGAGATTCTCGCCATTCCTTACCGCTATCCAGTACATGGCCATGTAACAGAGCTTGGAGGTGGTACATATCTTGGACACAAAACCATGAGCCTATTCTGCAGAGTTGCCAGAATTCAGGAAGAAAACAGGAACTTAGGAAGATAGTAGGTGTTGTCCCTCCATAAGGCAAGCTGCAGTTCATTCATAAATTGGGCAGGATGAATGCTGGGAAGCTTTCTACGAGACAGGACATATCCATTGATGCATTCTCTTTTCTAATGTCTACAACCACGGACACAGTGGGATACACAGGCATAGAATCACTCACCTTGTCAAAAGACTTACTAGAAACAGTCCATTCCAAACCAAACAAACTGTCTTTCCTACCTATTCTCAGAACATGAGACAAAACCACAAACTGACACTCACACTCACAAAGGCATCTCCTTCCCGCAAGTAGGTCTCTGACTATCTGGAGTGTCCTCTGTCTGTTGGGCCGTATTATGTTCCAATGAAATGTCCTGTCCTGTCTCAGATCAGTCTCCTTTGCAAACTCTGTGAAGTTCTCAGGAGCCAGCGGTGAGCCACTACCTGCTTTCTCAGGAAAGGCCCCTCTTCAGATCTGTCCTGGCATTTGGCAATCCTCACATCAGTAGATACCAAGAAATACTGACCCTGTCCTTGGTACATCCAAACAAGTGAGCCCACTGGGATTGGGACTGGGACTGGCTCTGGCAGCCTGGCATCTTGGATCCCAAGTTCAGAGAGTTACATCACCAAGGAAGTGAGGTAGGTCACTTTCTTCAGGAAATGTATGAGGTCACTACCTTGGCAATCACTTTGTTTTAACATTTGCTTCCAAGGGTCCCATGAGATAGAGGCTGCCCCTACTTTCGGTGACAATTTCACAAGATAGAATGGTATAACAAACATAGGCGCCTGGGAACATCTCCCCACACAGGACTGGTTTAGTCCATCTTCTCTACATTTAGAATAGAGTGACTGATTCAGACACATCCCTTCATCCTGACAAGGGGGTTTGCCATGCAAGATGACTTTTGCTCTCTCAACTCCTTCATAGCTGCCTACGTCTTTTCCAGGGATCATTTCTGCATGGACCTTTGAGGATCTCAGCAGGTTTAAGAACCCCTACATTCCTGTATTGTAAAAGCAACTCTGTCCCTGCTCTTCTGTAAAGTTTGATTCAGAGAAGAGTGTATGGTTACGGTTAATAAAAGTTCAATTTGGGTTAAGAAACATTCTACGGCATGAATAATGGTGTTGGGAACCTGTAATATTTACAAGAATGTAAAAGTGAAATATAAGAATGAAAACAGAAATCTAGGTAAGATTTGAAGCCCAGAAGGGCATTGGGCCCTTGATTGGGATACTTAGCTTTGAATTATGTTCTGCGGAAATGTCTCAGATAAATCAATGTTCAATGGCATAGGACTTTGTACCTTGAATGATGGAATGTCAAAGAGAACTTCTAGTCAAAAAGGGATAGTCGGTATTATTAGAAAGATAGTCTGTAGGTTTAGAACTAAGAGTGAGTATAGGATTTGGACCAAAAGTTCTTTTGCAATAGGGTTTCTGGTAGAGATTGAATGTAAATGTGAGCACATGTGAAGAGTCAGTCACAATGATAATCTGGGGAAAATATGTAGGAAAGCAGATATCAATAGAGACATTAGGAAATCAGGCAAATGAAAAAGTGAGTGATAAGATTAGACATTTTCAACGGGCTTGAGGTTGAATATATAATCTTAGGAAGAAACAAATATGTAGTCAAGAATAGGATTCACTTTTGAGAGCATTAGGCAAACTGGACATGGAAGTTTTTAGTAATCCATGTTCACTTTCCATTTAAGTTTGGTAAAATCATAAGTGTCACCTTTGCGTTTTGTGTCCAGAATATTACTGTGATAAAATGTATATGTAAATCAGGTGACATGTGCATTTCTTCCACTATTTCTGGGAGCAATATTTTGAAGACGTATAAATTAGTATTGGGGGTACAAAGAGGTGTATCCTGTGTCTATGAATATAGAGATAATGCATGAAAAGACCATACTGTGAATAAATAATATAACTGGTTCCACTTTAAATAATGGATTTAATTGATATCTGAAACTAAGTAAGAAATCTTATATTGATATACAATCATTCATTCCAGCTAGTTGTACATCTAATGGTAATATTAGGGTTTGGTTTATCATGACGGGTGTGTGAGTTTTGCTTCAAATGTGATAATGGAAATCGAAAATAATGAGTTTGGAAAGAAGTCTCATGAAAAGAGCAGTCAAGAAACATAGAGAAATACATGTGTTCTGAAGCAGGAAGTGACTGAAAGTGAAACAAATGCGTATAAATTAGCGAACTTGTGGATGAAATATATATCCTATGATGTGCATAAACTGAAGAAATAGTAATGTTCCAGTGTTGAATAAAAATGAATGTCAAAATACACATCATGTCCCATAGGAATCTACTAGCCTTGATATTAAACTGGGTCAGTTACTATAGAAATATTAGATTTTTTTTGGTGTTATAATAGAATTTATTTTACCACTAGCATGCCACAGAATGTTGAGGAAAGAGCAATGGATTTTTAGTTATCGCACTAATAATCTAACATTTAATGACTCTTTTGGATAGTCTAGAAATTACATAAGGCTATGTAACATAATTTTTTTAATTTAACATTCATAAAAGCTTGGAGTTTTGGTAATATTTCTACTTTTTTATTTTTAATTTTTTCAGTTGTGATTGACCTTCATTTTGTTTATTTGTATGTGGTGCTTAGAATAGAACCCAGTGTCCCACACATGCTAGAAAAGCATGTTACCACTGAACCACAAACCCAGCCCCTCCACTTTTATCTTTACATCGAACATGCCTCTCCCTCATCTTTACTCACTTTCTTCCTCATTTTCCCCCTTCTCTCTCTTGCTTTTTCGTTTTCCTTTCATATCTGTTTTTCTCTCATGTCATTACAAACAGTAGTATGCTATGAAATTTAAATTTAAGACTGTTTTTTATAGTCATTGTTCTTTTCTTGAGAAAATTTAATAATTATAATCACCTGATAGATATATTAAAATAAATTTTTATACATATGTATCTATATTCATGCATATGCATTACATATTATATATATATATATATATATACATACATATACATTTAAAAGTACTTTGATTAGCCTGTTAAAAATAATATAGACCAAAACTTTCTTAATTCTCAAGCCTTCCAGAATTAACATCTTACAGTGAAAATCAAATAAACATATTTAAATAAACAGGTATCATTCTTTTTATCAATACTGATAATTTAAAGTTTTATATCACATTAAGCTATAATACGGCATATTAAATCTTATGAATTAGAAAAAGTTTTTTGAATAACCTATTATTTAAGGACCATATGCACTGACATTTTAAAGGCTTTCTTGTGATTTCAATTTCTATCAATTGTGTATTAATTGCCAAATGCTTATTTTAGTACTTTTCATATTCATAATTGATATAAAGTCAATTGTTTAATTCTCCTTGTAAGTAATTACTTATTACAGTAGGGACATTATTAATAATTCTAAATCTGTATAAGAAAATAGTACAAAGATATTTTCATGCAAAATTAAGAATAATTGTGTGCTCTAAATGTCTGATTGTTGATACATATAACAAAGAGCTTTTGATGAGTCTCTTCCCCAGTAAAACATAAAATGCAAAGATATTGTTGGGTATATATGTGCAAATAAAGATAAAGAAAATACACATTATCAGCTAGAAACTATTAAATAAAAGGTGAAAACAACAATCCAACACATTGTACGGATTTGTCAGATGAGGTAGTATTCTGGAAGAATAGCCTAAGACTAGACCTGGTCCATGACAAAATATTCACGAAAAAAATGAAATATGAAAAATATAGAAAATGCTATGAATTTTTCATGAAGGTAGGTGAATTATCCTTTAATCTCAATTTATGTGCATTTTCAAAAGCCAATTTCCTGGTAAAATAAATTTGTGATAGTTACAACTAAACGAAACAAAGTTTCTGCTTAGCAAAATGAATGCATCTCAACCCATTTTTAGCTGATTTCTTCCCACTCAATTTTAAACCGTTATTTATTTATTTATTTCTATTGGTTGTTCCAAACATTACAAAGCTCATGATATATCATCTTTGATACATTTGACTCAAATGGGTTATGAACTCCCATTTTTTTCACAAATATGAATTTCAGAATCACATTGGTTACACATTCACATTTTTGAATAATAGCATATTAGTGACTGTTGTATTCTGCGACCTTTCCTATCCCCCACTATCCCCCCTCCCCTCCCCTCCCATCTTCCCTCTCTACCTCATCTGCTGTTGTTCAATTCTCTTCATTGTTTCCCCACAATTTCCCCTCAAATCCTCTTATATGTAATTTTGTGTAACATTGAGGGTTTCCTACTATTTCCATATGCTTTCCCTTCTCTCACCCTTTCTCTCCCCCAACTCGTCTTTGTTTAATGATAAACTTTTCCTCATGCTCTTCCTCGATGTTCTGTTCTTAGTTGCTCTTTTAATATCAAAGAAGACATTTGGCATTTGTTTTTTTAAGGATTGGCTAGCTTCGCCTAGCATAATCTGCTCTAATGCCATCCATTTCCAAGCAAATTCTATGATTTTGTCATTTTTTAATGAAGAGTAATACTCCATTTTGTATAAAAGCCACATTTTTTTATCCATTCATTTATTGAAGGGCATCTAGGTTGGTTCCACAGTCTAGCTATTGTGAATTGTGCAGCTATGATCATTGATGTGGCAGTATCTCTACAGTACGCTCTTTTAAGATCCTCAGGAAATAGTCCGAGAAGGGTGATAGCTGGGTCAAATGATGGATCCATTCCCAGCTTTCCCAGGTATCACCATAGTACTTTCCAAATTGGCCTCACCAATTTGCAGTCCCACCAGCAGTGTACAAGTGTACCCTTTTCCCCACATTCTCACCAACACTTATTTTGTTTGACTTCATAATGGCTGCCGATCTTACTGGAGTGAGATGGTATCATAGGGTGGTTTTGATTTGCATTTCTCTGACTGCTAGAGATAGTGAGCATTTTTTCATGTACTTGTTCATTGATTGAATGTCCTCCTCTGTGAAGTGTCTGTTCAGGTCCTTGGCCCATTTGTTGATTGGGTTATTTGTTATCTTATTGTTTAATTTTTTTGAGTTCTTTGTATATTCTGGATATTAGGGCTCTATCTGAAGTGTGAGGGGTAAAAATTTGTTCCCAGGATGTAGGCTCTCTATTTACCTCTCATTGTTTCTCTTGCTGAGAAAAAAAAATTAGTTTAAGTGAGTCCCATTTGTTTATTCTTGTTATTAACTCTTTGGCTATGGGCATCCTATTAAAGAATGTGGAGCCCGACCCCACAGTATGTAGATCGTAGCCAACTTTTTCTTCTATTAGACGCAGTGTCTCTGATTTGATATCTAGCTCCTGGATCCATTTTGAGTTATCTTTTGTGCATGGTGAGAGAAAGGGATTCAGTTTCATTTTGTTGCATATGGATTTCCAATTTTCCCAGCACCATTTGTTGAAGATGCTATCTTTCCTCCATTGCATGTTTTTAGCCCCTTTATCAAATATAAGAAAGTTGTAATTTTGTGGATTGGTTTCTGTGTCCTCTATTCTATACCATTGGTCCAGCTGCCTGTTTTGGTACCAGTACCACGATGTTTTTATTACTATTGCTTTGTAGTACAGTTTGAACTCTTGTATCGCTATACCTCCAGATTCACACTTCCTGCTTAGAATTGCTTTTGGTATTCAGGGTCTTTTGTTTTTCCATATGAATTTCATGATTGCTTTATCATTTCTACAATAAATGCCGTTGGGATTTTTATTGGCACCGATTTAAACCTGTAGAGAACTTTGGGTAATATCAACATTTTGATGATGTTAGTTCTGCCTATCCATGAACAAAGTACATTTTTCCATCTTCTAAGATCTTTTTCTATCTCTCTCTTTAGGGTTCTGTAGTTTTCATTATATAAATCTTTCACCTCTTTCGTTAGGATGATTCCCAAGTATGTTATATTCTTTGTGGATATAGTGAATGGAGTGGTTTTCCTCATTTCCATTTCAGAAGTTTTTCTGCTGATATACAGGAATGCCTTTGATTAATGCGTGTTGACTTTATATCTTGCCACTTTGCTGAATTCATTTATTAACTCTAGCAGTTTTTTGTAGACCCTTTTGAGTCTGTTAAATATATTATCATGTCATCTGCAAATAGCGATAATTTAAGTTCTTTTCCTATTTTTATGTCTTTAATTTCTTTTGTCTGTCTAATTGCTCTGGCTAGTATTTCAAGAACTAAATCGAATAGAAGTGGTGATAGAGGGCATCCCTGTCTTGTTCCAGATTTTAGAGGGAGTGCCTTCAGTTTTTCTCCATTTACGATGATGCTAGCCTGAGGTTTAGCATATATAGCTTTTACAATGTTGAGGTAAGTTCCTGTTATCCCTAGTTTTTCTAGTGTTTTGAACATCAAGGGAGGCTGAACTTTGTCGAATGTTTTTTCTGCATCTATCAAGATGATCATATGGTTCTTGTCTTTAAGTCTATTTATGTGGTGAATAGCATTTATGGATTTCCGTATATTGAACTAGCCTTGCATCCCTGGGATGAATCCTACTTGATCATGGTGCACAATTTTTTGATATGCTTTTGTATTACATTCACCAGGATTTTATTGAGAATTTTTGCATCCTAGTTTATTAGAGATATTGGTCTGTAGTTTTCTTTCTTTGAAGTGTTTTTGTCTGGTTTCGGGATCAGGGTGATTTGGGCCTCATAGAATGAATTTGAAAGAGCACCTTCATTTTCTATTTCTTGAAATAGCTTGAAAAGTATTGGTATTAATTCTTCTTTTAAGTTTTTGTAGAGCTCCGCTCTATACCCATCCACTCCAGGGCTTTTTTTGGTTCGTAGTCTTTTGATGGCTTCTTGTATTTCTTCCTTTGTTATTGGTCTGTTTAAATTGTGTGTGTCTTCCTGACTCAATCTTGGCACACCGTATGACTTAAGAAATTTATTGATATCTTCACTATCTTCTATTTCATTTGAATATAGGGTTTCAAAATACTTTCTAATTATCTTCTGTATTTCTGTAGTGTCTGTTGTGATAATCCCTTTTTCATGCCGTATGTTAGTAATTTGAGTTCTCATTCTTCTTCTCTTTGTTAGCATGGCTAAGGGCCTGTCGATCTTATTTATGTTTTCAAAGAACCAACTTTTAGTTTTATCAATTTTTTCAATGTTTTTTTTTTGTTTCAATTTCGTTGATTTCTGCTCTAATTTTAATTATTTCTTGTCTTCTACTACATTTGCTGTTGTTTTTCTTTTCTTTTTCTAGGTTTTTGAGGTGTAGTGTGAGTTCATTTATTTTATTTTATTTTATTTTTTTGAGGTAAGAACTCCAAGAAATGAATTTCCCTCTTAAAACTGCTTTCATTGTGTCCCATAGATTCCAGTATGTTGTGTCTGTATTGTCATTTGTCTATAAGAATTTTTTATATCCTCCTCTATGTCTTCTGTAACCCATTGATCATTCAGTAGAATATTGTTCATTTTTCCATATGATGTAGGATTTTTCCTTCCTTCTTTTATCATTTATTTCCAGTTTCATTCCAATATGATCAGATATGGTGCATGGTATTGTCTCCAAGCCTTTATATTTACTAAGGGTTGCCCTATGGCATAATATATGAACTATCTTTGAGTAGGATCCTTGTGCTGCTGAGAAGAACGTGTATCCACTTGAGGATGGTTGATATATTCTATATATGTTGGTTAAGCCTAGGTTATTTATTGTGCTGTTGAATTCCATAGTTTCTTTATTCAGTTTTTGTCTAGAGGATCTTTCTAATGGCGAGATCAGTGTGTTGAAGTCACCCATAGTTATTGTGTTGTAGTCTATTTGACTCTTGAACTTGAGGAGAGTTTGTTTCATGAGCGTTGCAGCTCAATTGTTTGGTGCATACAAATTGATAATTGTTATGTCTTGTTGGTGGATGGTTCCTTTTAACAGTACATAGTGTCCTTCGTTATCCCTTTTTATTAACGTAGGTTTGAAATTGATTTTATTTGATATTAGTATGGCTACTCCTGCTTGCTTCCGAGGGCCATGTGAGTGGTATGATTTATCCCAACCTTTTACTTTCAGCCTGTGTATGTCTTTACCTATCATATGAGTCTCCTGAAGGCAGCAGACTGTAGGATTTGTTTTTTTGATTCAGGTTACTAACCTATGTCTCTTGATTGGTGAGTTTATGCCATTAACATTTAAGGTTACAATTGAAATATGATTTTTACTTTCATTCATGTTTATTTATTTATTTATTTTTAGTTTGGCTAGTTTTTACTTTTTGGTTATTTTCCTCCCCCTTTACTGAGATACCTCCTGCTGTTAGTTTGGGGCACTATTTTTCAATTCCTCTTCTTCTAGTATTTTGCTCAAATGCTTTGCAGTGCTGGTGTTCTTTCTGCAAATTCTTTTAGCTTTTGTTTATCGTGAAAGACACTAATTTCATTGTCAAATCCCAAACTTAATTTTGATGGATACAGTACTCTTGGTTGGAATCCATTATTTTTCAGCGTTTGAAATACATTGTTCCAGGATCTACTCGTTTTCAAAGTTTGTGATCAAAAATCAGTCGTTAACCTAATTGGTTTACCCCAGAATGTAATCTGCCTCATTTCTCTTTTAGCTTTTAATATTCTCTCCTTGTTCTGTATGTTAGCTATCTTGATAATTCTATGTCTTGGAGTTGGTCTATTATGGTTTTGGATGTTTGAGGTCATGTAGGCTTCAAGGATTTGGCAATCCATTCCATCTTTTATCTCTGGGAAGTTTTCTAGAATTATTTCATTTAATATGTTGTCCATTCCTTTGGTTTGAATCTCTATGCCTTCTTCTATCCTGATGACTCTCAAATTCGTTTTTTTATGACATCCCATATCTCTTAAATAGATTGCTCATGGGATATAAGCATCTTTTCTGTGTTGACTATATTCTTTTCAAGTTGATAAACTTTGTCTTCATTATCTGATCTTCTGACTTCTACTTAATCTAGTCTATTTACAATATTCTCGTTTGAGTTTTTAATGTGGTTTATATTTTTCTGCATTCCTAGGATTACTGTTTGATTTTTTTAAGAACTCTGTCTTTTGGTAAAGCTCCTTCTTTGCCATTTGAAATTGTTTGTTTAATTCATTTTCAAAATATTCTTTTATTGCTTGGACTTGCTGCCTCATGTCTTCTCTAATATTTCTTTCCATCTGAGTTAGGGATGCATTGAGTTTTTTCCCTATCACTGTTTCTGATGATTCTAGGTCCTCCTGTAGAATTAAGTTGTCCGGCATTATTTGTACACCTTTTTCCCTTGTTTTCTCATGAAGTTCACATTACTTTCCAGCTCCGTTTGATTGCTGTGTTTCTGTTCTCTTCTATATATTTGTTTTGGTTTTATATATCTCTATTGTAGCTCCTTTGTGTTGGTAGACTGTGCATGCTAAAGTGGATTCCACTGGGAAGGAATTCCGATGGCCGAGCTCCAGTGATGTCACCTCTCTGCTATGGTGGGCCCCAGGCTCTTTGCCCGGGTGTTTGCATGGGGGTGTGGGACTGTACTGTCTCTGTTTGTTTTCAGCTCCTGATCGCGGGTGTGCAGGCGGTCACAAGCTGTCCAGTCACGCAGTCAGCGGGTGGGCTGTCACCGGCGGTTGTGCGATCTCTAGCCACCCATTAGGGCGGGCATATGGCAGGTGATTGGTCTCTGGTGGGCAGGCGGTCTCCAGCCGTCCAGTCGCACCTGCAGCGGGCAGGCTGTTGCCGGCGGGCGAGCGTTCTCCAGGCGCCCAGTCACGCGGG